>NW_016690259.1:1355655-1544994 GCF_001604755.1 Lepidothrix coronata
TTTACCACCTAAGGAGTCTTTCTGCTGTGCCTTTCGCAACCAGACGTGTCTATCTCGTATTGGCCTTTTTAGCCACCGACACGCTTGTAACAAACGTGGGTAGAGCCCTTCCCAAATCTTCGTTCGTGAAGCCCAGCCATGATGATGACAAGTATCTGTGCAAACTTGATCTGGGAAAAGTTCTTGGTTGAATAATAACCCTCACCTCCAAAAATGGGATAGGGCAGGAAGTTAGGATAGCATATTTAGCTTGTTTTGAGAACAAAGCATTGTACAGTGTAGCTTTATGCCGCGAGCATCAACTTTTTAGGCCTATGGAAACGTGTGCAAAAGAGCCACTGCAGAGAATAAAATGAGTAATAATCCTGTCTCTTGCTTTCTTCCATTATCACAATTGACATTACTGGCTTCAGGGACATTTTCATCCAAGGAATGATTTTTTGTAAAAAAAGGGAGAGTGTACAAATTACATCTTTTGATAATATTACCAAGATGAAAAAAAAGGTGAGGTACTATATTACATCAGAGTAGTTAGTACAGGTGTTACAAAAAGGATAAACTTTTGAACTCACAAATCACTTTCACGTCCAAAAAGGTAACAGTATATTTAGTACCATTTAAAAACAATTTTGCTCTAAGAAAAATTACTCAAGTAAGTAATTCTGTTAATCAAAATTGAGATCAGAGTGGCATATTAGCAAGAGGAAAGTAACAGATTTACTAGCCTTGTGATACAGAGAGTAAAACAGGTGATTGTTGCTTGTGGGAGGTAGAGGCATAACAAGAAACTGCCTAAAAGAAAAATATTATGTGTAAAATACCTCCGGGCTTTACATTGAATTTGTGAATTTTAATACCTAGAAGAAATAGGAATTTTATTTCTTAGGTTTACTTTCTGTAAGAATCTTGTAACTCCCTTGAGGATTTTGAAAAGCATAATTAATGCAGCAGAGATTGATGATGCTTTACAGAAATACCTTGAAGATTGGACAAGTAGAATGACATATAGAAGTAAAAGTGTAAAGTCATGTATTTAAGGATTAATTTCTACTCCAAGGTGGACTAGAAACTCATCACTTGAAAACAATAAAGGAGAAGAAAGGGGGGAATGAACTGTTGATCTGAAGTTTTGGCTAAGCTGGAAGAAAAACAAATGTAGCCTTAAACCTTCTTATTTAACTGAAGACAGTAATTAATTAAAAAATGGTGCAGGGAGACTCCTTCTGAATAAGCAATTGCTGAATGTAACCTATATTCTTTTTAAAAATAATAAATTTTAATTATTAAATAGTAAGCAAGCCATTACTTCTGATCTGTGTTGATATGTCCAGGGTGAGCGTGGTCATGTCTGTGGATGCATGTCTTGCTTTCGAAGCCTGTGTGTGGCCCTTACCCTTGTGGCTACTTGGCTGTGGAAGTCCTGGACCATGGTGATATTCCCAGTAATGGATTTCATAAAGTGTCTGAGCCTTGTTTTGTGCTGTATTAATATAGTGATGAAGATGATCAAGAAGGCCTGCAGAAATTGCCAATGAGAATTTTATAGATATATATATATATCTGTCACCTAGCCAGCTACTGAGGAAGATAGAGTTGTATCCCCTTAGGGTGTTTTCACTCTTTTTGTGCTAATATATCCTCTGTGCCCATCACTAGAGACTTACCACCCTAGTAACTTTTTTTAGAGAATTTTTGCATCTAAAGGTAAGTGTTGTTTTGGAGCTGAGAGATCCAACCCAATCCCGGCCTTCTAGGTTTGTGTGACTGCTTGAGTAGAAATGGTGTGAATATCTGTGTGTGTGTTGTCAGATTTACTGGAGAATGGGGTGCTGCTGTTTTGTACCTAATTAAAAGCAAAGGTTTCAGTTAACTTTAGCAAAGTTATTTTGTCTGTTCCTCAGCACAGTACAAGATAACGTTCAGTCAATAGGGTCGGCTCCTGTACAGAAACGAGAAAGCAGTCACTTGGCTTTCATTTGATGAGAACGTTGCTTTTATTTTTAAAAGGAAATCAGATAAAGTTTTGTGAAAATCTTTAATCTTCTCATGTTCTCTCTCTAGCAGTCATACTTTAGTTTGCATGTTTTGCTACTCCTTGTATCTTTGACAAGAAATCTATACATTTGACTGCTTGCTGCCAGCAAAACCATTTACATTAGCAGCAGAATGATGTCTCTCAACTACTACAGACACCATGGTCGAAGTCGTCTTGGAACTTTGCCAGACTGAACTTTTAGCCTTAATAAAATAATGAAATGCAGCTTTGGGGCTTAATTATTGGCAGTAACGTTGTGAATATCACATTTCTTTTCTACAGATGACTTCGATTGAGAATATTGCTACCTTATGATTTCTTATTTTACTGTTTCCTTTAGGGCCACTCATCCTGACAGGTCTGGAAAGAGGAAAAGAATCTGATTTGTCAATAAACAAAGAAACCATGAGAGGTAAGTGGAGGGAATCTGGTGAGTTTCTCAGGTCAGGGGAGCGTGTATGGACTAGAAAGTGAAAAATTTACTGCAAAACCAGTAATGTTTCTTCCAGAAGGGGTAGTGGTCTGTACTGCTTTGTAAAGAGCTGGAAATAAGATAGAATTAAAGTATTTGCATAGAGATTATCGAGTGCAGCCAAGTATTATTCTTGAGAAGGCAGAACCTTAAGCAAAATAATTTCAAGGTCAGTTGTGACTCAATTTGGAATAATTCTTAGTTATACATCTAGCTGAGAGGCAGAGGAGATGAAGGGGCACAGAAGCTAACTGCTGACAAAAGAGTGACTATGGCTATAGGCACAAAGTAACCTTGGGCTGTTCCAGAGTTTTCAATATATTTGCTGAGCCTGAGTTTGGAACAGAAGTAATAGTCTTGATACTTCTTTTTTTTTCTTGTAGGAAAGTCAGATGCAAGGTTTTAATTAGAAATCAAGCCTTCTCAGAGAACTTCAGGAGTCTGAATCCCGCTTTTATGATGAACTTCCTCAAATCTCAGAGATGGGAGATTTTAAATGCAATATAACCCTTTGGTTCTGTAGAAGTAAGGAGAAGCAAACCGTTCTCCAAGTACTCAGTTCTACCTCTTCCTTGTTTCTTACCATAAAGACAATGGACCAAGTGCCACATGTATGCTAAAAGGACTTATGGTCCTAAACCCACAGAGGTTACAGTCCCAAGTTCTTATCTTGAATGCTTGTGCCTGCAAATGGTAATTCATTGACTTCAAACCTGACCCATGTGTTTGCAGAACAGGAACCAAAATACTACTGACAAACACAAGAGTTGCAGTGAAATGTCCTGGGAAGGGTTTTTTTTCCTTACCATTAAACGTTTCATAATTTTTTTCTTTATTTTTTTACCAAAATGAGAGCATTTTTCAATCCTAAATTCTTCTCCTGCCATACACAGAAAAAAACCCAAAATGACTGGAGTCAGTCATTCACTGCTACTCAGTTACTTACACACAGGTGTTCTACATCTTTGTCCCTCAGTGATCTAAAAGTCACTACACACAGGCTATTGTGGACAAGTCAGTGGTGAATTTTAATGGTGAAAAAAATCTATGGAAAAATTCTTTCTAGGAACTTCTACTTCTTTCTAGTGGAGACCTCTTAGGAAATATAATAGCTCTTAGGAAATATAATAGCTCTAACAGGTCTTTATAAAAAGAGGAAGTTTTCATATAGATACATATACACACATACATATAGTTTCGGGGTGTGTTCTACTTTACAGAACAGAAAACTGTAACACCTGGAAACTAGTAGTTAGCCAGAGCAGATAACAGGGAATTAGGCTATTAATCTGCTTAACAAGGACATATGTCAAAGTAGTTTAAATTGTGCTAGGTTGCACTTCTATTTTTATATAAGAGGGATTCAAATTTAGCAAGACATGCAGGGGGAAAAAGGCGTATAAGCATGCTAGTTCATTCAAAGTTCAAATCCAAGTGCAGTAACTGTCCTATTTCAGTTTTTCAGCCATTAATATACAGGCTTATGGTCCAATGAGAGCTGGGTTTACACCAGCTGGGATGGTATATACTTGATTGATGTGCAAAGCTCCATATTTCCACAGATATTCCATCTGTTCTCTTGTCTGATCCTTTACTGGCAAATTAGTCATAAGAGTCTGCTGTTATCATACTGTGAAAATACCTCTAGTTTGATTTTTTTTTATTTAATTTTTTTAATTGGACACTTGTGTTTCCCCCTGACACTTTTATTCTAAATGGCAAGAAAAGCACTTTGCTGTGAACTTGGTGGAACTTTTGCCACTCTGCTGCTCATTCAGTGTAGAGCATGAAATTCTCAGAGACTTAGTAACCTCTGAAATTTTAGGTCAGTGTACTTTGGCCTGGGAACATCTCTTGCAAGGAAATGCTGTGGATTAAACAAGGAGAATAGAGGGAGGGTTAATATTTAGTTTGTAAAGTATTTCTTATGTGAAAATTTTTGCAGCTAAAAGGTCATAAATCTTGATCTTACTTGTTCTCTTACTTGTTTGGTACTGGATTTATTTTATCCTCCCTCCCCCTGGAAGACTTTTATATTTGTGGAAAAAAAGGTGGCACCAACTTTGCATTAGGTTGAAGATACCTGGGTAGGTAATGAAAGAGCAGCAGAGTGGTGATAGTTTCACAATAGCAGAAATACTCTCCATGTCTTGCTCCTTTGTCTAAACACATGATTTAATCTGGACAGTGAAAATATGTGCAGCTAAATGAAAATATACCCTCTTGAGGGTATCCTGTATATATTTAATCTTGATAGCAAGAGCAACAGCAGCAAGGTGAATGAAAACTGAGGGGGTGTGAGGAGTTTATGCTATAGTTGACAGCACATGCTGGTTTGTGTTCACAACTATTGTTCACTGCAATACTTCTGTCAAAGTAGCACACACGTTGTAACATGTGCACGGTCATGCCTTTATTTTACTGCACAGGAATACACAGAATGGTATTTGATTGTGACAATTTGTCCCCAGTTTGATTTAAGCTGTTTAGTGGGTCTTGGGTAAATATCCAGCTGGCTGTAGGGGATAACCCAACCAATTTAGCAGCCCTTTGCACCAGAGATGAACCTATAATATTTTTTTCTAGAAGATTTGTGGGCCAGTGCATTCACAGAAGAGTCAACCCCAAATGACCTTCTTCAATCTGGCTGTCAATTGGTAGCCTGTAAAACTAATTATTACAGCTTGTTAAATACTGCTCAGCCAGTTGCTGAATGATGAGGGTTTTGTCTGGATGTCAGTAAATACCATCTTCTGAGAGTTGTGTTTGTAGTTAGGAATAAGACTGGTTGTGCTGATATTTGGTTTGGTCAGGTTATTCTGCCATCTTGTGGGTAAGTCGAGGATGTGGAGAATTTTTGTTGTTTTAGAAATAGAAGTTTTATACCTTTGTAGGTTAATATTTGCAGGAGGAAAATTTTGGTATTGTTATAAGCAATGAGAAAATGTGGAAAGAATTTCCACATTTCCAGATGCATTGTTTTTTTTTTCCTAATTGTGTGTTTGTATCCTATTACATTGTCTATTTGTTTCTATCTTTTTCATTGCTTTTCTTAATTTAAGGAATGTATTTGCTACCTATGGTGTTTAACAGTAAAAAAGGGGAAACTTAAATCACATTTTCTGGAGTACAATTCTTTGTCTATTAGGAAACAAACCAGCAAACAACCACATCAGTAAAACAGAACATACAAACAAACCCCCCCTATTGTCTTAAAGATTCCTTTTAGAACAGACTGCTTGGCTGTTTTATCTTTGTGTTGCTATTACTGGAAAGTACTGTGTGACCTATTGCTGTCCTTCAGTTCTGTTGTGGATTAGGATGTTTCACACCAAATTATTGGACATTTCTTAACTGACAGCTAGGAACAGTTGCAAGAAGAGGTTATGCATAACTATAGAATTTTCTAGCTCCCAAATTGCATCTAGCTGGTCATATGTCAGTCTAGGTGCTGTTATGTACTGAAAATAAATAGGATTTTTTTTTTTTTTGGTTGTGTACATCTCTGATTGTCAAAAAAAAAGTATGGGGAAAGGCTATTTGATGATGGAGATATCACCATAGCACATTAATCTTGATTAATCTAGACCAATCTCTCTGTGCAATTCAGAAAAATAACTTTTGGAAGGTGCCAGGTGACTTCTTGTTGCCTTATTGCTGTTGCACAAGTATGCTGACTCTATCTGAGAGTAAAGAGTTGTAAGAAGTGATATGCAAACATATCATAAAATCATAGAACAGTTTAGATTAGAAGGGATCTTTAAAGGTCATCCAGTCTAACTCTGTCTGCAATGAGCAGGGACATCTTCAACTAGATTGAAAAAAAATTATTATGTTTATATTTATATTTTTATATTTATATATATAAGCATGTATAAAAATTATGTTTAGTACCCAAAATGGTTAACTTTAAAGCAGCCCAGAAAGAAGAAAGGAGGAAGAAAGGGCATCTTATCTTTACTTTAAAAAAGGGAATTAGTACAGCAATATTGTGGTGAGACTTGTAGACCTAGAACTCCTATTTCCTTTTTCCTAGACTCCTTTCATCTTCACACTTTTACTTAGTGTGAACTATTTACAAGGGCAGCAGACCAACAGGAAAATATAACAGGTGAGTTGGTACTTATTTAGAAATCGTATCACAGCAAGTATAAGGTAGAAGTTGTATCAGAGTACATTCTAGCCCCCAGAATATGAAATACCTGGGACGAAGTAAGGTTGCAAGTAAAAAAGATGAGTGTAAATCTTTCAGTCAGTTGAAAATAGTTTTGCCTTAGTCATGGTTTATTCCTGCTGTTTCTAATTGAATATGATTCTCTTTTTGGAAAAACTCTCATCAGCACCATCACCACCAAAACCCAACCCAAACCAAAAACAAACAAAGAAGGAAAAAATCCAAACACAACCAGAAAAACCTACAAAGCAAAACCCAAACCCCAAACAAAAATAGAAAAACCCACACCAAACCCCAACTTAGCGTGTATCACTGTGTTCAATTTTGGTCACAGTTCTTGAAGGGAAAGCTTGCAGCCTAGCTCAATCCAGTCAGTCAAATCAGCCCAGCACTGAACAACTGCACTGGATATTCTGGGTATGTCCTATCCATTCCCTCTGTCCAGCCCCTACAGAGGAACTGGTTTGGGGAAGGGGGCCCTCATTTAGCTATGAGTATCCACAGAGGGATTTCATAGCTACTACAGACAACTTGTTTCCATAATACTTTTTCCTGTTAATTTACCTATGTGTGTGAACTCAAAGAATAAAAGAATTGAAAGGTATTCTTTGGAAGGGTAAAAAAGCAGCTCCGAGGTCCATTTTAAAGAAAAAAAATCCCAAATCTTCCCACCTTTCTCTGACAGCTGAGGCTAGCAAACATGCAGACTCACCCCTGGAGGCTATTGCTCCTTAGGCTGTATTTCTCTGATGGAAAACAGAGGGAAAATAAATATTAAAAAAAAACCAAAACAAATAATGCACAAGGGATGTTAATAGTTTCTTTTGAATGAGGCCCTAGAGGCTGTGACACAAGGTAGCTAATGGGCCAGAGGTATGTGGCTGGAGAAACATCCTTGTGCGTGCCTTTTCTCAGAGGAAAGAGAGCTTGTGTTTGGTTTTTTAATTAAAAAAAAAAAATTACAAAGGCTCTGATAGGTTCTATCAGTTTTACCGCTGATGCTTAAGGCTGCTACCTCCCCACCTGTCTTTATCTCTGAACAAGGTTACTTCTCCTGTCAGCTCTTCAGCTCCCTCTGTTTCCTACTTGAGGTAATAACTGCAGTATTGCTTGCTGGGGAATTAATCAGGTACAGCACGCTCTGAACTGTGACATTTGAGTTGTTTTACAGATTTGCTTTTCTTGATTGTTAAGGGGGAAGAGCTTTTTGTGGAAGGGAAGACTGTAGGTGATGGTTTCTGTTTAATCAAGGACACCCAGGTCCAGAAGATCATACATTGAAAGACAGGAAGACCTGTAATTGATTTTTAGCTGTAAATAGGGAAATACATCACAGATTCCAAACTACTTGTTCATCTCATCAAAAGTGGGTTTTGTGGTTTAGTGCTGTGGTTAAATAGTTTGTTGAACCTTTAAGAGAAAACAAATCTGGAAGAAACAAGAAGTACTGAAATAGAAGGTTAAAAATAAGCAAAGAACCAAAAGAATTAAAGAAATCACTATCTGGTTCTTAGGTAACAGTGCTGTAGTTGACATGCAAAAATGACAATTTACACTAACTTTTCTAAAAATCAGTTTGCAAGAAATTTGAAAATAAAATAATTAGAATAACTTGAAAGGTTGTAGTTGCAAGGTTTAGAGAATCTCTTACAAATGTTGCAGAGAAGGCAGCAATAAAACAAGAATGTTGATGCTAGAACATGTCAGCAAAACCCATGACATTAGACAAATCAGATTTGTTGTCCTTGCTAAAAGGCAAATGAGATAGTTATGAAAACACAGCTACATCAACAAAAATCAGAATACTTGCAAGGTGACTTCTCAGAGTTGATTTTAAAGAAAAAAAGTTGTAATTTTGCAGAGCTGGAGTAAAAACTACTTAGAGAAATGTGATATCGAAAAGTATCACTGGTATCAGGCAGCCATTGCAAAATATTTGTTGAATTAAAAGTAACTTTATTTTTTAATTTTTATAATGCTGCTGGTCACCTAACAAGATATCAAGCTCTTTTTTCAGCCCTTTCAGTCAAGATCCCTACTACAAGGTCATCTACCTCTTTGCTTTAAAATATATCCATTCTATCCTACTTCTCAGCTAATATTTTCTATGCTCTCAAGTTGTTTTCCCAGAGTAGAGAAACCAAACCATTTTGACAGAATTCAAACCAAACTACAGCACAAGAGAGATCTCCTTGCAGTACTACTGGAGAAATTTAGAATTCCTTTACGAAACTGGTATTTTAAAACTAGAGTTGTGATCTCTATTGCTGCACATATCTTGTTCTTTACAAATAAGATACCCTTATTTACCTTTGGTGAAGTCAAAGGGTGCTTTATTCTAACTGAGAGCAGCTGGGTGTTCTGAGCTGTGGAGAATGATGATGAGCTATGTGCTAGCACTTAATTAAAACTTGTAATGATATTCAGTTGTCATTCCACAGATACTACGATGCTCAAATTCTAAGGAGTAGATTTTGCTATTTAAAATTCTGTGTCCTACTAGGTTCCTGATTAAGCACTGACTATGTGCAGAGCCTACCAATACGTTGTGTCTGGGGCTTGAAGTCTGCATAGTGATTTGTATGTTCAGGCTGGAAAGCTGAAAGATGCAAAGGAAACAAGAGTCATGGAACATTACTAGATTGGAAGAGATGTCTGGAGGTCGTTTTGTCCAACCTCCCATTCAGAGTAGGACCAACTTCAAAGTTAGATCCAACTTTGCCAAGATCGTGGAGCAGAGAATTATACCAGAATTAGAGCCAGAATAAGAGTTCCGACATTTCTTTGATGTAAAGCTGCTAAACAAGCCAGCAGAATCTGTTTCACATACTCCATCTGTGAAGCAGAGATAATTCTTGCATAAATATTCCTAAAGTATTTTGATCTGTCTGGGTAAAATCAAAGCTCTAGACAGGAGGGGTTCACTTCAGTGCTGGGGTAAAATGATTTTTTCTCCTTTTCTTGAAGATGTGGAGGAAGTAAAAAAGAAATCTTACATTTCCTGTCAGTATCAATGAGGATTACAAGTACTACTAATATCCTTTTCATTGAGGAAATAGGTCAGATTCCTATTTTCTAGCATTCTCACTATTTAGAAGTTGAATTGCCCATTTTGCTGTTCAGCCACTTAGGGAAGATCCTGTATTTATGACTACAAAACTTCTGAAAGCTTCTATTTTTGTCCAGTTCATGAAGCAATTCACATCAGGGAGAATAGAAATATGATCTCATGACATTATTTATATGAACTGAAACAAAAAGGTCATATTCTAAGTGTGCTGGTTTTATCTTCTCCCTGAACATTGATGAATAAATAAGGAGACTTGAATAGTGCATGTTAGTGACAATGGTTGAACAGGCAGCTGAATCCAAACAAGAATCTCCCTGCTGAAAGCAGAGTTGCATGTACTGACTGGGCAAAAGGTTACAGTTCCCTGGGTTTCTATAGCATTGCTAACACTAGATTTAAGTCTTCAACATATGGCAATTAATTCTCAAAACACTCTCTGAAAGCCTTCTTGTTTTACTAGCCTACAGTCCTGTTACAAAGGTGAAGAAATCCATAGAATGTAATTTAACTAAGATCATGTTGATCAATGACAAGAACAGAGAAGTATTGTTATACCCTCTGCCGCCTTCTAACTTGCATTTCACTCTTCTAGTGTAGATTGGCAGAGCAAGGCCAGGGCATATCAACTGGCACAGAATATGGGGGCAAGGTCTGAAATACAGGGACTGTGGCAGATGTGAGGGATTTTGAATAGCAGAGCAAGGGCAAAAGATGACACAAGGATTGATGAGGAAACATCTTTAATATATGCTACTCACCTTTTTAGTTTTCTCAGCAACAGTTTTGCCATGATTTGGCCATAATAATTTGGAGTTCAGAAAGGTAGTTTAAACTTCCTGTCAGGATTTTTCAGTTTTTTTCCTCTTGCCTCTGAGCTATTTGTCTTCTGCCTTGCTATTTTGTTCTTTCTGGTATTTGCAATATTTCCTAATTTTTTTTCTTCTGGCAATTTTAATTGCTATGCTGTTTCACTTACCTGCCAAGTCATTAATGGCAAGATGTGTAGATTATGTGACATTTTTCAGGAATAAGTTGGGTTTATGCTTCCTATAATTAGGAAATATTTCAGTGTAGATGTAATACTTGCATTTCCTGATATGCCTCCTACACTGAATAAACAAAGGTTTAATAAATATTCTGTATTTGTTTCCATCAACAGACTTTCAAAAGGTGAAACAGTTCAGGTAAATCCCTAATGAATGTGCCCATTAGTTTTTTTGTTTCCCTCATTTGGATTTGGGTTTCTGGTGACTTACCACAATACTATCATGCACATGTGAATTGAAAACCATGCTGATTTTTTTTTTAATATGTTTTAAAATTGTGATTGGGTACAATATGTAACCTATGATGTTTCTAGAATACAGCCACTTAGCTCTTGCAGAAGAAATGGTTTTGTTCCATTATTTGGCTCATAACTAGAGCTGAATTTAATGACAAAATCACAAGAAATATTTTTTTTTGTATTTGTTAAAATGGTACCAAATTTGCCTTTCTTTTCTCCTATAGCTTGGTATCTCTCAAGGCATGCGTGTCTTGACAAAGGAATACCTCTTTCCTAAGTTCAGAAGTTTTTAGATACATATGGTCATGTTTAAAAGTCCCCTCTTACCTACAGTCAATGCAATGCATTACATACCTCTACCACTTGATGAGTTGCCAGTTCTCTTCTCTACTTGCCTTACTGAAGGCACATTTTTATAAAGCAGTGCAATATCTCAACCATTTGATGTGCCTCATTAATTTCAGCAGCCCTCTCATTTATTAAAAGTCCTTCGTTGTCTCCAGTTTTATTCTTTTCATGATTTGTTATAACCCATCCAATTTTCTCTTAACTGATTTGACTGCTCTAATTCATTCTGTGTTTTGGCTGCCCTTGTCTTTGCTGCAGTAACACACTCTGTATATTCATATTCTGTTGCTTCCATTACTCAGTTTTCTTTAAAGTTCTCAATTAGGCCCTGATTGCTTCATATCCCTTGTATTCTTTTCCAGAAATTTTTCTATACAGCTAATAACATCCCTGCTTGCAAGGGAGTTTTCACAAAGGATTCCATTTAATTTTTGTCAAACTTCAATGAGAAATTACAGAAATGACAATTTTTTGACAGGTAAATGGAAGTCCAAATGTCTAGATCTGTAAGTAGAGGTTACTCTCATCAGTCTAAATGGGGGTTACTAGTGACTCTGTTTTGTGAAATGCATTCTGGTGTATTTGCCATTTGTCATGACAACTTGATTCTTTTTGTACCAGGTGTTAAATTAGGTGAGCTTTACACTGCCTGATGTTGAATAGCTTTAATATTTTATGCTACTGGAATGTGGAGGGCACTACCAGAGCAGAGAGATGACTACTCTTTTGCAAGTGCTTACCCTAGGTGAGAACAAAAGGTCAAGAATCTATTGCAATCCTTTCACGTGTTTTATAACTTAGGAGACCTGTTTACACTCCACCTGGGATTTAATAGAAGTTCTTCAGACCAAGCCCCCCGTCTATGGGGAGAATTAAGTTTTCTTTTATCTCTCTTGGGGAGAATTAGTTTTTCTTATTTCTATACTGTGCTGACCACTGGAGCTGGGACCAACCAACCCAGCTAATCCTAAAACATAACAGGAGTCATGGGTTGACTTCTACTGAATTAACAGAGGAACTCTTTATCATCAGGTACCTATTGCTCAGTCTCTATCAACTGAAACCTGTCGAATCTACCTCTAGTAGTTTATGGTAGATTTCACCCATATTTTACTTACTTACTTACTTCCTTCCTCCCTTCCTCCCTCCCCTCCCCTCCCCTCTCCCTGTTTCCTTTCTTTCCTTCATCTCCTTCTTCATTTTTCTAATCCACAAGCAATTTTTCTAATTGCCACAAGCAGCATGGCTATGTCAGGCAAGCAGGGCTTATAAATTTCTTTAGCTAGGCAAAATGTAATGACTGTCTTGAAGATCTTGGTTTGCTCATGCTGTTCACGTTAGTTTTCAAACTGAGCAGATCAGACAACAGTGTTGTATTGGCCTCTGCTATGGTAAGACAGGACTGTGTGACAATAGGGGAGGTGTGATCATTATGATGTATTACAATTTTAGATTTGTAATTTAAAATTTTGTAAAACTTGGTGCAGAGGGACTAAATCATTGCAAAACTGCAGGGTGAGGGACTATCCCAAGGACACGAAACGACACTTCAAAAAAGCCTCTCCTAAAAAGCTGATTTTCTTGGGGGAGTGCATAACAGAATGAACACCATTAATGTAGTAGTTTGTTGAAATACAGAGAATACGGGGATCATTGTGAAGGTCTTCTATACAGCATTGATGTTTGCACTTCAGTTGCGTTGTGAACCACTCTGCTAGATTTGTTTTGACATCTGTCTTCTTTTTTGCTTCCTGAGAAGACTGTGTTCAATGGAAAAGGTCTTGGATTTAGAGTTCAGCAAACTCTGACAACAAATGGAACTTGTGTGTTTGAAGAATGAAATAAATTCTATACAAATTAGCAGAAGCAATGAAAAATGAGTCTCTTTTGATTCTAGCGAAATAAATATGTTTAAATCTAAGCTTTCTTTTGGTTCATTTCACAAAACTTCCAATTAAATGGAACACTGTCAGCATCAATTTATTATCTTAAAGGAATGTAGTTTAGCATCTCTGCCCTGTAAACAGTCAGTTTACTTTTTCTTTTTTGTGTCTTGAAATTTACAGGCATGGGCATTCAAGGTAGGGAGATACCTGTCAAATCCTAAACTTTTAAGTTAGGCATCAAAGTGTGATCACTCTGGTTTGTGGAGTTCTCTCTGATGACTTATCTTCTTTATCATCCATGAATCATGAAAGCTGTTGAGTATTGAATATTTGTGCTATACAAAAAGCCCATAGATTTGAATAAAGATGAAAGCAGTGGCTCTACAGTTATTATATTATACAGTAGTTCTTATTCTGTATTGTTGTTGTTAATAAATAAGATACAATTTTCTATAATACTTTATAAAATTATTCATTAAAACCCCTACAGGAAATTTCTTTGAATTATAATATTATATAAATAGACTGGGTTAATAAAACTTTTATTTGAATTTCTGCAAACACTGCTGTAATTTAAAGTATGTTCATGAAGTTTTTAGAGTCTCAGTCAAACTAGTTTAATTTAATCCAGTTCCTAACTTATGTATTCTGAAAAACAATCTTCCCTGGGTATCTTTACTGTGCAGGTGGAAGAGAAGATATAATTTTTTATATGCTTCTAAAATTCACTTTAACTGCTAATTCAACTAACCTTTAATCCAATTCAACTAACTCAATCTATTTGTGGTCAAGATTTGAAGAGGTTGATGTTTTTGATGAACATTGAAGAGGTTGATGTTTTTGTTTGTAATGCACCTGCTGTCTACAGGATAAAACTTTGTTCAGCTGGCCCTCTTGATGTAGAAGGCCTTCTTCATGTAAGAGTTAAAAGAATTAAACAAACAAACAAAATTAAAAGTTTTTGATAAGAAATTCTTGCTAATGTAAATTCTAGGCAGTCCTTAGGGGATCAAAGCATAGTTCACTTTGACATTCTGAAAAAGATGATATAAGATATACAGGTAAGTGTGAGTGAACAGTTGGAGGGTGTTATTTAGGTAGTGCTGAACCACTGCTTGTGTTTTATAAACTATCTCTTAGAAATGCCTCTGTATCAGAGAAAGTGGCAAATGCATTACCAATTTTTAATAGGACTTTGGACAAGATGTGGAAAATCCCTAACTGGTGAGTCTGATGTCTGTACAAAGAAGTGAAGCCATAAATAAATATAATATGTTCAGGAAGAGCTAATGTAGCTTCTGCTGAAGACAGTCATGTCTCACAGTTCTGCTATAATTCCCTGAAGGAGTCACTGTTGTGTGTTTGACTAAGGTGATCTAATTGAGGTTGACTTTAGAAAGTCTTCAAAAATCCCTCCAAAATACTTAAAGAAGCCAAACTACTATAGGATAAAAGGAAAGGTCTTCACATACATTATTAATATTTGAAAAGATAGGAAACAGAAGGTAGAAACCTGTTCCGTTTTCTCAGCATAGGATTTTCACCTGGCAAATTCCACTGAGATCTGCATTAAGACCCATGATATTCAATGTAATCAGTCTAGGAAACAGAGTAGAGAGGGAGGTGACAACATTTGCTGCTGGCATTAAGTTGTGCAGAGAAGTAAAAGGGAAGACTTTCTGCCTCGAAGAAAGGTCTTGTGAAATGGAGTGGTAAAATGACAGATTAAATTCACTGTAGAGAAAGGTACAGCAACATAGATGAAGAAAATGATTCTTAACTTTGTATATGTGATGAAGAGTTCTGAATTAGCTGTTACCAGGCAGGAAAGAGATAGTGCAGTTATGAGTATTTTAATGACCATGTAAGTGCAGTGCTCTGTGGTGATTACAAAACAGCAGATAGGTGTTGGGAATGATAAATATAGAGAAGAAAATAAATATCATAAATTTCCTGATCTCAGAAGTTGATCACAGAAAGAGAAACAAGGAAGACTGAAGTTACAGAATGACTTCTATATGAGAAGTGACTACAGACCTAATGACTGTACAGCCTGTGAAAACCTGCTGATGGGGACTATAATAGAGCTTATAAAATGATGAGTGATAGTGAGAGAGGAAATAGGGTCCGAGTGATCAATGTCGTTTCTAGCCTGTGAAAGAAGGGCATCAAAAGGAAATATCAGGAGGTTGAAAAAAACCAAGCAAACCTCAGCATGTTCACATAGTGTGCCTCTGAACTGTGGAGTTCACTGCTGAAGGATGTTGTGCATGGCAAAAGGTTTACGCAGGTTCAAAGTCATGAAATAAAACCCAGCAAAGTTTGGTAAACACAATTATAGGTCTTCTAGCTTATGAAGTTAATTCCCCAAGTCACAGACCTCTAGAAGCTGGAGGAGTACTGGGATATATTGCTGCATATTTGCTCTGTTCTTACACACTTTTTCCTAGGCCTCTGTTATTATACCAGTACTGAAGAGACTAAATGGACTATTTTTATATTCTCAGATATTGAAGATTGCAGAGTAATTTTCGTAAGCTGTTAATTTGTGTTTGTACAGTATATAACTAGCTAGAACCTAAGCAAGCCCTTCTGTGTAAACTAGCATTTGGTGACATTAAGATAGAGAAACACACAGATGCTATATTGTGGGACATGGACAAACAAGAACATGGTACAGTAACATACAGAAGACGTGTCAGAATGGTGAGGTTACGGTTGTGGCTGTGACTTAGGGCTGAATTCATCAGTGTTCTCTGAGGCCTTATTCTCAGTTAAAGTATCTTGCTTTTATCATCAGGGAGTTGCTTGAGCTAAAATTAAATTCAAAGCTGTTAATGCCAGAAAGAAAGGGAGATTTTTGTCTCCTGCCCACTGGTAAACCTATGTAATTCTTTTGCCAGTACAGTTTTCTATTTCAGGTGACAGCACTTCTAAACATTTTGGTTTCTGAATGGGACAGATGTGGGGATCTGCTGGTAATCAGAGCTGGGAGCAGAAAATGAGTAAGAAACATGCTCCTGGATTGTCAGTCACAGAACAGCAAAACAGAAAATACACCTGCTAACACCTAGATTGTCTAGAAGGTATGCAGGCTTTGTTGTTTCACTGTGATACAAAGCTGCAAACATGTTCTTCCAGACGTGGAAACAATTTCTTCCACAGAGAGAATAGCTGTTTGACCCTTCTGGAGGAGATTGTTTTGCTGTGGAATTGATGTGGTATTAATCATAATATTGACAATATCACATTATATTACTTTTAATGTTCTGGGTGTGGAGATTTTCTTGGGTAGCGGGGGTTTTTTTTAAAGTCTACACATAGGACAAAGGTGGCTGGGGTTGCCGTAGGTGATAGTGGAAGCAGCTGCTTTGACCTTTTGAATGACTAGAGGCCTGTCTAATAACTGAAATTTTTTTTCTGTCAGTTTTCTTGTTCTGGGTAGGTAGTGTGACAGACAACTCGCCCTTTTAAAAATCAAATTACCGTAAAGCTAATTTTGAGTGGACTTAGCCGCTTTTTTCTTCTGAGCGGTTGTTTCCCTTGGGAAATGTTCGCTCCTTCCCTTAGGTGTCACTGTTTATCGCTGCTAGATTTCCACAGGCTCCGGGTTTGGCTGAATGGCGGCTTCGCTCCTCACTTCAGGCGTCTTGGCAAGTGCTGTGTGTGTAGCCTGCTCTGCCAGTCTGTGCTGCCTCACATACTTGTCTCCCTCCTACATCAGAGAATAGCAGTGACAGCCTGTGTAAGGCTGTTACCAGAGATCTATATTAGTGCAATGTTAGATACCTTGCCAGTAATTTCTCAGTGTGCGTTATGTCTTAAAATGGGGTTAATAGTTGTATGCACTCATTTCCTTAAAAAAAAAAAGTGATATAGCTAGTAAGAATGAAATTTCTCAGAAACCTAATTTGTGAGCCCTTTATTTTTTTTTTTAAATCTTTTTAGTTTTGCTTCAAAAATATTTAGATTTGGCATGTTTTTCCCTTTCTAGGTCAACTTTTCTTTCATATCATTATTTTATTTAAAAAATAAATTAATTTTTATGTATATTTGTGATGGGAAAAAAATATTCCTGTCAACACTTGCCATTTCCTTAAGACTTAATTCTTATCTCAAACCATCTATCTGATGTCCTGGATCATAATACCGACTTCTGAGCATGCACATTAATTTCTTCCTCCTTCATGCAACTAATGTATACTCTGACATGCAAATCCAAAACTTGTAAAATTACCAAAGGGAGTTATTTAACCTGCCTTGATCCATCTATTCCTGCAATGAATACCTAACACTGTCACACCAAGGACCTTTGGCTACTTGCAGTTATGTTCACTAGATCTTACTAATTACCACTGAAGTTGGGACTCCTTTGCAAAATCCTTGCTCTGCGTGTAACAAAGGAGGCAAGCTGTGTCTACCACCACATCCTCAGGAGCTTGCTTGCTCTGGCATTCAGGAACTTTAAACAATTCCTAGGGCCTCCCATAAGGTGCTAAATCCTTACCTGGTGGACGTGGTCCAGCCTCTTTGACAACCAACATTAGTCATTCTCATAGGTGGTGCCATCTCCTTACAGCTCACTAAGTGGTGGGGAAGTTTCCTCTAGTTTCCATAGCAAACATTTTGCTACTAAGTTTATACTTGCAGAAACCTCAATTATTCTTACAGGAGGCATAAATATTGCAAAAATTGAACTACCGTACATAAAAAGTTTAAAATATTGAATATTTACAACATCATATAAAAATATATCTGAGAAAAAGCTAATGAGTTGTAAAGGGCCAGGTGATTGTTTTTAATTTTTTTTTTTATTTGTTTTATGTTGTGAAGGTGTTAAAGAAAATTTCTCTAAGGGTGGAGTCTTTTGTTTTTAATCCAAGAATGACCTAGCATTATGGGGGAAAAAAAGTGGACCAGACTGGCTAGCGGATTACCTAGGGAAAACTCTGATATTTTTAACCATGCAAATAGCTAGTCATCTGTTTTGAAATAAAGAGGATTACTTTTGCTGGATAGCTCTGTGTTGTGTTTTTGCAGTGCCCGGAGTATGAACCCTGCAGTTTCCAAATAAGGGGAAAATGGCCGTAGATCACATCATAGCTTTAGCTCCGGGAAGAAAATGCTGTGGTCATTTACAATGTTTAATCCAGGTTTTGACAATTGCGTGCATGCTAACTCATTGATGATTGTATAAGCAAGAAATGCAGCAGGGGTTGCTCCATTTCTCATGTGGGAGGTTTCATCTTCAGTAAATGGAAAATAAAATGCAAAACCTACTTTTCTGTCCATGGGCAGAATTTCTTTTTATTTCACCAATAACTAAATCAAGGAGCCATCTGTATCTCCTGCGGGGTTCAAATCTCATAGCTAGTTTCTCCATGAGCTGGCAACAATATACATATAAGAAAAAGTACAGAAGCAGAATGGCTGACATCATTTCTTTTAAATTACAAAAGGAATTTTTTTCCCTTGTTGCTAAGCTGTGTTTCTTGTTATGACTCCCCTAACAATGCTGTTTTAGAAGACTTGTTGATTTGGCAAATTAATACTTCTAGGTTACATGTGACAAAGAGGACATTTTGGTCCTGCTTGAACAATCTGAAAGGCTTGCAAATATTAGTGGAAAACTATCTGCAAAGAGAATGTCCTTTGGGATTTTCACACTATTGGCTAACCTGCTCTTGGTATCAGTAGTATATTATTGATGTTTAAATGTTATTTTATGAGGAGATAGCAGGAAGAATGTTTTGTTATTTCAGCTGAGAGGAAGACAAAGCTTAATGTCACTTCTGGTATGTATATCTTAAAATTGAAGAACATTAGAACAGCGTTCGCTGAATTCAGGTTTCGTGTCATACTTGAACTGGTCTGATACCTTTAAAGGAGGCTGCTAATATAGTCTTGTTTTTGCAGAGCAAAGGCCATTGGATAAAACCTTTCTAATTGCAAATGGCAGTCAGGTCTATTGAAAGAAGAATAGCTCATCTTACTTGAAATGTGAGTGGAAGTAATAACAGGATTGCTTGCCTTTTTGTTTGTTTGTTTGCTTCTTTTTTTTTTTTTACGATCAATGACCACAGACACTTTTGCAACTTTTTCTCCTTTTCCTATCTTAGTCATTAATTTTATTCTACATCTGAATACAGATAACTTTGAAAGTGCATATTTTTCTAAGTACCTATTACCAAGATACGAAGGTAGAAAGTGTGTTTTGAAACCCTTTCTAACTGGTTTGTTGAGTGCACTTTGTTAGAAAAGATGTCTGGCCAATTTTTCTCTTCTGTGTTGTTTGGCTTCTGTTGAATATAAGGTATACTGAGCAAAGCATGAACAGAAGAACATATATGTGTTGGCTATGAAAATACAATGCTATAAAGAAGCAGTCTGAAGATAACTGATATCTCCTCTGAACATTTCCATGAGTTAACTAATTATAAATATTATCATCTGTCACTAATTTTAAAATATGCTTAGAGAAATCGTTCTTAAGAGAACTTGAAAAATGCACTGTCGGAGGTGGATAACAAGAAACAACTCCCTGCCCTGTACACTCCCTGACTACTTATGCAGTGTGCTGTTTGGTTTGGTTTTGGCTATTTTTTTTCCCTTTTTTTTTGTTCTGCTTCTATGAAGTCATTATTTTTACTTTAGAGAGTCCTAGTTTCCTAGTTTATGATTATTTTTCTAAGCTTGAGTTTGGCATTAATACAATGGCAGGAAGGGAAGGAATCATGGTGTGTGTGGGAATGGAACAGTAGTTGTGCCCTCACCCTTCCTTACCTGTTTGGAAATTTCTGTTTCAATGAATCTGACAAAACCAGGAGCACTTGTGTGATGGAAGCACTAAGAGCAGGCTGGTCGAATGATACTCTCTGGTCTCAGATATGCATAGCAAGCCAGTGTAGTAGCCAGCAAGTCTAGCCTTGTGATAATGAGCTTGTTGACTTGACCCGAGGATGTGCCTTTAATATCTTAAGAAGCCATTTTGATTCACCAACAGAGTCTGTGTCTTTCTTGTCAGGATAATCCAGTGATGCATCTTGGACACATGCACATTTTTCTGTTGTCTGTAAGTTCAAATATGATAAGTTTTGTATCAGTATTTGTGGTCTGCTATGTGGCTTTTTTTCCTGTCATGAATTTAGTTGTTCATGATTACTTGCCTGCTTTAATTAAAATAAGACTGCAAGCTGTCTGTGTCGGTAACTTCTTTGCCAAAACATGTTCTGCAGAGGTAGAATTCTTCAGGGATTAAACTATGCTTTTTTAAAATATCCTTGGTCATTGACCTGGGGTCTGTTCAGACTCATGTGGTGCTGTACCCTGACCTTGTATCCAATCATTTTGTGTTTCCAGTTGTTGCAGCTATGGGCTGTTTCTCTTGGCTGGCTGGACAGTCTGGTGAGAGAGGAAGGAGAAGGAGTACTGTTGTGTTGGCAGAAGTGAGGAACGTTGCTTAGGACTTGGATCACTTTGAAGATGACTCTGGGTTCAGTTTCCACTGCTTCTACTGCACCACATGCTCTGCAAGGGGGAATTACACCCCACTATGGTGTGGCTGCTGGTCAAGAAAAGTTGAAGTAACTTAAGAGAAATCAAGAGAAACTGGAGGAGTAATTCTCTTTGGGGTCTAGATTTGGAATAGCTCAGTGAGTGACAGATCAGCAGATGTCCAATTGAGGCCATCCTTTACTGAACTTGGCCAAATAGGGTAGATAAGAGCAGGCTGTCAGTCCAGCTTCTGACAGTTATAATTTTGGAATACCTACTGAAAAGAGTGACACGAGCCCAGTCGCCCAAGTATATTTCAACTCTTGCACAATAAAATGAGAATTACTTTCTAAAAGGCTTCTATGCACCTAATGAATACAATGACTTGTATGAAAGCAAGGAGTTTAGAAAATGCTAGGTACAATTCTAAATAATTCTCTGTGGTACACGAACTTTTGTCAATTCCTATTACTTGCTCTCTCAACTTTTAGATCTTACAATAAGGTTTGAACTTCCTGAGTTCCTGCTCACTTTCTAGAGAAAAAAAGGCTCAGGAAAATTATCCTTATTTCAGGGCTCTCAAGCCCTATGTAGTGTGCATTTTTGTTTGTAAAGAAAGGTCAGATGAAGGAGACTTCCATTTGCTATGCTCACCAGCTCGCTTGATAATATTATGCATTCTCTTCTGTTTCCACAGAGTGTATCTCTTTCCAAACCAGATCTTCTCACAGAGGTAATGCCATAATCTTATCAACAGTTTAAGAACTTTAATATTCTCTCTGTGGTTGTCTGTCCTAACAGTTTTCAAGGAAAAGATGATTTATTTGGTGACCTTCCTGCCTTTGCTTGTCTCAAAAACGTATGCAGAGGCCTTTACTGCCTTATGTAGCAGGCAATTCATTCTCATGTCTCTTCTTGTAGTGCCTCAGAAAGAAACCTCCAATCTCTTGCTTAGTTCTTTACTGCCAAAGAATAGAGCAATACAACAGTCTTGTTGCCCACAAGTCGCAGCAGGAAGTTATAAGCTCTAGCAGTGGTATAGTTTTTAGAAACTTCTTTGAATGGTAATGGAGAAATAAAAAGGGAAGAATAAAAAGAAAGAACCACAAAGTAGTTCAATAGTTTCACAAGCAGTGGACAATTACAGGACCCTTTACTTCTTCTTCTTCTTCAACATCCTGTGTAAAATGCCATTTATCTTTTAGAAATTATGGCCTTTATTGTTGATTCTATTTTTATTTACAAGTCCCTTCAGATCTAGGACCATGCAAGCTATTCCTTGCAGTAGCTGTAGCCCTTGCAAGTTGGCCCACTTACATCTGGAAAGTAGAATGCAATTCTAGTGTGTCTAATGTAGACATTAGAAATGAGGAATAACTTCTTCAACACTGGGGTAAGTCTTAATGATATTAGTTACTCTGCCTGTGGTCCATCTTTCAAAGATTCTGTTACCAGAGATCTTCCAGGATGATATTCCAATGACTTGGGTCTGTCTCTCATAAAAGGAAGGAACTGGACTCTGATCACTTCGAACACCATCTCATTTTATGTGAGGGAAAATGACTGTATTACTCTAAACACTGAATGACTAATGACTATGTCTGAACCCTGGGACCTACTCATTGTCCTACTTTAAGACTTGGCCATAGCATATTACAACACTGTTCCATTCTTCGTGTCTGTTTTTCTTCCCATGGGAAGTAAGGTATGGGAGAAACTGGCAGAGGGAGCCAGAAAGTTTGTGAACATATGTCTTGACTTACCATTTAAATTTATCTCGGTAATTTGAGGGTGTTTATGGGATGCCTTCTTCACATCCTCTCAGTGCAGGGAGAGGTAATGATCCCTTACGGAAATCAAGATTTGACAGAAAATGAGAGGGTGATTTAAGAAGAGAAGGTCTAATGCTGAGAAGTAGCAGTGAAAAAGCTCAGAAGTGGCCAGTGAAAAGCAGCAAAGCTATTAAAAAAAGAAAGGAAAATTTTTCTTTGTCATCAAAGAAATTATAGAATAAACTGAACTGATTTCCAAGCCACTCTATGACACAGCTTCCCTATATTTTTTGGGATACTGAATTATTCATTTTATAAATATCCAATTTTCCCGAAACTGATTTATATCAGACATGGAGCAGCAGGAGATTCTTTGTTAATCACCTGTAAGCTATTATGTCTTCTGTTCCACTACAGTAAGAGGAAAGAGAAAGCCTTTAGATCCAGCTCTGCTTTTCCTGTTAGATGCATTAAACAGTTCTGTAGTTACCAGGTATAGAATTCAGAGGCAAGGCTACTGTAATTCCAGAGCTTTGCTTTCAAAATCTATCTAGCACTAAATTCCATCCCAACATGAACATTTGGCCCTTTTCTAGGCCTTCTTGACTTTTCACTAAGAATAACCAGACATTTCAGAATAAGTTATAATACTTGGAAGCCATAAAGAACCACTTCTGCCCTTCTGCCTCATTTCTCCCTCCTTTGTTTCATGTTGTTCTTCTCCCTGATGCCTGACCAGAGTAAATCCCTGAGCGTCTCATGTTTATTCACCAGGCTGTTGCTGATAATCACAATGAAATCTCAGTAGTTTTCATCTAGGGCTGAAGTGTTATTTTTTTAGGAAGTATTTCTATTCCAAGTTATTGCATATGATATCTTGGGCCTTGATCTTATGAAAATCATACTTGATGCCAGGAGTAGTCAGGCTGGTAAAGCCAAGCGCATACATAAATGTTGGCAGGACTTGTTCTTTCAGGAGTGTAACAGTGAAATAATTTAACAAATTATGTCATACATGTAAGGAGTATTTATCAGGCCCACACAGAACAGCTGTTAGTAGTTTAGAACTGTAATCCATAAAATGTGTCCATGTCAATACGTGTCTTTAAGTGTGGAAGTATACCTCAGGGGAAGGTTTCTAGAAGCAGCCATCATGTGGTCTGTTGTAAAAGCAGCTGAAATATGCTACTTGTGTGTTTGGGTGTGGTTAAAGTTTGGGGATTTTAGGACTGCATCTTGTCACAGTTACAGAAATAAAGATTTTTCCAGGTTTGTTGCAGGAGCTCCTGTCTGCCACCTTGTGTGACAACATCTAAAATACAGAATTGGATATTTAGAGGAAAACTAGTGGCAGTAGTTGTCAGATTTTAGAAATAAGTGCTGTACCTTCATATCAGTGAGGTATGGATTGCCTTGAAAAAATACCCAGTAGAGTACTAGAAAAGTACTTTGGAAGAGAAGGATCTGCACACACATTTTGAACCCATAATGATTAGAAAGACCAGAATAAAATATTTCTGTGCAGGGAATCAATAAATGAAATGCCCGTAGTGCTAACAGATCACAGTCCTGATCTTAATTGAGGATAACTAGGAAACTGCCATGGCCTCCAAAAGGCATAAGGATATCCTAACCCTTTTCTCTAAATTAATTGCTAAACTTAGTTTATTATTTTCATAGTGGTCTACTATTTTCATACTACTCTCTGGGCTATTTCTCTTAAGCCTGTGGTGACTAAGAGTTAGTAATGTTTTGTCTGTCAGAAATGCTCCTTATTTTTGCCTGAGTGGCATAGACTTCGATTTGTAATTTCTAATTCCACCCTTTCACAGTGAGCTTCTGCTGATCTGCTCTTTATATCTTGTTCTCAAAGTACTGTTGATGATATCGGTTGGATCTCTTTCCCTGCCCCAAGATGTATTTCCTGCTTCCACTGTTGTAGTCCAAATGGATTCTACACCTCTTTACTTAACTGTGTTCCCAGCTGTTAGTCCTTAGAGGTACCGCCAGCCTTTAATGAAGCTCATATCCAGGCAGAGATATGTGAGATGCTGAGCTCCCTTGGCTTTAGAGAAAAGCAGATTCACCATGCTAAGACCATTGAAGCCCAGGGGCATGAAGATATTTAATTATCTGGATTTAAACCTCTGATTACATATAGATTTCAATGGCGAGTTATCCCTCCAATTAAGAATCCTGGCAGAGAACTTTACTCATTTTACTTGCCTAAGTAACCTAGCAGAGGCAGGGGCACGTCTTCACTAAATAAGGTGAAGTGTTTGAATATAGTAGGAAGAGCATTGCCAGCAGGTCAAGGGAGATGATCCTGCCATTCTCCTCAGCCACTGTGAGGCCACAACTGCAGTGCTGTGTCCAGTTCTGGGCTCCTCAGTACAAAAGAGACACAGAGCTCCTGGAGCGGGGTCCAGTGGGGGGCTGCAAGATGATTAAGCAACTGAAGCACCTCTCATAAATAATAGGCTGAGGGAGCTGGTCCTGTTCAGCCTTGAGAAGAGACGACTGAGAGGGGACCTCATCAATGTATATAAGTATCTGAAGGGAGGGTGCCAAGAAGATAAAGCCAGGCTCTTCTCAGTGGTGCCAAGCACTACTAGGACAAGAGGCAATGGCAGAAACTGATGCACAGGAAGTTCCACCTGAACACAAGGAAGAACTTCTTCACTGTGTGGGTGACCGTGCACTGGAATGGATTGATCACAGAGGCTGTGGAGTCTCCCTCACTTGAGCTACTGAAGAACCATCTGGACAAAATCCTGTGCAATGTGCTCTAGGATGACCCTGCTTGAGCAGGGAGGTTGGACCTCCCAACCTTGTCCATTCTGTGATTCTTTAAAAGAAACAAGTTGTTTAAATTACATAGCTAACAACCTTTGTTCATTATCTAACCCCCTTACTAATGCTTATAAATGCAATTAAACAAATATAAAATCAAAACCAAGATATACAAATCTAAAATTAGAAAACTAATTAGTTCTGTACTTCCTGGTTCTAAAGGGGAAAAATTTCCACCAGATTGAGAAAACTGTGACAACTCTCTCATTGAATTAATAAAGTACTCAAAAATAATCTTGAAAATTAATGTACTTACGTCTGATTTTCAAAGACTTGATATAACAGTGATATGAAAGTACATGGGCATTTCTTACGTAATGTTATAGAGATGCTTGTACATGTATGCAGTGATATGTACAAGGACATTTCTAGGGTGGACTTCATGTCACACACTAAAAGTTTAACTCTGTAAAGTTAGACATTTACTTCAGTCTGCTAATCTACATTGCCTCATTAGTCAATGGAGAGAAATAAGAAACTCTAAAATGTCTTTCTTGCAATCTCATGAAGGATGGGATGAAGCAGAATTTGAAAGTTCTCTTCTTCCTACTGTCAGTAGAGGGGAGTCTGTTTAGCATGCCTGCTGCTTTGATGTTTAACTTTTCAGCAGCTGAAATCTGAAGAGAGAAAGACCACCATTTCCTATGACAGTAAATCACTATTTTCACCAAAGGATTCATACCACTGCATTGAAACAGTAAGTTTTTAAAGCTCTAGGAAATTCTCACCATCCTTCAACATGAGACTTTGAGAATTACCATGGGAGATTTAAAGTGGTATGGGAGTAAGGTGGTTTTTCTGGTGTGGGAGGGATGGTTTTTGATCGATGACTGGAAAATGTGTCTGTCAGTTTGTTCATCCTCTGGCTGTAGAAGCTAGAATTCCTGCTTGGATACAGAATCCTTACTGTGACTTCTAAGGAATGCTGGGAAATGGGAAAGTGGGGAAGAACATTTCATTTGCTCAAAAATGTTTGTGTGGCTACAAGACGAACAGCACCTTGTAGAATCAATCCCCGTAACACCAACCAATTTAATGAAAACTATTCCTGAAGCAATCTATTCATTACTGCTGATCAAAATCTTGTGCTTGCTGTATGTATACTGCCAGACATTCTACTCCCCCAGAGTCGCCCCGTGCTATCATCCTACACTGAAAGTTTACACTTCCTCGGTCTGCTCTAGTTTATATCAAATGGAGATTATTAAGTTATACACAGGGGAACAGGTGGGTGGAGCAGCTGGCATGAGAAGTGAGCAGCCTGACAACAGAAAAAAATCAGGGTAGATTGCAGTACAAAAAATTTCCTAGGAAATTGCAAATTTCACAATCTGTTCATGAGAACTGATGGTATAGCTCGTGTGCCAGGTAACAAGTCTGGGAGACTCTAGACTTCACTGGAAGCAGACTATTCAAGACCTTCAAAGATCTTGTTAGTTTTGGCTTCAGTCTATTACACTATATCAAGCAATCCTACTCGTTCTGGAAAGCAACTCTTTATGAATTTCTAAAGTAGATTGAAAAGGTCACAGTGGTTTTTCAGTCTTAATTGACTGACTGACTGATTTACTGTATTTTTTATTACAGATGAAACTTTAAATATAGCACTGTGAACTCTCAAAGTCATGCAGAATTTGAGGGGCTTATCTTTGGTTTAGTTCAGTGTCATGAAAAAAACATCAGCTTAAACTAGTTCTGAAAAACACCAGTTAAAGAAAGCTACCCAACTAAATAAGCTGTCCTGAATTTGGGTGCATTGTGGAGGGTGATGTGATGAAATGAAATGTTACAGATTCAGAAATACTTAAAATTTAAAGTATAATGAACTGAGATGGCCAAGGAGGATGCAGTAATTGTCAGGACAACCTGATAAGACTAAAGTGGCAAAGTTTCTACAGTAAGTAAATGTGTACGTGGCTATGGAGAAAGTAGGTAACAAGATCAGATGTGGAAGGAAAGATAAGCTGCCAGTTAATGTCTAATACTGTGGCAATTTATCCTGCATCATTTACAGAGAACCCAGACTGAAACAATCTCTTAGAAGGTTAGATCACTGTCACAGGACACAGCAGAATGTTTTACTTTTGTGAGCTGACGGTTTTCATGGTTTATCTCTGATTCTCTCTCGTTTTGACTTAAGAAGCTTTTCTCATGAAAGTTTTGTTAAAATATACACTTCTGCAAAAAGTTGCACTTCTGACAAATCAGCATTTTTCAAATGAAAAGTGTTTAATTAAGAAGTTTCCAGCCAAGTCTAATTATAGCATCCCTTTTAAATGTTTCAGGGTTTCAGACAGCACTTCAAAAAGAAACACAATGAAACATTCGTTATCACTGAAGCTTTTCATATTACTCAAATTACAAGAAACAAGTATGTCATAAAAGATATCTTGATAATCATTTGACATGCCACTGAGTCACATTTGGTGGCTTGAGTTTCTAATTTCTTTCCTTTAAATTCAAACTTCCTTCTATTTCTTATCTGAATTACTGTTGAACACAAGCCAAAGTTCACTTGGACTTCCTTTCTACATAAATTCAATTAAGAAATATAAACATTTGGAGTCTCTCTTGGGGAGGTGACAGTGAAAAAAAAAAGGAAAAAAGAAAAAAAAAAAGAATTGTCAGTGGAAAAGATGCATGTGGGCCAAAAGGAGAGAGAACTATTTTTATGTGGAGAAAAGAATCAGTAGTAGCTTTTGACATGGACAAAGTAATCTGCTACTGGAGGCAGCTTATGACAGAAATCAGTCGAACAGCTGCATGTGAAAGAAAGGTAACTCATGTTTGTACAGTCACAGGGAAAAACATGCTGTTAATGGCAGGAGAACATGTTTAGCTTCTGGAAATACTTTTACTGTTGTGGAACACCCATTGAGTGCTGATCTGAAACCAGTATATTTTGTTGTTGATGTGCTGCTTTTCATAGGCTTTTGTTGAACAACTTGCAAATTCCTGGTGTAATCTAAAAGACCGTGTTAAATTTTACAAGAGTGAAGGTAAAGAGAGAAATATGACACAAATAACAGGAGAGAGAATATAGGAGAAAAGTATGGAAGTAGAAAGTATATATAGTAGAAAGTATGGAAGCTCATATGCTTTATTTTAAGGCATACTTAATCCAGTGGTATGGGAATTGTCAATGCAGGCTTGAGACCACTGCACTGGCAAAAGCTGGATAATACATGCAAAGGCCAACACAATTCTGACTCATTGTCTAGAGTCTGGTAAAGTAAGTGACAGCTGGTGGTGTTCTTAATATCAGCATCAAATCCAAGGAGACCAGCTGAAGCATGTAGCTGAGAAAATTCATTACCCATTTAAAAAGTTCAAAGGGTATGTGAGGAAAGTTAGGAAAAAACTTTGACTTTTGAAAGCTCAGCTCTTTCACAGGAGCTTCAGGAGTTATATAAACTTGTTAAAGAATACATGCTGAGAATATTTTAGCTAAATGACTCTAAAAACTTGGCTTACGCAAGGTTTGAGTTCCAGGCAAATTGACAAAATCCTTTAGCTGAGATAGACAAAGCAAAAAAAAAGCCCCAACCAACACCAAGCCCCTAGAACTCCTAAAACACCAGTACCAGTAGGTGCTTGAAATATATATTTGCTTTTTTTTTTTTTTGTTTTGTGTTGTTTAAATGCGTTGATTGAAAAGCATATCTGGAAAGTTTCTGCAGTGCCCAGTTAGAGACAAGCATTTAAACCATGGCATCCCAACATCCTGGTTAGGAGTAGACATTGATTTGGGTTATACCATGGCATTCAGCCCTTTTCTGATCACACTTGGAAGAGGAGTCTTATTCCATCAAGGCCTAGGAAATGACACCCCTCCCACTTTCTTTTCCCTTTAAATTATGTTGCTAATGTTGCTCAAGAGTAGAGAGGGCCTTCTACTAGAAAAGCTTATCTGGAGGCACTGGGAAATCTCTTTGTTCTTGGGGGTCCAGCTGAATGACAGTTGCCGACTCAACAGGTTGGTGTTGGGACAATCACAATTAAGGAGTCATTTGGGGCTGTAAAAGAAGCTTTCTGTGCTGGAAGTGGCCAGGAAGCAGTATTGAGAGCGTCTTGATTCAAAAACAGCAGTGGTTTTTGAATGCTTACTAGGCATATATTCATAAGAGCCAGTTGGATATTATTATTCAAATGTCAGATGGATTTTTAAGATATTGATGCATTACAGCTATATATTTTGTGGCACTAATGTTGTCTTAGTAGACAGCGTTTTTTCTAATCTGCTTTAAAATATAGTTTAACCAGAAAAAAAATTAATCTGAATCTAGATGCTTCAGCATGTGTCTGACATTAATAGAATTGTACAGAAACAGCTGGACCAAATCGTTGATAGAGGTTTATTATTAGCTCTTGAAAAGGAAATTACTGTAGAGTTGCTCACATGGATTGTGAAGTAAACTGGCTACTGCTGCTCTTCTATATGCTCTTTTAGCATATCACCCTAGGCTGTCATAGTTTCTTGGTAGTCCATTTCCATGTGGCATAAATTTGAATCTTTTCCTGAATCATGGCCTTTTCTGTTGTTGGTGAGCATAGCAGTTCAATTATTTTAGTGTCCTTTTTCTCTTGTGCTTTATTTGATCATCTACTGCATTTTCCAGGAGAGGGTCTTCATTTATTGCAAATTGACCAAACATTATCAAAGCATAGTTATATTTTCTATGCTTTACACCTGAGAAACTGAAACACTGACAGAAGAAATGTTGGCTGCATGTTCTGTGTCCCTAGAAAAGGCAGGAGCCCTCTTGCTCTTTTACAACTCTATTTTCAGAGTGTGCAACTGTCCTGGATGATTAAAGCCCACAGATGCAGATCACTGCAGTCTTTGGTCTTTTCTTTTGGCCGTGATATTATGGCTGAATTTACTATCCTGTGCATCTTTTAGATATATATTTTGCTTTTTTAGGTTTTCAGTGTTGGAAACAGACATAGTATGGATGAAAATTGGCAGAAAAATGTGAAAAGCTTCAGGATTTTGAGTCAGGTGGCAGAACATTCGGGAAGCTTCTGGCACACCACAGATGGTCGGTATAAACTGTTGTGGCAGAGCAGCTCTGCCAGAAACCCCATGGAGTTTATTTCTAAAGTAAACTTTTAAAAATACACAGAATATTAAAGCAGGATAAAAAAATTAATGTATTTTGAAATCACTGCTAATATGTTAGTTTGTTGTTAGGAAGTTCCATATTGCCCCATCCTTCACACCCCTGCCCCCAGTTATTTAAGAATAGTATCTTCATTTTTCTAATTCCACCTTCTATGGTCTTTGTACTCTTTCTAACAAATCAGGTAGCTGGACTGAAGGTACAACATAGTATTGAACTGAGAGCTGAACTGAACAGGAGAGTTATAGATACTTTTATGTTTACAAAAGAACCATGAATAGGATTAAGGATCCAACGCTTTACATAGTTTTACATAGTAAATTTATTTAGTTTTACATAGTTTATGTTATGGGTTTATGAACTAAATCAGAGCATTTAATAAATATAAAATGACATTTATATTATTTGTGTAAATAAAATATTTTGTGATTTACATGTAAAATTATATACATAAGAATACATTTATTCTTATACATACGTTTAGATATAAGAATAATATGCTATGTAAAGTAACACAAGTTTTATTGCATTAAATAATATTCTTATATGAATTATGCCAGAAAATATGAAAACTTGGGCAGAGGATTGGGAATAGGAGTGGATGAGTCTAATATCGAAACTCAAACTGGTTTTTCCCCCTTGTTGATGTTTTTTTGGGGGCTTGCCTTTTTTTTTTTTAACAAAGAAGAAAATATTCTCAGAGAAGAGTAACTTTCAGTTGAAAAATTCCCATGCACACAGAACAAATTGGATTAATAAAAAGTTTGGGAATTTGATTATCTTTTTTTCAATAATATTGTCCATACTTCAGAATGTCTTGAAATCATGATCCATGATGCTTGGTAAATCTTAGCTACCAAGTGATATTTCAAGATGAAACCTAAATCCATAAAGTTAGTGTTAGATTCTTAATCACTTCTTTTACTTCCCTTGTTAGCTAGAGAAGTCAGCATTTAGAAATGTCAGTCAAAAACGTATAAAGGTGTTCCAAGGTGTGACTCATCTTTTAATAATGATTCCATTGTACGCTACTGCAAAAATGTAAATACTCTTTTAGCTAGTTTAGATACCAGCTAAAACTTTCTATCTCAAAATAGGTCTTAATATCAAATTCAAAATGTATTAATTATCAAAATAAGATAAGATTCATCTTATGTACCAGTAAGATATATCCTCTAAGATAACACCACGCATTAAGGTCCCAAACATTGAATACATCTGTGTTTTTCCTGTGGCACTTTGATGTGAAGTTTTATTCAAGATTTCATTGAACTAGAACATAAATGCGGATAAACTGAGGTTATTTGGGTGAATTTGATTGTCTCTAAAAGCAATGCATCTGTTGAATTTTCAATGAGTATTTTTGCCCTCTGCACCTCGGCCTTTCGATCTCATGAAACAACTTATTTCTTTCAGGTGGAATCCCTGTGAAGTTAGTAGCAAAATTCCATGGGATGGAGTCTAGACATTTTGGGTCACTGAATATGGATCTGTACTGGGAATTAAATAATAGGCTGAGCAGAACAGTTTCAGATTGAACTATGCCCAATGTTGTTACTTTCTATTTTCTAGATTCTTTTTTCTCCCTTCCCCATGTTTGAAAGGAAGCAAGTAAACCCCTTTCTGGGCTAAGTCAGAAAATATAACCTGTAATTGCTGTGTGAATGGACACAGAGAAGCCAGTTATAAAGCTTGGAAGATGCTTTAATGAGATAATATGAAGAGTTCAGCTTGAGGGAAAACTTGGCTGGTTACTAATAAAGTACATATAACAGTAGTCTCATGTCTTTCACACGGAATATGAATGTTGTGTCATGTATACCTTGCCATTTTTGTCTTGCAGAATGGAACCAGATTGGGAAAACAAAGAAACATGGTTATATAGCTACAATAACCTATTTTCATTATATAATTAAGTATATTCATCCTATGAGATTTACTATAATGTGTCATTTGTGGTGAATCCGTATGTGAAGCCACATTTTTATGTCTCAGACTCTAGACTGTTAGTCTGGTATGCTATTTGGTGGTTTTATCTTTCCACTTCCATAGCAACAATTTAGCTATTCTCAACACTTAATAATTGTGAGAAAATAAGATTCCATCTGTTTTTGCCAAATGAAGTCTGAATAAACCTTCACTGGTTAAACATCACTCATTTCCACTCCTGGGCTGGTTAAGTAAAGTAGTGTGTGTTGGTGTTGTGTGAAGTAAACAAACTGCCCTGCTAGAAAGACATGTATGTGGTCACTCAGTGCCACAGCTAATACTGCAAAATTGGGGTCAGCATTGGAATAAGAGGGTTCTGAAAACACACTTGAGGCCATCACCACAGAATCTGGTTCTAACCCTCATGCTGTACAGTAATAGTGCTGATCAGTAGATCTACTTAAGTCTCAATTTGAATTATGTTTTAGGAGTGCATCAAAGAGTTTCATTGTTACAAAAACTGGCAAAATGTAATGCCAGCATCTTTCCCTGTCCTTTTTTGCCTCTTCTTGCTGCTTGTTTTTCTGTGGCCTGTTGTTATCAAATGGTTTTAGTTCCCACTGCTAAAACTTGAGGGAAGATCTCAGGCCTTTCCATTTGCTGTGAGTTATTCAAGTTAATCAAGATGACAGGTTCTAAATCCTCTTGGCCTGGAGTAAGGACTTAGGCTGTTCTGTAATACAATTTGCAGAAACTCTTCAGTACCCTTGATGCTGTGAGCATTTATTTGCTTCTTTAGGGACTGTTTCTTCAGTGATTTTCAGTGCCTTATTGCCCTGATACTATTATAGAATCACAGAGTCATTTAGGTTGGAAAAGACCTCTAAGATCATTGAGTTTAACCATCTAACCCAGCACTGCCAAACCCACCTCTAAACCATGTTCCTACGTGTCACATCTACATGTCTTGCAAATACCTCCAAGGGTGGTGACTCAACCACTTCCCTGGGCAGCCTGTTCCAGTACTTGATAACCCTTTTGGGGAAGAAATTTTTCCTAATATTCAACCTTAACCTCCCTGGCAAAACTTGAGGCCATTTAATCTTGTCCTGTCACTTGTTACTTGAGATGCTCCTACTATTTTCACTAGACTTGCCACTGTTTACAGCGTGGGGAAGCAAAATTAGAAATTCTCTTCCTCTTGTGTCTTTAGAAATCTACCACAGAATTCAGTGAGAGCTCTGAAAACAGAGTCCATCTCCAAGACCTTGACAATGCAAGGATTTTAGACATGACCTGTAAAATGCAGGTAGGTCTCCAGGCTTCTTGTTTCACTGAAAATTAGGATGGTTCTGCTCATCGGTGTTTTGCTGCCTGTACTCTGTATATCTCCTTTCTGCCAACGACAGGAATGGAAAATCAAGACTTAACCACTTACTCCATGGCTATTTCAGCACGCCCATCAGAATTCCTGCAGCTGCTCTCTGCTCGGGGCTCATCAAACATCTCTCCCATCACCATTTATCAAACGCCTCCACCTCAGCATTTCAAATAACTCAAGCTGCTTCCTTTTCTTGCTTGCTCTCCCGCTTGCCTGCCAAAACCAGAAAGCCTTTATTAAGGGCTTCCCCGTCAATCATCCCAAAGGCCCCTTTGGAGATCTGATTAGTGTTCACGATCTACATTCAGGAACAGGCGGAATCTGTCTGGTGCAATTCATACAAAGGGGTATGAAGGAAGGGAGTGATTTAACTAAAGGGTGAAGCCTTGTTTCTATGCTGCGAGATATGTTATCATCTCTGTGAGAAGTGAGATATTTTCAGACTGTAAAGAGTTTTGCATGCAGGAATTTAGTATCTGCAATGTCATTTGGGATTGTTAGGGTTTGCCTTTAGTTCAGAGACTGAGAAAATGGGTAAATTAGCCTGTGCCAGAGCTTGAAACTTCTGTGCTCAAATGGCTACTATGGTGTTAATAGTTTACACTTGGCTTAGACATACCTACAACCTGTACAATCACATCAAACACAGACATTCCCTTCATCTTGCTAAGCCTATACGGAATGGATAAAGCATTTTAAAGGAAGGTAGAGGTTTTCTGTTACTGGTGCTCTGTATCCTGTGTCTTAGGATTTCACACACACAAAAAAATAATTAAATGTTAAATTCTGTCGACCTAGAAGCATGGAGAATGGACTTAATTTTGCTTTCACAGGAAGTGCTGGAGGCTTGAGAAGTTCTGGAGCTAGGCTGGCTGTGCACAAGGCATGGGGAGACTCACCATGAACTCCCCATCTGTGTAAACTGCAGTGTCCAGCCTTATCTGCTAAGCTCCATTGACCAAGAACTGAACCAGGCATTTGAGTTAAAGAAAAGAAAAGTGAAAGGAACAAATGATTTATTTCTGATGCCCAAAGCAATCACCTTACATGCTGAAGGATGAAATTTTACTTAGATATACTGCTTTATTCATGCAATCCTTGTTAATCTAATAACCTTACTAAAACTACACTTAAGTTCTTTTTTCTGGCCTGTTGCTGCTGTGAATTTTGCTTAGAAATCAAGCTGCAGAAAGTTGATATTACCTGATTTAATTGCAAAATAGCTATCAGAACAAATTAAAGAGACTAACTGCTGCCTGCCAGCTCCAGGTGCTGCGAGCAGTAGTGGCGGCAGGACTGCACCTCATCACAACCTCATGGGAAAGAAACGGGATGTTGCCTGGTAACAGGGACTGTTGCCTTTCTTTTTCCAGAGGTTTAGCAAACAGCTGAAGCAACCAATTTGGGGAGCAACATAAGGTTTGAAAAGAACAAATAGCTGTTGAGGAAAAAACAGTCAAAGAGTGAGATCAGAGATTGTTACTTGGATACAGCAAAAGCCAACACAACAGAAGGGCTGGGAGGAGAGGCAAAGGCGAAATAACACTAGACTTATTTAAGTCCTGGAAGTATTTTTTAATTTTTTTTTTCAGTGCTAGTACATCTAGTGGCAATGCATTTCTTCTACACTTGGTGATCCAGAAGAGTTTTCAAAAAATTGTTGCAAGTCTTCTCTTCCTTGCCTTCCAATCACTTCTTGCTCAGATTTTCATTATTTATCTTCCACTATTTTTGCTCTCTCTTTGCTCTTCAGAAGGAGATTCTTTTGTTATACCTCATATGAAGAAAGGGTGGTACTGGTGTCAAAACCCAGCAGTTTTGTTGAGACAACAGAGGCTCTTGATGCACCTGGGTTACTAATTCTGTGTGCCTGGTGCCTTGCTACCTGCAGTTTCAGATAGAAGACACTATATCATCATCACTGTATCATAATTTTTCTTCTTAGTCACAAAAGTTGCAGAAAGAGACTGCGAAGTTCACTTGTGAGCACAAGGAAGACTTCACATGTTCATTCTTGATCAGAGAACACAGAAATAATGGTAATATCTTGGAGAATTGCTTCCTGTAGAAATGCTGATTTCAGTTTTGTTTTACAGGTGGCGAAGATGCAGCTGGACTGCTCAGGTCAAATTTTCCCTGTGGTTGCTTTCCATCCACATGGCAAAAGTACATTGCTGAATTCTTCCTGTAGATCAGGTCACAGAAACAAATAATGATGTGAATGAAGGTAAAGCAAACAGGCTTATTTGTGATGACTTTACCATAAAGAAGTTCAGGTAAATACACAAGTTCACAGGCATGAGTTATCCGAGAGAAGACAGCCTGGCTCTTGGTGTGCTCTGGTTGCTAGTGGTACCTATATAGATTATTGTATATATAATCTTATATAGACTAGAATTACTTCAAACATTTTTACCTTCTTTGTATTTACATTTTTACTTATATATTGCAGCCTTATCTTACAACTCAACAACAGGTTGTGCAACTTCCTCTTTGGTTCCATACAGCACAGAGATCTCCCAAAATATATTGCTGGAAGGGAAATGCAGCATAAGGAGCTAGGTATGAATACATTTCCCACTACAGCAGGCTTTTCAGGGTAACTTCTTTTTAGTGCTGCCTTGTTATTGGCTTGCAATAATGAGCTTTTACCCACAGGAATACTCTGGTGGGTTTCCTTTCTGTGAGATGCTACTGACCATCATGAGGGAGAGCTCAAGCTGCACTCAAGACCTGATATCCCCATTGTACTGATACAGTATGGATTTTCCCTCCTTGCCATCTCTGTTTATGTTAGTTTCCTTCTCATTTGGTTTTTAAATTGCAAAACATATTTTTTCCATGTATAAAATCCCTTTTTTTCTCTCTCCATATTGTTAGGTATGAAAAGATAAATCAAATGTGTAAAGCTTGGAAAACCCTAACACCTTTTCTAAAGCAACAATATTTAGGTTCACTCCCTAGCTCTTAGATTTATTCATCCCTCTCCTAAAGCTATTTCAGTCAACTGTAATTCTTATAAAGATCTTTTGGAAATTATTATCTTTTATTTGAAGTGAAAAAACTGTGAGGAAATGTGTCCTCCAAAAAAAATTCTTAGAGGACACAAAATAATAATTGTATAATTGAAATACCGTTAAAGAAGTTATGCATATATTTTTCAATTGGTTTGTGTACCCTTATGTAGTATTACACCTCACTATTTTATTGCATTACTGTACACTTCAGCTAGACTATTTCTATTTGATAGTTAAAAGCATGTACCTTCAAAGAATAATGCGAGTGAATGTGTCAAATATAGTGACATAACATTAAAAATCTTTTGTCAGGGAAATTCCAGGAGTTTTTTCTCAAGAATGAGAGTTGCAACTTTTGGCTTTCCTTTACTTGACATATTTTAGACCTAATTCAGTAGTCATTGACATCTGTGGATCAGGCTTTTTTTACATTCTATGGCATTCTGTGAACATACTGTACATGCCTAGCTTTTTTTTAAACACACTACTGCCCTATAAGATGAGAGATTTGCTTTTCTTCTTCCTTTAGTCTGGAACTACTCTATTCTATTCTGTAACTATTATTCAAGTGACTGAATATTGAGAGCATTCCACTTATTTCTCTGAACTTATTTAAAGGGAAAGGGTTTACTCAAGAGTAGAATGTGTCCTTTGTAAATAACCTTAAAGTGTGTGGAATAAAGAATTTTGGAGTAATTTAAGTCCCCAGAGTTAAATTATGCTCTTGGCTATTATACGGGCTGTTCAAAAAACTTCTGTTGAAGATTTTCTTTGAAAACGAGTATTACTTGTATTTTCTAAAAGGAACACTACTAATCCTGGAAATTTATTACAGTGTAAACATTTCTAGCAGCTGACTCTGCACCTGCATTCTCTGTCAGAGAAATTTTGGTTATGCAGCAAACACAGGTTTGCACTCATACTGTATCTTAAAATGACCTAAAAATCTATAGATGTTTTATTTTCCATTTCTCAATATGATAAGCCAGCTGGCAGGACTGATAGCCTGTTCATGTGGAGTTGTGGCTCTTCCAGAAGATTTCCTGTAAAAATCATCAGTATATATTGAGATGTACTCAACTAAGATGATTTCTGTGTCACAAACCTTTTTCAGTATATGGTATTAAAAGCTTATCTGGTATTTTCAATTTGTTAAACTTTTAATGTGAAATTTTTAATAACATAAAACCTAGGAATTTTGGCTCTGATGAATAATCAACTGTGAGAGTAACCTCTTTTCCTAGATGTCTTGTAAAACACTTAAAAGCCAATGGAGTGCACTGTTCTATTGGGTTGTTAAAATAATTCACCAAAGTAGCAGATGTTCAACAAGCTACAGACAATCATATTGTTGTGCATTATAGCTGCATATGCAAACCCAAAGACACGTGGACCATATTATACTGCTGAGTCCCTTGTGAACATATTCTCAACAATACAATGAAGCAAAATGGAAAGAACTATACTAAAAAGAATTCCTTTCAGCAGTCTTCCCTTTGGTGTAGTGCCATCAGGAAGGGCTATGCTGCTTCTGGATCTGCAAATGGCATTGTAAGAGCTCTCTCTGTATTGCACTATTTTGTGTCATAGATATGATAGTTTTGCTACCGTTAATTTTGGAACTCTAATCCGAAATCTAGGTACAAGAAGCTGGCTAATCCCAGGACTGCCTAGATTTCTGTCAATAAAGTCCACATATCAAGTACATTTTTACTTATGGCTGTGCCTAGAAATGTCAAATTCTGAACAGACTGGGGATTTTGTTGCTTGAATCTTTCCACCGTTCATGAAGTGAGAGTTTCTCTCTCTTTTTCACTTGGAGTCCAACACTTACTGATGCCTGTCCTCAACATAGTGAGGCGCATGGCACTCTGTTTAATCAATGGTTTAGTGATCAGGCCATTTGCCTGGGGTATGAGAGACTGCAGTTTAAAATATCTGTCTGCTCTGGAGTCAGATCAGAGCAGTTCCACTTCGCATTAAATATTCATTAGGCCCCTGAGTGAAAAAGAGAGAGAGAATGACTGATTCTATTTCAGTAGACAAGAGGCTGGGACCTTTAACTGTGGTTTAAGAAAGTTATAAGTTCCTGTTCCAGTGAAAGAGTTTAGGGTAAGATCTTCTTACCGTATCTATGATTTCTTTGTCTGTGCCCTCTCTGTTAAGCTTGAAATTTGTGCTTGCTGTACATGAATGTGGCCTGTTCTTGCAAGTTGTGGAGTCAGCATCGGATACTGTGACAGATCATTGGCTGTGAAGTTTGGTTTCACGCTTTGGACATAGGCGTGTCTTTTAATACAAAAAAAACCCTAGATTTTTTTCCCCCCTTTATTTCTAATCAAATACTGCTATTTTTTTTACCATCTAAACATTATACCTGTTAATGTTCAGCAGGGTAAATGTTCCATGAAACTGAATTTCCAAAGTTCTATTAAATTGTGAATACATTTTTTTTTCTTTAAATTTAAATTTTCCCCCAGACTAATGTCAATGCCTGTGAATTTATTAAATGAAGTGTGTTGTGCTGAAAATCTTTAAGGGTATGAGAGCATATTAAATTGGCAGCTTTCCTAGCAAGGAGAGTTCAGTTCAAGGTTGTAGGTCAGTATTTAATATCCTTCAAGATATTTATTGTATTTCATTTATATAAACCAGTGTCTTTCCCTAGGTCACCTTGATCTTGACCTGGACAGATAGAACAGATAAACAGTTGAATAAACCAAAAAGGCTCAGTAATACTTTAGACAGACCCAGGAACTGAGAATGGGAAAGTATTTTATGGCACAGAAACAGTAAATAGGGGTAATACTCACAAAACCAAGGAATTTCCATGGTAAATTTTCCAGGAGAGAGGGCAAAAATGCAGAAAGCATAATGTACATCAACTTCCAGAAGTTTTCAGTGCCATTAGTGACCTTGGATTGTAGTAAATTTAGAACGAGACTGATGAACAAATGTAAACTCCGGCATCTTTCAGGTTTGATCTCGTAAATATTTGCTGTGTTATAAATTTATAACGTTCAAATCCTTTCTTCCATCCACATGTGAAAATCCCACTGAATAGATGGTCAGAGAGAGGGGAGAGAGGGTTCCCGAGTCTGAGGGCCACAAAGACTGCAATTCTGAATTTGTCCACAGCGCTGTAACCTAAGCACTGGACTTGAGACACTTGGTGAAGTTTCTGACTATCAGAAGGTGGCAGCATTGACGAAGGAAACAAGTAGAAAAGACGAATTCAAGTAAGTATCGATATACATTCTTGCTTTTTACTTTGAATAAAGTAGTGTTGTAGCGAGAAAATGGTAACATAAAAATTGAATGCAAAAGAAACCTTGTCATGTCTCTCTTGATGAGCAAACCACCGAGTTGAGCAGTATATTACTGTTAAGGTGACCATCTAAGCACCAGTGCATTTGTTACTGGTGAATACAGTTACTAAAGTCACAAGTGTGTGGCAAACATGCTTTTTGTCCCCTTTTTTATTTTTTTCTTGTGTCTTAAAGTTAACGTCTCCCAGATGTAGGCTAAGTTTAGATCTACTTGTCCAACAGGAAGCTTAATTGGATGTGATTTTGTTCAAATCATTGGATCTTACATTCGCAATAGGCAGGAAGCTCTGTGTTTGACATTACTGACACTGCTCTGCACTGTGATTTGGCCTTATTGATGCAGGGCTTATCAATACTAAATGTGTGCTCAGACTATGGAAGAGTCTCGTTGCAAACTTGCTCCAGAGTTCAGCTTAAACCTACTCAACATGGATTTGTCTGTGAATAACATGCAAGTAAACGGAGCTTATGCTCTTCTTCTGGAGGAGGGTTGTATTTATCTGATTCTCAATGCAGAATCTTGAAACAACAAAGTGTTGACATTTATGGCTCAGGTAAATGTTTGGTGAGCGTGGGCTTAAGGACATATGTATGTAGAGCATAACCTTCCTCTTAAAGAAACAAACAGTAATTTAACTTTTATTATTCTGAAAGAGACTTCCTAATTCAGAGCCAACTGTAACAGGCAATTGTGTCTACCTCCTGTTACTCACAGTATCTCTTGGACAAAAGGATTTTTCTATTTTTCTTTTCCTTATTTCCTATTTTTCTCCCCCCCTCCCCCTTCCCCTTTTGTTTGTTTTCCTTTTCTTTTTCCATTTGGTTTCCTCTTCCCTGTCAGAAGGAAAATAAATAGAGTTCCTTTTTTCTTTTCAGCTTTATCCTGCTTTCCTCTCTCTCTGCAGATTTTCAGTCTTGGGTACCATAGACCACAGAATACATTTTTCACCAGTTTTGTTTTCACAACAACATAGGTTCTCAAAAGTGAAATTGAAAGGAGAATTAGACTTCATGTTTGTGCAACAGCTGGTTCCTCAGCTTCTTACCTACTTCCTGATAGCTCTGACTGATTTATTCTGACTCTTCATATTGCTTCAGTAATATACCTAAATTTCTTACTGCTAGGATCTTATTAAAACATCTTTATTATAGTTTACATATAAAATTGTGTGATAATAGGGTGATAGGCAAGAGGAACAGAGAGCATAGTATGACAGAAGGACTCCAATGTTCTAAATAAAGCCTAAATGTTTGGTAAAAATAAATAAATAAATTCTTCACTCTTTTTTTCCCCGCAAATCTTCAGAATACCATGGCAGGTATGCAGTCAGATTCTGTTTGAACTTGTAGTATGTTCACTACTTGTTCCTAACTTGTTATTCCTGGTTTTAATAGTTTTCCCAAAAAACTGTTCTTAGAACTTAGGAACACCATGGCAAGATTTTGTACATATAATCCATCACTTTCACTGAATCTTTATTTTGTTTGAAACCTCCTTCAACACTACACTCTGAACTAGCAGCCTTTGCAGAGAACTTAGCTTCACTTTTTGCCTTACTGTTTCCATTTTCTGCTCAGATATTGTCATTCTTTCTTGAGACTTCAATTTCTTCACATTTTTTCTTATTATCAGGATATCTAAATATATATATATCCTGGTTCTGTGTACACAAATATACATATAAATCTATATCTATATTTATAGTTCTTGAAGGTCTTGATGTGTACCATACAGAACAAAGATTTGGATTTCTTCCTCTTGTATCCTGTCGATATTTTAGCCCTCAGTCATCTTGTCAATGAAAATCTTGTCACTACCTTTAATAGGTTTGACTCCACAGCATTTAAGGTTACAAACTTAACAAACTTGCCTCTTGGCAAGGTATTTGTTTTCCTTCATATATGCTATCCTCCTCCTTGTTGCTGACGGGAAGGGGGAGAGTACCCAAATACATTTTTCATATCATCCCCTATATATATATGTGTGTGTATATATATATGCATATATGTATATATATATACATATACACTCCCCTAGTTTATAATATTTTTCTTTCTCTAGCAGCTGAACAGATGAAGACATATAGGGGTGGTCTGCCTGTTGAAAAGTTAATTTTATGATCTGTGTACTGCATTATGTTTAGCTTGTCACCCAGACACTTTACCATTAGCCATGTGAGGCCATGGTTGTGATAAAGAAGTGAGAATCCTGTATCATGTTAGTGGCAAGACTTAGAAAAATTTATGCATCAGGTCCTTTGTGTCAATACGGGTCCAAGTAGGTGATTGTGGCAATCTGGGTAGAGCACTTGAGTTTTGTGATTATGTCAGTTTATGGCGAGTTCATTCTGTTATTCTTTTCTGCAGTTTGGATTGTGCACTGCTTTTTGCAGTTCCATGTTCCCAAGTTTTCAAAGGTGACAGTTGAAATGCCCTCTTGCATTGCAATGCCTCAGATTAACTTATAGCTGTTCATTACAGGTAGCTTCCAATCACTAAGCTCTCAAACATTTTCCCTGTTTCTACTGACCTGAGCTGGGTTTGCATCAAATATCCCTATTAAATTAAAAGCAATACTAAAATCTGTTGGCCTTGGAGCTCTATTCTAATCATCATGTAGTAGTAAAACTTTAAAATTACATTTCTGGGGGAATTAAGTCCGCCAGTAGTGTTATGTTTAAAATTAATTCTAACTTCAAACCTTTTGTCCAAATGCCTCAGCTAGCTTTTCATGCTGCAACTTTTGTGGGCATAATTAGATTTTTATGGATTTTCTTCTGATGTTGTGTTTATAATCTTATCAGAGCAATATATTGTGTCATTGTAAGTACTTATTATGTACTATAAGCCATGAACAATGTCTCTTTGTAATAGTCTACTTGTCTGGTAATCAATGGGTATTGTATGCTGTACACAGCAAAAGGATTCACATTTTTGGTTATAAAATTAGAATATTTAAAAGATAGATTGCAGAATATGAAGAACTTTTTGAAGATTCCTGGAACATCAAATTATTTTTGAATAAATATTTTGTCATAGATTAATCTATTCGTGATGCCTGTCATTTTAAAAGTGTTATTATGGCAGACGAATAGGAATGGGTATTTCATAGCAAGAGACTTACAATTTTCAGATTATCAGTATATGTTCACCAGTGGAAGATAAAGGTACAAGATTTTGCTGTTAGGAGAGTCAATTCTTATGGTGCTAAAGAGACCCTTTTCCAGCTAGAGCCAGCAGCACAATACATGCTCCAACAGTGCTAGAGCAGCAGTGATAATATCTCTTTATAAAGTAGGGATTACATTTGCTCAAGAGTAAGAAATACCATAGTATAGAAATAAGGTGTTTTTAATATGTTAGAACCTGGGTACTTTTCTTCTTTACAACTGGCATGTGAACATGGAAATTATTTTTTTGAATACTTAAATGCCTTACAGTTCACTATTAACTCTGAGATGCTTTATGAATTCAGTTCTTTTTCTGAGTTAGAGGGTGAAGAGAAAGGTATGTTTATGCTTTTTCTGGTGAAGTAATTCACAGGCACAGTATCCAGTTTTTAAATTTTAACATCCTTACCTCTTAACATGTTTTTGCTTTGGAACAGTGAATCATAGCTCTCTTCATGTTGGTTTAACAGCAACTATCTTATTTATTTCAATCAATTCAACATGATATGTGAAATTATTTTTTGCCTGGCAATATTTTTTATCCCACTGGTGCATGTTAGCTGTCCTCCTTAAAGAGGATTGGGTCCATTTTCTCTGGCAGTTGTTTCCCAAATGATGCTGTCGAGCTAGGAATCAAATCAGCCTGTAGAGTGCTAGGATCTCAGTCTAGATATAACTTAGGTCTTGTAACAGTCGAGGAATTTATCAGTCTCTTGTAGAGGCGTAAAAACTGTTGTAAGGGAGTATGTTTTTAAGTGTGTTTCATTGTTTCCATGCATTGATTGCAAGCAGTCTTGTATTCACATCCTCCATTTCCACCTGCCAGGTGAACAGACTCTGTCTTTGTGTCCCCCTGCTCCAGATGTTGATTGGGATTCCCTTTGTGTAGTGTTGCCTCTCTACTCTCACTTTCCTTTAACTAATATTATTGATTTTCTTTTTTTTTTTTTTTTCTGGATGATTCATTCATTATGAGGATGTCATCATATTAAACTGTTGGGAGAATGGCTAATGATGAAATTGTCAGCAGGTGCCATCACCCAGTTCATCACTGAATAGCTTGACTACACATCTGCTTGGTGATGATGGCTCTGCCAGCCAGGTGTCTGATTCTGTGTATCTCCCATTTTTCTGTTCCATTTTTCTCTTGCTTTCTTTCAAAATCTGTAGGGCTTTGTCATATAAAATTTTAGAGCTGAATGGATGGAATGTTTGGGTAACAGTACAACAAGCAAACAAGAAGTTTATGCCACTGTAACAAGTATAGTGACTCATTTTGCTGAGTGCTTTGTGGTGATTGCGGGTCAGAGGCTCAGTCTTGTCCAATTAGGGCAGCTATGGCGGGAAGTGAAGTACCTCTCAGTGCCCTTTCATCTTGACCCACATGAGTTCTGCTCTTGGGGCCAGCTGTAGCAAAAATGATGATAACCAACTCAAAATTATCTCTAACCTCTTCCATAAGAGGTTTGTTTATGGGCTTTTGTAGCTTTTTTTTTTCTTTTTGTATTTCTCTGCCTGTCCCACACTGGTTGTTTTAGCTGTTCCCTACTGCTAGCTGCCAGCTGCTTTTGTTTTGCTAACAGTTCACTCCCTCACAGAGAAATGTGAGGGATGCAATGCCCAGATTGCTACATTTCTCCTCTTTTCGAATGGGTGCTGTCTGAAGTTGAACAGGTTATCACAATAGCCACATCTTGACATTTTGTAGGCCTTAGATGTGTTGTGTTTTTATTAAAGCGAAAGGACTAAATTCAAGACTTACGCTTGTATTTTATTTATTCACTGTTCAAGCTCTCCTGATTTTGCAGAGAAAAGCTTTAAAACGCTACTTAAGTCTCAAAGACCAGAAGGCAAGTAAGAGGATCCCTTAACTTTTTCCCTAGAGCTCAGGACATTGGAGTGTGACTTGTGATTCTGAGTACTTGAGATAGACAAACTCAATACTGCCAGTCTCGCTTCTCTCGGCTGTTAGCTGCTTTGTACTAGCTAGGACAAACTAGAGAGCTCAATGGGGTGAATCACTAAGCTTTTCCTAGTAGAGGAGGGTCTGCAGACAATGAACAAAATCCTGAGAAGAATAGTGGAACACTGGCACAGTCAGGTTTTCAAGGGGAATTCATGGCACACTGATACCTTGCCAAACTGTATTGCTATGACCATAAATTGCAGTGACTTGAGGTAAACACACTGTATTTTTTCCTCTGATTTCCCTCTTTCTGCCCTTATATTCTACTCAGAAAGTAGTTTGCTTTTTCTTAGGACACTCAGCCTTAGTAAACCCAGAGCACAATCACTAATTCCCCTTTTACTTAAATAAAATAAAGCTTCCATTTGGCATAGAAATGGCAAATAAATGAAAAAAGCCATATCATAAAGCTTCTCACTAAATTTTGTTCTACAAGACTGTCTGCAAAGGCTTTTTTTTTAAACTTAGCATTTAAAGGGAAAACTATACTGATTTTGGCAATCAAATGTGTGGGTGCCATTTTTGTGGTTTCACATCATGCATTTAAAAAGGGTGGCTTGTTAGTTGGAGTCTGAGCATCCAAACCAAAACAAAAGAGTGGAATTATGTGCAAAACTGGAAACATAGATCTATATATTCAAACCTGTCTGATAAAAACTAAAGTATGAATTCTTGGTTAGGCATGTAACTGTGAAGTCTAATATTGTGCTGCACTTAGCTGATTGATTCTAGCCAAATCTGTCTAAAATTGTTGTTAACAGTTCTAACTCCTACCGAGCAGGCACTTGGCAAGGATACTTCAAGTGTATTCAACTTTGTAACAGATATATATATGCCTTACATTTATGTAATGGCATACCTGAATCTAAGAACTGCTAACAGTTGCTCTGGAGAGCAACAAGTCAAATTGGTTGTAGCTTTATGTTTTTATTAGCAGTAAGCAATTAATTTTGGAAGTGAAAGTGGAAAGAAGTTTACTAAAAACTAGGAGTTTCATTACTTTCCTCTTCCCTAACCTTGCTTTATTAATGTCAATTAATTAGTATTTTATTGACAAAATTATTCAACTTCCTTTATATCAAATAATTAAAACACCTTTAAATTTACTGCAGTTTGGTTTTCATAATTTTAGCTGAATGGGTGAGACAACACTCCATATTTTTTCATACCCCCAATAATGCTGTTATTATGGTGATAGGTGGTGACTTGTCAACAGTGCACAGACACAGCTCACTTTCTGGGAGATAGCTCCCTGAAAAGACAATATATTTTGTCTTAGAAGAGGGATCCAGCCTTCCTTAGTAACTTATTTTATATATGTGCTCTATGAATGCCTTTCAGAGCAATTTTAAATTGGGACCATTATGTTCTTTAGTGTTTACTATGTATTACTATTATTATACACTACTAATATTTACTATGTATTATTCAACATTTAGTGTTTATCTGTTTCATAAAAGGCACAGACTGTAAAAAAGGTCATCTATAATCTATCAAAAGCATAAAGCCAGTGCCTTGGAGACTGTAAAGAATCTGTTCACTGTTCATTTTTTTGACCACAAGCATTACCAGATGCAACAACTAAGTACAATTTTACCAATTTCATGTCTTCCCCATCTTCCCCTCCCCCCCATTATTTCTTTGAGTGAGCTACAAAGAATTTACTTAATGCTGCTTTTCATGTGCGTCTTCTGCATAGTTTCCTTCCCAGGTTATTTTATGAGAAAAATGTTTTTGTAAAATATGTTAAATTTATCTTGTCTATATATCATTTCTTTTGATCTGGAACCACCTGCTGTACAAGCTGACATCTGTACACCTTTCTCGTTGCAGAGGAAAAAGGAATCATTGATCTCATTTTGATGGTTTGTTGCTTCACAGAGCTGTCATTCCATCTTGGGCATCCCTCTCTACAGCAAGAAGTTGAATTAAGGCTCAATTGCTCTGTTTCTGCCTAAAAAATGCAAAATTCCCTGCCTTGTCTTATTGGTAGTAAATGCTTCATGGAGAGCTGGATTCATGGAATCTGGATTGATGGGGGGAAAAAAAAGAATAGAATACTGGTAAGAAGGTTAGAAAAAAAAGGATTACCCTCAGCCTTAAAAAAAAAGACAGCGAAAACAGGGGGAAATGAGGAAATGTTTGGAGAATAGCAAATATCAAGAACTTGTCTAAATATGACTCAATATCTTAAAAGCAATATTGACTTACAGATGTATGTAAAAGGAATGAGAACTGAAGAGAAAAGAGCAAGGACAGGAGCTATGTAAATTTGGATATCTAAAATGATTTCTCTAGTTAAATGTTTTTTAACATTTGGAAAATATTAAAATATTATTCACACACTGAAAAAAACCCTCACAGATTCCCTGGTTTGAGCACTTTGGTATACTGTGCCTCACACATTAGTGGACGGATAACTAAAACGTATGTGACAAAAGCTCAGAGAATCTAATAAAAACCTTCTTTCAGAAGAACTCGATGAGATCAGTAAGTCAGGAGAGGAAATACTCGGTCACTGTTTCGCCAAGTTTTGCTAAAAACCTTTCCAATAGCTGCTTATTCCTTCCCCATGCCAGCAAAGCTTTAGTTTTCATGCTTCATTGTTCTAAAAATAGAACACTCATTAGTGTTTTGAGATTGAGCTAGAATATAGTTTCATGTCCACAGCTAGGAAGTCTTCCTCTAACATCTTGAGAACTGAGAGAGAAATATTAACTTAAAAAGAGATATGATGGTAAGTTATTGAAATGTCTTTGTATTTTGTATTTGTCATTTATGTCTCTGTCCCTGTCATGGAAGCTGCTGTTGAAATCTTTCAACATCAACACTCTGCCATTTAAAACTTACCCTGCCAGCATGCCATCTGTTTTGATCAGGGAACCACTTTCTACGTGAGCTGACTCCTACACACATTGCACTTTGCAAGAGAAAAATGTGTTTGCTCAAAAGTAAAAAAATGTAACCCTCCCTTGAAAAGCAATGCTCCTTGACACGGTTTAAAAAAAATAAAATCTTATATTTAGGTAAGTTCACTTTCTTCCCTCTCTCTCCCATTGCTTTAAATTTCTAGACAATGGGAAAAAAATCATAGTAAAGTGAGTCAAGCCCTCTGTGTAATCACATTCTGTATCCCCAAAGCTGGTTGCACACGTCGATATATTTCCATTCAGGACGGAGATACTGGCTCTGAAGTCTATTTCTACAGTAAGATAATTTTGTAAGTTAAAACAGAAGATGTTTTTTCTATGTATGGCTTCTTCAAAAAGCCATGGAAATAGATTTCTCAAAGTTTTTCTAGCTTTTTGAAAACAGCTGTAACCAATATAATTTTCTAATGGTTGTATGTTATTTTTCATAACAGATACCTTTAGAGTAGGTACATCTGGATGATATACTGGTCTTCATATTTAACCCCATTATGCCTTGATAGGCTTTTTTGGTTGACAGTGTATCTCTGTCTTTCACAGACTAAAAAGTACTCAGTGCTTGTGGGTGGAGAGAGACAAGAGAGGGAGATGAGATGTATATCCACACCCTTCGCTGAGGCAACACGTTAGCAATCCTACTGCTGGATCTCAGCACCTTGCTCTACACCCACAATTCCAAAGTCTGAACCTCAAGTCCATTGAGTCTGAACCTCAAGTCCATTGAGCCTGAGCTCAAGTCCCTAAAGTGATGTGGTGGATCATAAGGATTACTTGATATTTTATACTTTGGGGTCATCTTGTAGTGCTGAGCCTGAGAACAGTTCTGACTGCTGACAGAGTTTCTGACTACAAATATCTCTTGGCAGCACTGCATCATGGAAAGACAAGTAAGCACAGAACAAATGGTGATGGTAGTGATAGTTGCTGCTTTCTATTGTGGAAAGCCTGACTACTTGTGTTTTAAACTGTCTTACCAAAAAGGAGAACAATTATCAGGGGACAAAATACTTATATGGGTAAAGGAGTCTGCATTTACAGCCTATTAAGTTTAAGTAGCACAAAAGGGAACTGCATTATTCCCTTACCCCCTCTTTGAAGCTCACATTAGAAACAGCGTGAGGATTTCCAAGTTCGGTTTCTTGCCTCTTCTGGAACAGCATCATGTAACTCTTTCCATGAAATTATCAAATTCCATTTTCTAACTGCTTAAGTTCCTTGTCAAGATCTATATTCTTCTGTTTCTAGTTTTGACTGGCTTTTCTTCATAGCCGTGTTCTAGCTAAAATAGTTCTTCTTCCTGTCTGCAGTTTACATATAAAGTAAAAATAAAATGCATATCCCACCATTTCAGCAACCTAAAATAAAATACATTCTTTTTGTCTTCCCTTATTGAAGTCACTGTTCTTCTAAATTTTTAAGATTTACTAAGGGTCCAATAAGTACGGAGCTTCTTCCTTGCAAGCTCAGAAGAAATCCCACTCATTACCTATTTTAGGGAATAACAAAACAGTAAAGGACCATCTTTGATTGCTATAGAGCCGTGTGAAATGTGTGAAGGGTATTATATGAGTACTCCAAAAGAAAAGGAAAAAAAAAGAACCAACACAACAAAATGTCCTATTGTTCTTCTGATTCCTATCCCCCAAATTTCCCTGGGCAGTTTTATAGACTATTATCCTGAAATTTATAATTTTCTGTAATTAGTCTTAATACTGCACTAAAATCCCTAATACAATAGTGGTGACACAGATGAAACTCTCTATCCACAGAAATATAAACACTTGGCCTGTGAAGAGTGGCTCAATGTTAGGAAAATTGTGAGGCAAGCTGTTAGTGAATTATTGTCAAGGTCAGAGAATGCACATTTATTTTTCTGGTAGTTGTATCATTATCAGGCTCTTATGATATATCCACTTGCACTGAAAATGTAGCTAACTTACCTTGGTGAATTTGATTTATTAGCATTGCAACTGACAAGGTTGCCCGTTTGTTAGTGCTTATTTTATATTTGAATAGCTTTCAGCACATAAATTTGAGGAATTGCTTGAATACTTTAGCTGTTCCATATTTCATGGAGAAAGCTAGACTAGAAGAGTGCTGCTGTTGATATTTCTATTTTGATACTGACCAGCTTTTAATAAATTAAAATGATGCCTGTATTTGTCCTTAAGTGTGCTTCGTGAGCAGAATTTATTGGAAACAGTAACATTTATATATAAAAACTCATTGTCTTTATTCTGAATAAACTGTGACATAACCTTGAAATATAGTTTATTTTGCATTCAGAGCATATAATAAATGTCTTTTTTTAAAAAGACATTAACTAATTTCATGTGTTCTTCATGTTAAGCTTAAGTTAAAGAATGGATGGAGAAAGTATAGATGAGTAAGAATATGGTGCAGGATAGAAGAAGCATCTCTCAAATGGGTCCAGAAATGAGGCCTTTAAGTTTTCTATTGACTTCAGTGGTGTAACATCAGGCAGAGGAGCACAGCTTAATTACAGCCAATAATAGCTCATCATCTTCCCAGAAGGATGCACTTTCAAGTAAACACAATTGTATAAAGAGACAAATAAAGAAAAAGCAAAACTAATTACTTGCCCTTAACATGTTGTAAAGTTTCTTTAACACATCTCTATCCTTTCAAGTCACCTTCTTTGCACTGAGGAAGAAATGCTTAATTTAACTCTCTTTATTCCTCTCTCTCACTGTGGGTCGTCACCTGTGTACCTCCAATTCTATAGATCTCAGCTTGTCCTGATTTTCTAGGTATCAGGATGAAAGCCAGTCAGAAGCAAAACTTAAACTCACAGTGTGATGGGAAGAAGGGGTAGATTTCTTCTGGGCCCCATGTCATCTTGTTGACACTCAGGATTTCTCAGCTTCCAGACTGTCATCTGAACCAGTTCTATCACAGTGACTGCATTCTTCAGAAAGGTGGAGAAGGAAGACAGGAAGACTCATCTCCTGTCCTGCACTTTAATCTTTCCTACACAGAAGGTGAAGGTAATGTCAACTATAGGAGCCGACAACCAGAGGTTGTTTTCTGTTGGATTGTTGGATTTTAGTAGTATGATTCAAGCAGCTGGTAATTGTAGGCTTTATTGTGAACATCCATGTGAGCATCTATCTACTATAGAAATCAAAGGCTGCACGTATACAATGCCAAACTGAGCTGGGCATGACAGCTCAGTGCTTTTTCTCAGCACTAAGAATATTTAATCTCACTGGTCTTTTCTCTAAATCCTGTGGGTCAAATTCAGACATTGAGTTTTCATAATTTCAGGCCTTTGCTGTGTTAATTGGTATTATCTGAAAAGCTGCCTTTCTGTTGCTTTTCTGCATAGCTTTCACCTCCTGTGAGAGCTTTATTCCACTGGGGCAACAGAATAACCAGTGTCAGTGGAGAAGTTTATGTGTGCAGGTAGTAACCCAAAAAAAGGTCAGAAAGCAAAGCAGAGATTTGAAAATTTCAATGAAATCTCAGTGAAATGCTGGGCATCACAGACAAGGGGTTGCCTCAATACTTCTTGCTGGGAAAAGAACATGAGAAAGTATTCTGTTCCTGAATTCATTAGTAGTGTTATGACTGGTGGTTGTCAAATTGGTCTATGTACAGAACTGCATGAAAATTAAATCTAAGATGTTTAAATTACAAAATATCCACTGCATAATTAGCAACATTCAATACAAAATATGCTCAATATATTTAATATGTAATAGAAATTCTGTAAGATTAAACTGTAATAATATAAATAATTTTCCAGGATGAAAAGTAGGTTAAAATAAGCAAATTTCATGCTTTAAACATTGAGTTAAATATTCCCTAGTGTTTTAAAATATTGTGTTTTTTAGACTGTTAATAGTTTCATTGAATAATAAATATGAGCTTCCCTTTTATGTAATTAATGTAACCCATATTTTTCAGTAGAGAAATGGAATGTTGAATCACATAAAAAAGTAGCTATGACTATTTATTACCAAACTTAATTCAGTCATTTCCACAGTTATGAAAAATGTTATTCACTTCTTGGGGAAAACTTTCGGCAATAAAAAGTAGTTTTGGTTGGCATATATTTTGAGTTGCCTGAATCTCTGGTTAGTTAGTACCTTTTGGGAGGGGGCTGCATGTGGGGCTATAATGCACAGAACAATAGTTAGCTCTTTGAAGTATCATATATCTTCAAAGCCTTGTTATTAACATTATATAGGGCACCCTTAATAATTTCTGAAAGGATATTGAGAGGTTTACCTGCATTTTCTAATATTTTAATTTTCACTTATAAAACTGAAGGCTAACGTCACTGTGTGAAATCTGTATACAAGAATGATTATTCCCAAAGCATTTCAGGGGACCATGAGTTTTATTTATCAGGCTGTTATTACATTTTCATGCAGCCAGTTCAGTGGTGTAAAATAAGGACATCATTTGAAGTGTGATTATGCTTTGAATGCCCAGTGAAGCTTTTAAAATGATACCTGACATCCAGCTAGATGTAGATAGACATTGATTTTTTTTTTTTTTTAATTTCAGTTTTTTCCAAAGGAAGTCTCTGTTAGAATCCAGGAGAAATGGATAAAAGAAACTTTAGTGTCTTAACATTCACTGTAGCTGTTGCGGTTTAACCCCAGCCATGCAACCACTTGTTCACTCCCTGCAACAGGATGAGGGACAGAATCGGAGGTGTAAAAGTGACTATGGTGGTGACTCTGGATAGGAGAGGTGCTGTATTGTGTTAAGTTATTGGGCACCAAAGCCAAATCAGGTTGTGCCACTGCTACACTTGCACTGCTTCTCGTAGCACTTGTCCTCCACTGGTTTGAACAGCTCCTGCTGTGGTAACTATTGCAATCTCCACCCCTGGTCCCTTTGGACTCAGTTATAGGGTTTAACATTGCAATGAACTCTTCCCCTTGCTCCTTCTCTGATTATCAACAAGGAGCTCCTGCTACAGGAATTCCCATACCATGCAACTCAAATCATGGGTTTCAACAATTTAAAAGGTATTTACACTACAATCTCACACATTACAGTGACTTGGGAAGACAAATTCTATCACCCTAGAAGTCCATCTGTCCCCATGCCCCCCACTTCCTTCTTCTTCCACCAGCTTTATATGCTGAATATGACACCATATGGTGTGGGATATCCCTTGGGTCATTTGGGGTCAGCTGTTCTGGCTGTGTCTCCACCCAACACTTTGTGCACCTGCAGCCTCCTCACTGGTGGGGTGAGGTGAGAGAGAGAAAAGGCCTTGACTCTGTGTAAGCACTCCTTGGCAGTAAGGAAAACATACCTTCTTTATTAACACTGTTTCCAGCAAAAATCCAAAACATAACCCTGTATCGGCTACTGCGAAGAAAATTAACTCTGCTCCAACCAAACCCAGTGCAGTAGCTCAGAAAAGCTGATACCAAAGGCAATTCAATTACACTTCCTTAATTCTGATTTGGCTTTTGTAAGTAAAGCCCTAAGGATTAGTTGGACATAGTTCTTCTTATTAAAATACTTTTGTTTTTGTATAGTGTGGGAACTGGTACCTGGCATCCTTAGGCAGTCGGGAAAACTAGAGGCTTAGAATTATTACTGTAGCACATACTCATCAGAGTAGTAGAGAACTACACTGCAGTTTTAAACAGTCTACACTGGCTTCTCCTAGCAGAGTAGCAGCAGGGACAGAATGCAGTATGGACTACAAAAACGTGTTTGAGGAGACTTTAAGTATTTAAGATGGCAGCCTTTTCTGAGCTTTGCTCTGTTACAGCTGCCCACTACTCAGATAGTTTTGTCAAAGCTAGTTCAGATGCATCAATTCTAGCAGCGGCTGTGCCTGGTGTACAAGTATTAAAAGGGAGTCTGAGGTATGTATTCTCCAGAGAGAAAACGTCACAAGATCAGGCCCTAATTATTTTATAATTGTGCAAGGCTTTAATTATAAGACCTTAATGACTGGCTTCGTTTAAAACACTTTAGGGATGTTGAGTTAAAAAAAATGCTGTTGTTGAATTATTTTCTTACCCAGCAGTGTGAGCACTTTGTGTTTCTCTCTTTCTCAGTAATCTGCCGTGTCTAACAAGCAGAAGAATTATCCATATAATTAAGAGATTCTGGGTGCAAGTTCCCTGATTATCCTTACAGCAACTTATCTGGTAGGCACATACAGCTAGAAATGTTGAAGAGGCCATTGAAATCAGTTGTTTCCAAACTGGAGGGATAAAGTGGGGAGACAATACTAATGAAATTTTGATCAGGGTCACCAGTCAAGGATAATTAGCATCAGGTCTCAATAAATTTGCATGGAAAGCATAGAAAATCTTCTTTTGTACAGGTGTCATTGGAAATAAAATATTTTTTTTTTTCCAAATGCACTTTATGTAGGTAAGTATTACCTCTTCATATCTGAAGTGTATGCTGAGAGTACTAGAACTGAAATGAAAACAATGTAAATGAAATGTTATAAAGCAGTGCAGAACTTTAGTGATGTTGGTTAGGGATACCTTATGAGCCCTTGTAAATACTTTCTTTCGACCTTACTGTTTTAAGGTTAAATTCAAGCTTTAAATGCAAAACAGCTTGAAAAATCTGCTTTGAGGAAAAAAACTGATCTTGATAAACTGAGGGTTTTGTCAGTAGTTGGGCAATTTATGATGCTGAAAGAGTATTAATACAGTTCCTAGTACTTTCATCCTGGAATCTCTAAAGATATGAAATTGTGATAGTAACACTTAATGATAAGAAACAATATTTAGCTATTTTTAAGATGGTCAAAACTCTGAATTTCTCTCTGTTGATCCTGAGTCAAAATAAAAACCTAAAGGTTTAATAAAAAAATTCCAGACACTTCCATTCAGATAATATTGAAAAGATGCATGGAAGCATTTTATTTCAGTAAGACTGAATCCCTTTGAAGTGTATTTATGTACATTTCAATAAAATATTTTGAATTCATGTAGTAATCATCCTCCACAGGGTAATCTGGGAGAAAAAATAAAGCAGTCTGAAGTAAAGGATAATAGTATGGTTTTTAGTTGGACAGGTTGTAAAATACTATGCTTGTGAAGAATATATTTCATTTTCTCTCTGGTAAAGAGACAAGTAGTAATGGCTTCTCTAGGTGGAAACCTTCCTTTGGGCACTTGGAGTCTTAACGCTTGTAAGTTTAAGTATCTAAGCTGGCTGTGGGTTGCATGTCCAGCTTCTCTGCTGTTCCTTGTAAGTAATTCTTGAGATACTAGTGGCAAATGAAAGATTTAGGAAAAATTCTGTGTTGTCTAATAGTGAATCACGTATCTGTATATAAAAAAAAAGGCACTTAGACTCCACTACTGTAAAAGTTCATAAGCTAATAAAAATTATATCAATAAAATTAAATGTTGGGGTAATGGCTGGTGTTATTGAATGATATGAACACATTCAAGAAAATGTATTTAAATGAAACTACTGTTCTTTAGGTTATGCTAAAACAAAGAATAAAGCAAAGCAGTCATCAAATCAAATAGCAAATCAGATTCAATATTTAATAGAAATGGAACAATCAATCATCAAAATATTACCTAAAACTCCAACACCATTTTGTTATGAATCCCAAAATTCTAGTCATTGTTATAGATGTTTATATAGCTGTGTAGACATATTTTGAATTTGTATGTGAAATACTGTCTTTCATCTTAGTTCTTGTGCCTTTCTCAAGTCCAACCTTTTTTTTCTGCCCAAAGAAGGTTTTATAATGCTGATCTTAACAAAATACCCATTAGAATTTTGTTTTATAACTCCTGTGCATTAGGAGGTATCAAACATATTAAAAGCAAGGAAAAAAGACTTTCATATCCCCAGGAACCATCTTCATCTCAGTCCTTAGAGCAGCATAACTGTTTTCAAGCACTGAGAATTTCACAGCTGCTGAATCCAAGCTTGGAAATTATTGTTGTTTATGTGATACATGAATTTGCCAGCTTGGACATCTTTGTATGTTTTCCATGTATGGTATAGAACGTGCTTTGGATGCCTTTCAGCTCTGTTTTCCTTACATCTTTGCTAAGCCATCCTTGGAAGTTAGCAGCTTTGCAAATAAGACAGGAATGATTCACTTAAGTTTGTACGATGTTGAAAATGTAAGTCACCCTGTTGCAGAGCTTACTGAAATTAGTATAGATTGCAGGATCAGCTTTTCATCTGTGCTCCAGATAGAGGAAGATTAGTGGGAAAAGTTCATATTTTGATTTTGTGGAAATATGGGAAGGAAATCAGACAGACTTTATTGCATTATTTTCAGTGTATTTCAGTCCCAAGCTATTAGATCACAACTGCCCTACTGCTCTCTCTTACAAAAAGCAGTGTAGAAAGGGGTTTTAGACGGAACCCTGAATGTCATGTTTTTTGGAGATAGAGCCTTCTGCCACAGGTAAGAAGAACAATCTCTTGTGTGTACTCCTGTTATAGATGCAGCCAGTCTACATGTGCTGAGTCAGACCTCTAGACTGTAGGCTTAGTGTAGGTGTTCCTCTACAAGGAGCTAATTTTCTTCTTTCGCTTTCTATCTGTTTGTACCATGACATGCTTTGGCTGAAGTGGGATCCTTATGGCTGTGGAGATATATATCCCGATTTAATTGTGCAGGAAACCACTAGACCAACCTGTTACACAGCATCAAGGCACAGAACTTTCTCCAGTTATTTTTATAAGCCTTTGCTTGAAGCAAGTTCTTCTATTCTGCTGTGAGTTTTTAAAGCAATTAGAAATTCTTTGGGGGTTTGTGGGGAATTTTTTTTAATTTGTGCTTGTGTTCTTTTGGCATGCTCTTTCCCTTTCCTGTTATGGGGAGAAATCAGTGATACTAAGCAGTATTTCTTAAATGCCACTGATATAACGAACTGTTTCCTCAAGCACAACACAAACAAAAGAGGTGGCAATTTATTTTCTATGTTTCATTCTGACTTCCAAACACCAGAGACTACCTGATAGTCAGATGGTAAGTGTTTCTCTTGCTTTCCCCCTGGCTTTTCTGGCTGTTTGGCTGTCTCTTCTGCACACATCTGTAGATCATCATCAAGTGATAATCAGGTCATTATCCTCAGTCCACAGTAAAAGCCTTCTCAAACATATAGTCTTACTGCTGGGCAGATTTGTCCAAGTGCTGTGTTTTAGGGTGAAAGTCTTACAGCTTCAGTTATTATTAGGATTTTAAAGAGCTTAGCTGCATGTGAAATGTACTACAAAAGAAAAAAAAGGATGTTAATGTGCACCATATTTTCAGCAAAGCTTCACCGAACCCCCCTTCTAGCAATTGCTTCTGAAAATACATCTTTTCTTCATTTGAGAGATAATGAAGGAAAATCCTAATTTTATTTATCAGCAACGATAAACCCAATAAGTGATTAATTATTAGAGTAATCTAATTGTAAAGATTAGAATACTTATTTTTTTCTTCTGCTTCTTATGTGAAAAAGCCCATAAAGTGATCTGTGATGTAAAGTCCGTGCTTTTGCCAACATGAATCTCTTATCAGGAGACTCATTTCTTTAGAAGAGGCATTGATTCTTGTTCCTGGAATCAAAGCATGGCAAAAAAAAGCTATGTAAACTGGATTGTTGTTAGAGCCAAATCATTTCTGTGAGATCAAAGCCTGGGGCATAAGAGTCTGGAAGAAAGATTCCAGACAGGAGATACTCAGGCTTTCATATATATTTACTTTAGAGTAAATAAACTTGGGATTTAAGGAGCCAGTAAGATGAAGTAGCCACTGTATTTAAAAATCTCTGTTTTCAGTTAACTTCTGGTTTCTTAGAAAATTACCTTTTGAATTTTAGTTTTGCATGTTTTGGCTCAGTTTAGAGACAGATCTTTCTGTGTACATGTCTGTGTGTGGGTGTATGTACATGTCTGTATGTGTATATTTAAGACTTGAAAAATTCTAAGCCCAAATGCAAAAACCCTTCATGTTAATAACTTTTGGCTTTATAACCATCATTATTTGGAATGTGATTAAATCTCATTTGCTTCATTGGGCCCAAAGCATGTGTTTAAAGTCAAGCATAAGTGTCTTCCTGAATAAGGATGCTTTCCTGAACGAGAATTTAAAGTGAATCCACTCTATATGAACAGTAAACATCTTTTTCCACAGAATTGTTCAGTGTCATACCAAAGTCTGAGCGTCTGTTAATATGTTTTTCCTTTAGTTAAAAAAAAAAAAATTGGATCACATGGTTTGAATTCCTTTTTAAACTGCATGTTGTTTTGTTTAGTCGTAGCATATTATATTACTGTTAGAGCAAACCTCTAATTTAGGGCTGCTAAGGAATAAAGAAATATTCTTTAAATATCCTAGCATCTCATCATTGGTCTATAAATTTATTAACTTGCATGAATATTGGAGATTTTGTTCAGAGAGATTATGGTCTACCTTTGGTTATTTTTTGGAGAAACCTCTTTCATACGTCAACTGTGCAGTCATTTATAAAACATTAAAGCTCATATATTGCAAAATCAATGATGTAGTGTTGGGTTTTGAATTTTTTAATGGATTTTTAAAGGTAATATGTTTGTATCTTATTACTACTGAGAAAAAAGGCTGTTTAGGATTAACTTGTTTATCTGTTATAGCAATAGCCGTCTTTTTTAAAAAATTAACGCAAATATTTGTGACATGAAAAATGAAATATTTTCAGCTGAAGCCCAGCAGTAGGCCAGATTTAACTTGGTAATATTTTTGTCTTGTTTTTGGGAATATATTGACTCCTGGTTATGGTAATGCTATTTGCAATGTTAAAAAAATCTCATACCAGTTATCAAACTTTAGAAGGTATTTAAGAATACACATTGTTTCTAGGAACCTCTTTGTGATACTTATTTATTTATTTTATTTATTTTCCAGAAAATGCATTTGAGGTTGTAAATTACTTGACATTAGACTATTTGCCCTCATTAAGAAAAAAAAAATAAAATCTGTAAGTCTGTGTTGTATTTTTCCTCAAAAATCCTTGTGTATCCTTTACCAAATTCAGGTATCTTAAAATCTGCAGTGAAACTCTAATATTGTACTCCTGAAAAATGTTGAAAAGCACATTGATTTTAGCCAGTCTCTGCAAAAATAGTAGTCCAGTGAACGTCTGTTGGTGTTTACATAAGGAATTCTGGTTTATATCTCATTTATAAAAGGAAGAAACAAAATGATCGAGGAGTGACTGTATTTTAGAACATATAAAATTGAGGTTTAGGATTTCAAGTTGTCTTGATTTTGTCTTATGTTTACTTCAGAATTTGTCTTCTTAGTTTTCAGTATGGTTACTTACATAGTCAAATTCATTCCCCCACAGGCATTTACTGGATTGAGGATGGAGTATTTTGTGATGCACAGCAATCTTCGTTAGCTTGGAGGTACCAGCTCTCAGTGCAGCAGAATGGTAGGATATTCTGAAGAGTGTAAGTTGCTTTCCAGGAGTTAAAAAAATATGATGCTCCTTTTAAGAGTGTCCATATGCTTTCAAATCCGGTTCAAAAGCCTATTATAAATTTTGAGCCGCTGAGAACTGCTGCAATGCTTTAATTTTTTACAGTTTTCTTTTAGGTTTGGCGTTTCCCCAATTTGCCTGATAGCTGGCATTCTGACGTATATATATGTTCAAGTACTTTCAAATCCAATTAATGCACAGAGTGCAAAATGTAAATCCCGTACCTTTCAGTAATAGCAGGAGTTACTTATGGCATCAGATGAACAGAAAAAGAAGACAAGTCTAAGGAGGTACTGTGGGTTCCTTTGATGTCTTTATAGGGCATCCACTGTAATTCGCTCTGAAACTTTTGGAACTACTGTAACATATACAGTAAAAATAGCTACAATGAAAAAAAATATTTTTATTGGTGTAAAAGAATTTCATTTATATTTCAAGAATCTCTACATAGACCCCTCTGCTGATTATGTTGTTCGACGGCCCACCAAACTAGCTGAGTACCTCTGTCAGTGTCTTGGCAGAAGTCAGAGGTTGTTACATAAATGTACATGTTAACTATTTCTTAGGCTAGAAAAAACAAGTTCTGTGTAATTGCTTTTGCAAATAATTGGCTTTTACCCTATGGCAGCTAATCTTCTCAGGCTGTCTCTACAGTGAATGGAGTAGATGGGCTCCTTGAAAAGGAAATTGGAAGAGGCTGCTCTTGATCTCCTTCTGGAGGAGCCTACATCTCTTCTCTAGAGAGAAAACCCAAGAGATTCACCTCCTTAGGTGAACCTTAGTCCTTTGAAACTCCCTGCAAGGATGCCAAACAGCCACATGATATATGGCATTTTTGCCATGACATGCAAGGCTTTGGCAGCCATTAATTCCTTTACTACCTCTGCTGATTATTTTACACTGCAACTGCTTGGTGCTGTTTCCTATTTATATTCTGCTCATTTCACTGGAGTGCAAGGTTATACCCAGAACATTCAGCACGTCTGCAAGTCTGTTCTTTGTGGAGATACCAGGCACAGCATTTGATGTTTATCAGAAATGTGCAGATAGGCGTTGTTCAGGAGTCTACTGAGTCAGGAGAAATACTCCAGTGGAGTTCTGTATATTTTGGATCAGGCTAATGGTTCTGAAATTTCACCCTGAAAAGTGCTGTTCATGTATTTCATTCTCTCTGAACATCAAAATTTAAGGTAATTGAGAGTTTTAAAAATAGGGCATAGTGTAGTGTTACAATATATATGAAATATATTAACTCTAATTTTTTATAGTTGTTTGCTATTATATGAATGTAATTTATTGTGCCTGCAGCAGCCTGAGGACATGCTGGAAAATTAGATGATTCATTTCAAGTGTTTTATCCTAGTGAGCAAAATTTTAATCAGTCAGTTTTCAAATCCCAGCTCGGTTATTGGCACACTGTAAACTTGGCAAGGTCAGAGAAGGACTCCATTGTAGACAAAGAGCAGCATCTGAGCTAAATCATTACTGCATATGTTTTAATTTATCTGCATTAAAGAATTTTTAAAGAAATAGAAAGGTGCTCCTTGGATGAGCTATGCTAAAGGTAATCTAACAACATAAATTATGATGAATATAAGATTTATCTCAAGCTATGGTTTCTATTTCCTATGCAAATGTTTTACAACTTCACCTTAAAAATCCCAACCCCGTAACCTGGTATAAAAGAAAGTAAAAACTTCATAACACATGGACTGCTGTCTTGTCACTCTTATAAGTTTGTCACTGCATTGTTCACTGAGCATGGTGAATCGTACCATGCAGTGAACAGGAACTGTATTATCAGTTTGCTCTACCTCAAATCTTGCTGTTAGCTTTTATCAGGAAGATTCTACTTTTGAAGGTGTAGACGTTAATTCAGAAATGTATAGTCCAGTATCCACAAATTAGTTGTGTCAAATGCATGCTAATGATGCTGTAGAAAAAAAAAATCTAATTGCCTTAATTATCACACAAGAATGGCCATGAAGTGAAAATTTCAAAAGTATCCAATGTTCTAATTTTAAAGGGCATAAAGAAGCCTAATGTCCATTGGAAGCGAATAAAATTAGACCCCAGAACTCACAACTGGCTTTTGAGAATGTGACATAGGCTCCCAAGGAATGTTAGAAAGTTTTACCCTCAGATGACCATGAAAAACACAAGCTCTTCAGAGTGACAGACTGACACATCCCAGCATTATACTGAGAGAGGGATCATGAACCATATTATATACTCCATCTTTTGAGGCTGGGGTTCCATCTTTTTACAAAGTAAATATGGTTTTTTCCTTGGCTATCAAACCAGAATGCATTTCAAATTAACTGCCGCATTAAAAAACAAAAGCAGACCAACACAAACCAGTGGATATTATTAGTAAATCATAGAATAAGAGAGTAGAAGCCATAAAGCAAAACATATATAAAAGAAAAAGCATTTTATAAAGACACAAAGATGTTTAGTAGGGCATTAAATGAGGTAAATGTGTAATCATGTTTTTGCAGACTTTGAGTGAGAAAGGAACAAGTAAATTAATTCTAAGCAGCAAGGGATATGGGGATTACATATATTGTAATGCATACGTATATTTTATATTTTATACAAATAGACATATGTAATAAATATATATACCTACACACACACACATACATGAATGTATGGATATTATAACTTCAAAAATCAGATTAGAGTTAATAAAAATAAATTACTTAAGTCATACATACATCTTGAAGATTTTTTCAAAAAGAAGTTTGTATTGCAGCACTTGAATTGATTGGTAAATTGAAACATCTTCAGCTCTGAATATTGTCTCAGGGAATATTGCTTTTCTATTATCTCATTTTCAAAAGTTTTAAATGATACTGCTCTCATGCCCCCCGTTTGCTTTTTTATTGCATCACTTATGTGGCAGTTAGGGATTTGATTTAGTGATGAACATGGTGGTCCAGGGTTAACAGTTGGACTCATTGATCAGAAGGACCTTGGCAGGTTGGAGAGATGGGCAGAGAAGAACTGACTGAAATTCAANATTTTCTATGTTTCATTCTGACTTCCAAACACCAGAGACTACCTGATAGTCAGATGGTAAGTGTTTCTCTTGCTTTCCCCCTGGCTTTTCTGGCTCTTCTGCACACATCTGTAGATCATCATCAAGTGATAATCAGGTCATTATCCTCAGTCCACAGTAAAAGCCTTCTCAAACATATAGTCTTACTGCTGGGCAGATTTGTCCAAGTGCTGTGTTTTAGGGTGAAAGTCTTACAGCTTCAGTTATTATTAGGATTTTAAAGAGCTTAGCTGCATGTGAAATGTACTACAAAAGAAAAAAAAGGATGTTAATGTGCACCATATTTTCAGCAAAGCTTCACCGAACCCCCCTTCTAGCAATTGCTTCTGAAAATACATCTTTTCTTCATTTGAGAGATAATGAAGGAAAATCCTAATTTTATTTATCAGCAACGATAAACCCAATAAGTGATTAATTATTAGAGTAATCTAATTGTAAAGATTAGAATACTTATTTTTTTCTTCTGCTTCTTATGTGAAAAAGCCCATAAAGTGATCTGTGATGTAAAGTCCGTGCTTTTGCCAACATGAATCTCTTATCAGGAGACTCATTTCTTTAGAAGAGGCATTGATTCTTGTTCCTGGAATCAAAGCATGGCAAAAAAAAGCTATGTAAACTGGATTGTTGTTAGAGCCAAATCATTTCTGTGAGATCAAAGCCTGGGGCATAAGAGTCTGGAAGAAAGATTCCAGACAGGAGATACTCAGGCTTTCATATATATTTACTTTAGAGTAAATAAACTTGGGATTTAAGGAGCCAGTAAGATGAAGTAGCCACTGTATTTAAAAATCTCTGTTTTCAGTTAACTTCTGGTTTCTTAGAAAATTACCTTTTGAATTTTAGTTTTGCATGTTTTGGCTCAGTTTAGAGACAGATCTTTCTGTGTACATGTCTGTGTGTGGGTGTATGTACATGTCTGTATGTGTATATTTAAGACTTGAAAAATTCTAAGCCCAAATGCAAAAACCCTTCATGTTAATAACTTTTGGCTTTATAACCATCATTATTTGGAATGTGATTAAATCTCATTTGCTTCATTGGGCCCAAAGCATGTGTTTAAAGTCAAGCATAAGTGTCTTCCTGAATAAGGATGCTTTCCTGAACGAGAATTTAAAGTGAATCCACTCTATATGAACAGTAAACATCTTTTTCCACAGAATTGTTCAGTGTCATACCAAAGTCTGAGCGTCTGTTAATATGTTTTTCCTTTAGTTAAAAAAAAAAAAAATTGGATCACATGGTTTGAATTCCTTTTTAAACTGCATGTTGTTTTGTTTAGTCGTAGCATATTATATTACTGTTAGAGCAAACCTCTAATTTAGGGCTGCTAAGGAATAAAGAAATATTCTTTAAATATCCTAGCATCTCATCATTGGTCTATAAATTTATTAACTTGCATGAATATTGGAGATTTTGTTCAGAGAGATTATGGTCTACCTTTGGTTATTTTTTGGAGAAACCTCTTTCATACGTCAACTGTGCAGTCATTTATAAAACATTAAAGCTTATATATTGCAAAATCAATGATGTAGTGTTGGGTTTTGAATTTTTTAATGGATTTTTAAAGGTAATATGTTTGTATCTTATTACTACTGAGAAAAAAGGCTGTTTAGGATTAACTTGTTTATCTGTTATAGCAATAGCCGTCTTTTTTAAAAAATTAACGCAAATATTTGTGACATGAAAAATGAAATATTTTCAGCTGAAGCCCAGCAGTAGGCCAGATTTAACTTGGTAATATTTTTGTCTTGTTTTTGGGAATATATTGACTCCTGGTTATGGTAATGCTATTTGCAATGTTAAAAAAATCTCATACCAGTTATCAAACTTTAGAAGGTATTTAAGAATACACATTGTTTCTAGGAACCTCTTTGTGATACTTATTTATTTATTTTATTTATTTTCCAGAAAATGCATTTGAGGTTGTAAATTACTTGACATTAGACTATTTGCCCTCATTAAGAAAAAAAAAATAAAATCTGTAAGTCTGTGTTGTATTTTTCCTCAAAAATCCTTGTGTATCCTTTACCAAATTCAGGTATCTTAAAATCTACAGTGAAACTCTAATATTGTACTCCTGAAAAATGTTGAAAAGCACATTGATTTTAGCCAGTCTCTGCAAAAATAGTAGTCCAGTGAACGTCTGTTGGTGTTTACATAAGGAATTCTGGTTTATATCTCATTTATAAAAGGAAGAAACAAAATGATCGAGGAGTGATTGTATTTTAGAACATATAAAATTGAGGTTTAGGATTTCAAGTTGTCTTGATTTTGTCTTATGTTTACTTCAGAATTTGTCTTCTTAGTTTTCAGTATGGTTACTTATGTAGTCAAATTCATTCCCCCACAGGCATTTACTGGATTGAGGATGGAGTATTTTGTGATGCACAGCAATCTTCGTTAGCTTGGAGGTACCAGCTCTCAGTGCAGCAGAATGGTAGGATATTCTGAAGAGTGTAAGTTGCTTTCCAGGAGTTAAAAAAATATGATGCTCCTTTTAAGAGTGTCCATATGCTTTCAAATCCGGTTCAAAAGCCTATTATAAATTTTGAGCCGCTGAGAACTGCTGCAATGCTTTAATTTTTTACAGTTTTCTTTTAGGTTTGGCGTTTCCCCAATTTGCCTGATAGCTGGCATTCTGACGTATATATATGTTCAAGTACTTTCAAATCCAATTAATGCACAGAGTGCAAAATGTAAATCCCGTACCTTTCAGTAATAGCAGGAGTTACTTATGGCATCAGATGAACAGAAAAAGAAGACAAGTCTAAGGAGGTACTGTGGGTTCCTTTGATGTCTTTATAGGGCATCCACTGTAATTCGCTCTGAAACTTTTGGAACTACTGTAACATATACAGTAAAAATAGCTACAATGAAAAAAAATATTTTTATTGGTGTAAAAGAATTTCATTTATATTTCAAGAATCTCTACATAGACCCCTCTGCTGATTATGTTGTTCGACGGCCCACCAAACTAGCTGAGTACCTCTGTCAGTGTCTTGGCAGAAGTCAGAGGTTGTTACATAAATGTACATGTTAACTATTTCTTAGGCTAGAAAAAACAAGTTCTGTGTAATTGCTTTTGCAAATAATTGGCTTTTACCCTATGGCAGCTAATCTTCTCAGGCTGTCTCTACAGTGAATGGAGTAGATGGGCTCCTTGAAAAGGAAATTGGAAGAGGCTGCTCTTGATCTCCTTCTGGAGGAGCCTACATCTCTTCTCTAGAGAGAAAACCCAAGAGATTCACCTCCTTAGGTGAACCTTAGTCCTTTGAAACTCCCTGCAAGGATGCCAAACAGCCACATGATATATGGCATTTTTGCCATGACATGCAAGGCTTTGGCAGCCATTAATTCCTTTACTACCTCTGCTGATTATTTTACACTGCAACTGCTTGGTGCTGTTTCCTATTTATATTCTGCTCATTTCACTGGAGTGCAAGGTTATACCCAGAACATTCAGCACGTCTGCAAGTCTGTTCTTTGTGGAGATACCAGGCACAGCATTTGATGTTTATCAGAAATGTGCAGATAGGCGTTGTTCAGGAGTCTACTGAGTCAGGAGAAATACTCCAGTGGAGTTCTGTATATTTTGGATCAGGCTAATGGTTCTGAAATTTCACCCTGAAAAGTGCTGTTCATATATTTCATTCTCTCTGAACATCAAAATTTAAGGTAATTGAGAGTTTTAAAAATAGGGCATAGTGTAGTGTTACAATATATATGAAATATATTAACTCTAATTTTTTATAGTTGTTTGCTATTATATGAATGTAATTTATTGTGCCTGCAGCAGCCCGAGGACATGCTGGAAAATTAGATGATTCATTTCAAGTGTTTTATCCTAGTGAGCAAAATTTTAATCAGTCAGTTTTCAAATCCCAGCTCGGTTATTGGCACACTGTAAACTTGGCAAGGTCAGAGAAGGACTCCATTGTAGACAAAGAGCAGCATCTGAGCTAAATCATTACTGCATATGTTTTAATTTATCTGCATTAAAGAATTTTTAAAGAAATAGAAAGGTGCTCCTTGGATGAGCTATGCTAAAGGTAATCTAACAACATAAATTATGATGAATATAAGATTTATCTCAAGCTATGGTTTCTATTTCCTATGCAAATGTTTTACAACTTCACCTTAAAAATCCCAACCCCGTAACCTGGTATAAAAGAAAGTAAAAACTTCATAACACATGGACTGCTGTCTTGTCACTCTTATAAGTTTGTCACTGCATTGTTCACTGAGCATGGTGAATCGTACCATGCAGTGAACAGGAACTGTATTATCAGTTTGCTCTACCTCAAATCTTGCTGTTAGCTTTTATCAGGAAGATTCTACTTTTGAAGGTGTAGACGTTAATTCAGAAATGTATAGTCCAGTATCCACAAATTAGTTGTGTCAAATGCATGCTAATGATGCTGTAGAAAAAAAAAATCTAATTGCCTTAATTATCACACAAGAATGGCCATGAAGTGAAAATTTCAAAAGTATCCAATGTTCTAATTTTAAAGGGCATAAAGAAGCCTAATGTCCATTGGAAGCGAATAAAATTAGACCCCAGAACTCACAACTGGCTTTTGAGAATGTGACATAGGCTCCCAAGGAATGTTAGAAAGTTTTACCCTCAGATGACCATGAAAAACACAAGCTCTTCAGAGTGACAGACTGACACATCCCAGCATTATACTGAGAGAGGGATCATGAACCATATTATATACTCCATCTTTTGAGGCTGGGGTTCCATCTTTTTACAAAGTAAATATGGTTTTTTCCTTGGCTATCAAACCAGAATGCATTTCAAATTAACTGCCGCATTAAAAAACAAAAGCAGACCAACACAAACCAGTGGATATTATTAGTAAATCATAGAATAAGAGAGTAGAAGCCATAAAGCAAAACATATATAAAAGAAAAAGCATTTTATAAAGACACAAAGATGTTTAGTAGGGCATTAAATGAGGTAAATGTGTAATCATGTTTTTGCAGACTTTGAGTGAGAAAGGAACAAGTAAATTAATTCTAAGCAGCAAGGGATATGGGGATTACATATATTGTAATGCATACGTATATTTTATATTTTATACAAATAGACATATGTAATAAATATATATACCTACACACACACACATACATGAATGTATGGATATTATAACTTCAAAAATCAGATTAGAGTTAATAAAAATAAATTACTTAAGTCATACATACATCTTGAAGATTTTTTCAAAAAGAAGTTTGTATTGCAGCACTTGAATTGATTGGTAAATTGAAACATCTTCAGCTCTGAATATTGTCTCAGGGAATATTGCTTTTCTATTATCTCATTTTCAAAAGTTTTAAATGATACTGCTCTCATGCCCCCCGTTTGCTTTTTTATTGCATCACTTATGTGGCAGTTAGGGATTTGATTTAGTGATGAACATGGTGGTCCAGGGTTAACAGTTGGACTCATTGATCAGAAGGACCTTGGCAGGTTGGAGAGATGGGCAGAGAAGAACTGACTGAAATTCAACAAAGGCAAATGCAGGGCCCTCCACCTGGGGAGGAATAACCCCAAACACCAGTGCAGGCTGGGGACTGACCTACTGGAAAGCAGTTCTGTGGATAAGGACTGGGGGGTCCTGGTGGACAACAAGCTGTGTGTCCTTGTGGCCAAGAAGGCCAACAGTATTCTGTGGGGCATTAGGAAGAGCATTGCCAGCACTTCAAGGCAGGTGATCCTGCCCCTCTGCTCAGCCCTAGTTTGGCCTCACCCTGAGTTCTGTGCCCAGTTCTGGGCTCCTCAGGACAAGAGACACATGGATCTCCTGGAGCAGGTCCAGTGGAGGCTACAGGGATGATGAAGGGACTGGAACACCTCTTGTATGAGGAAAGACTGAAGGAGCTGGGCCTGTTCAGCCTTGAGAAAAGGCAACTGAGAAGGGATCTCATCAATGTCTATACGTATCTGAAGGGAGGGTGCCAAGAGGATGGATCCAGGCTTCTCTCGGTGGTGCCAAACAATAGGACAAGAGGCAGTGGGCAGAAACTGATGCACAGGAAGTTCCACCAGAATAAGAGGAAGAACTTCTTTACTCTGTGGGTGATTAAGTACTGGAATAGATTGCCCAGAGACGTTGTGGAGTCTCCCTCACTGGAGAGATTCACGAACCCTCTGTATGCAATCCTGTGCCATGTGATGCGCTCTAGGATGACCCTGCTTGAGCAGGGAGGTTGAACCAGATGATGTGGTCCCTTTCAACTTGACTCACTGTGTGATTTTCCTGTCTTCTTAATTAAAAAGGTCTGAAAAATATAGGTGTGTAAACTGGAATGAATTCTGGACCACTTATTCTGGCCAATAATTCAGGTAATACTTGATTCCTTACAATGGTGGAAATGGAGTGATGCTAAGGAAACTAACATTCCAATGTAATCACAGATTTCAGTTTTCCCAGGAACATACTGGATGTTAAAATTATCATGTGTTCTCAGGTCTGGAACTTCCAGGACAGATATTCTGGAAGTAGAGTGACAATTGAGTTGTTGAGATATGCAGTTTTAGTTACAATACAGTATAAGAAATTTTGGAGAGATTTTTAGTAATAATCTTTACCTTGTTGGACACCATGTCTAAATAATATTAACAGATACTGAAATAAAAAATGTGTATGTTACATATTTTTACTTTCTTGAGTGAATATATCTACTTTACTGAGCCTTTAATTAAGTTTTGGGTTTTTTTTCCCAAATATTTAGTCATTTTTGGGGAGTTGCTGCCTTTTTTTTACCTGTTAAATGTAAAATCTCAAATAAGTGCCTGGGTATGACTAATGGTGATGTAGTGATACCTGCATTTCTTTGAAAGCCCTAGTGATACAACCCTACAAGCTAAACAACAGCATACAGTACCATCACACACAGATTGCCCATTTCTAGTCTATTTTTACCTGCATCTTCTGCCTTTCTCTAAAATCTCTACATTTTTAAAGAACTCTTCAGAAGTTGATATATGAGGTTCTATGAACTGAAACAAATCACTGATCCATTTTAATAAATACTATATTGTCATGCATTTGCTAGCTAATTTATCTAGTGATTCATCAGTTTAGCTTTCAATATACATAATACCATTAAGATTTAGTAGATCATATATTTGATTCAAAAGATGTATTAGATTTGGTAGGTCCTGACTTCAGTTCAACGTAAGATGACTTTATCTGTCTTACGAGGATATATGTGATTTCCAAAAGCAATGTATCTGGTTTTGAAAAATCCTACACTGGAAAGGAAGAAAAAAATTATTGTAAGGAATGAAACATTAATTTCAGAAATCTGAATATAGAAGTGACCCACATTTATATTAGAATTTCCTAGCAAAGCAGTATACAGTGCATGTCTTCACATTTCATATACTGAAAGGAGTATTTTGATCATGATAACTTCACTACATGTATTGTTGAGTTCTGAACTGAAGAGCACTTTGCTCTATAGAATAGAAAAATCAATTTAGCATAAAGTGATCTCATTAAACTCTATTTATCCAAGATTACAACAATTTAGAAGAAGATTGAGAGTGAAAGTAATTGTTCTTTTATTAATCCAAGTACCATTTAAAAGAAATCTACTGATTAGGAACCTCTGCTTGACTTCTAACTTGAATCTCCTAGGACTTATTCTGGGAGGTTCTGACTTCAGTGGTGTGTTCTGATGATATTGTAAACAACTAAGGCCATACCCTACTGAAGTTACAAAACCAAGATGGAATAACAGGTTAATATTCCAGTGTTAATTAGCCATAGAAATGTTAATAATTTTAAATGTTGTGCATATTGTTGCTCTCTTGCCACAAGAGATTTAGAAGCTGAAGCTGCAGGTAACCCTTTCACTTTTTAGGGATGTAGGTTTGTGGTTTTACTTTGAAAAATTAATACAGTGCTTTGAAGATACAGTGCAATCCCCTGTGCACCAAGGTTCCATTGTTGACCCTTATGGATGTTAAATCCCTCCCTCATATCCCTTTACGTGCGATATTTCCTGCCAAATGCAAGAAGAAAAGAAAGAAAGGACACCTACTTCCAGGAAGTCCAGACTTTCACATTACACTTCCAATATCAATATCTCTGGAAATGTCTTTGAATTTGAATCAGAATTTTCTCCTTTTTCTTCCCCCCCCCTTTTTTTTCTTTCTTTGTTTTTCTTTTTGTTTTCCAGATATCAAATCCTTTACTTTGAATCCTTCTTTAGTTACTGTATTAGTAAGAGTGACAGGCTGCAGTATACTGGACACTTAACAATTAAAATGTTCATAAAAATCAGCTGAAGAAGTGATGGCAAGTTTTCAACTTGCAACTACAAACATTAGCTCACTGTGGAAATTAAGTTGCATCTGACAATTTTTGTTTCAACTCCAGTGAATCAAATAATACAGTTGCTGAAAGTGGAGTCATGCACTCTCTACAGGCTTCTATTCATGTAACTTTTCTGTCTTATTAAAAGCCCTCAAACCTCCTTGTAGACTCACACAAAATTCAACCATTTAGGTAAACAACGTCAAAGAAGGGAGAAGTCCTTATGCAGTAATTTGACCAAACATTTCCTTACTTTGTGGGGAAGAATGATGAACAGAGAGTAACAGAGTTTCTGGTTTACAGGTATAAGTCAAAAATATGCAAGGATCTCTATAATGGAGCAAACCTATGGTTTCTGTGTCCCAAATGCCACTTATCCTTGGATTGTGACCTGTTCCTGCACTCTGCCTCTTTGCAGGCCCAGCCCTGTTAAGCTATATCCCAGTCTGGAGATACATAACCTTTTAGGAAGCAGAACTTGCACATTTAGTGAAGTCAGGTGCTCTAGTTGCTTTCGTCTTTCTCATGCATTTTGCTTTTGATGTTGGCAGAGAAAATTTGTGGCAAACTAAGTTTTTGTATTACACTGTAAGAGTAAGGTGCATACTTAGTTGGTGGTTTAATAAGTGAGCTGTAGAATAAATGGAGAGAAGACTTATAAGGACTGGTAAAATGGAGTATTAGTTTAGAGGTACTTTTTGTTTATTTGGAGACCTCAGACTGAAAAATGTGCTGCTGCCTTGAAAAGAGCTGTACATTTTTTTACATAAGCGCTAGACAAGTTCTTTTTTGGTATGTAAGGCCATGTCAGTGTTTGTAAGGCTGGAGAGATGATCAGTGACTATGACTAATACAGCTATTGTGCTTTTTAATGTTTTTGCTATCAAAGTAGTCTTTTAGTTCTGATCACGGAAATTCCAGCAGTGATAGTCAATTGGACAGTGGGGCCAGTCTTCAGGTACAGCATAGAACCTGTAAAGAGGTTCTGAGGAAGGAAATCTTATTATATTTGAATAGATTCTTAGTTCTTCAAATTTTAATGACATTTGGCTTTGAGGAGTTGAATTGAAAAATCTTCATAAGTTAAATTATTTCTGAGTAATTCTAAATTAAAAGTTAGCAATGGTTAAAACTGTAATAGATGAGCAGGAAAAGAAATATTTTTAATTGATTCTCTCTCTCCTTTCCAGAACTAATTGGAGAACTTTGTGCTGCTTCCGTAGTTCACTATCCCAGAAAAGGTCTCTGAAGAGGTACTGTTACTGATGTCTTATCATCTTTTGTTGTAGTTACTGTCTTTATTTATTTTTTTTTTTAAATTTTTTTTGGGGGGGAGGGTTTGGAGTTTTTTTGTTACAAGAAGTGGATAAAAATGAAGAGTCGAGCTAAATTTGCAGAAGAGAGAAGTTAATATGAGGCTTGAGAGTATGCCTCAGAACTACATCTTTAGGTGGTGTTGGGCTAGAGAATCTGTTGAGTAAAGAATGCAGGTTTCTTCAGACTGAGTCAATTACTATTGTGACTTCACAGAGACATTTTGATTTCCAGAGAATTGATAATAAATGTAAATGTGATGTTCCACCTTGTATGGTAGGACAGCATGTGGTAGACTGGTTTCCAAAGGCACTTGGTTGATCAAAAAGAACTTGACTGGCAGTCTTTACACATTGCTTGAGAATTAGATTCTAAGATGCCTACATGTCCCTGGCTGTGCTAAATAAGCAGTTTATGGTTAACAATGTCTCCTTCCTTTAACAAAATCCTTAGTAAGTCTTCTACATGGAGATTTAAAGTAGCTACAGGATTCATTGGGGGGGGATTTCTCTATCAATATGATACACTATCCTAACTTCTGATACTGTGTGCAGAGTGGTAAAAGTAATATTACTTTAAATATTTGTTGAACTGATCTGTAGATCTCAAGTTCACACTTCTTCAGACTTTAACTTGTTAGAATATTTAGCTAAACAGAAGTGTTGACTTCAAAAAATTGGAGAAAAACTGCAGTATGTCTATGTTGGGGTTTTGAAAGGAAGATTATTCTGCATCTCTGAAAGTTGTTTCTGAACAACTTAAATTTAGATCTTTCACGTTATGTCTTGAACTTGGTGTTTCTTTATGAAGGACCACTCTGCATATCCCTATGGCATAGGTATAAAAAACCTATATATTTTCAAATGGAAAAAACTGTATACATCTGTCAATAGTGATGATTTTCGCCATCTCAAACCACTCTTAGCAAAGCTTCAGAATTTCTGTTTTGAAAAGTTAAACTACAGGGGCTCAGAGCTGCTACTAAATTCTCTCATAGATTTATTTTTGCTTCAGAGTACCTTTGCTTTGACTTTTCCTCCGTTCGTCAGCCATATCTATTATATCTGATATTGTATTTCTCTCATGCTGTACATTTTCTAGTTGTGTGTCTTATTGCTAACACTATTCTATCTCAGATGTCCCTGTGATGTGGTACCTATTCTGTTGTGACGTTTTCCTGCAGTACTGGTTTTTGTCCTATATTTTCTTCTCCATAGATACAGGTATCTTTAGACTGACATCCCCTCCCCTCAAAATATCACCTTTACAACCTGGTACTTGTTTGGAACTGTTGTTTATGCTAGAAGAGAGTTGGGGACCAATGACTGTAGATTACTATGCCTCAGCACCTGGAAGCTAAAGAGAAAAGTAGATTCATTCCCCTGTTGAGATAACAGGCAGGACACAGAGATTCCTAAATCCCGTGATACAACCAAAGAAAAATGGCAGGATTTTGAAGGCCTAGAGCTCCCCCAAACACAAACCACTAGAGAGTAGACAGCATTCTGGGGCACGTTCCTTCAACTGACAGTTCAGTGCTCAAATCTGTGTTGGTACATGTTATCCATGTTGCACACAGAAGGAGAGAGTTTCGATTATTCCTTTGGAAGTTATAGCTTTTTTTAGATGTAAATGTATTTCTTCACTTATTGCAAGTCATATCCCATAAATGATGAAAGGCAGACAGGTTTTTAGCAGGGAAAGAGAAACTTATCTTACCTGTTAATTTTATAGACTTGGAAAGGAACCATTTGATCCAGCTGACCTGCACCTTATTTAATATTCACCAGCAATTTTTTTTTTTTGAAATGCAGTATTATCATGCTGCTTTTCTTTCTTCAGCAGGTTCGGATATTTGCAGCTGACCCCATAGTTTCCTCTTTTTTCTTAGCCTTTAACATTTGCAGTTATAAGTCAACCTGATATTTTTATTTCCCAAGGGACTGCTAGAGCTAATACCATTTTGGGATTGATCTGCAACTTTGCAGAAGGTAGCATTGCTGTGATGTCATTGTTGTACTTTTCTGCAGTGGCTACAGAGTTTTCTCATCTCTGCTTCCCTTTAAAAATCAAGCAAACAAAAAACCCCCCCAAAACCCCAAAATGCTGAGAACAGTTTTCTTGGAAGAACAGTTAAGAAAAACCTCTTTGTTTAAAATATTAGTTGTTTAAATATACTAGATTAGTAAAGCCTTTTGTAACTGTTAATAAGTTGATTTTATGTATATTAGGAAAACCATGAGAAGTCGGGAGGTCTGTGGGTGATGTTCAGGACTATTGTTAACATTATGACAGACACAGAATGCTTTGCAACAGCTCCAGGGATTGTGGTCGTGTCCATAGCACCCTTCTATAGATGATGAAAACAAGATTGAGTAGTTTAGTCTGAAACCTTTAAGTATGAAGCCTGTCTGTCCCATAAATAGTCAGGGGCTCCCCGTTCCCTGATCCTCTTTTCAGGGAGTTGGCCAAATTCCAGGGTCTTTGCCTTTAAAACTATAGCTATACCATCCTAGCAAAACTTCTAACAATGGTGCTCAGCAGATTCCTGTGACAATCCAAGAGTGTGTCCTATCTATTATAGTTTTTCCTCATAATCAACCTATATCTGCCCTGCTGTCAAGGTAGTGGTTTGTTTCTTGTTTTGTTGTCAGTACACTATACCTTTTACACGTAACAGTGTACAAAAGCTCTTTGATTTTCCTGTTCAATTTTTTTATTAGTGGTCCTTGTGAAATTAAATCATCTTTGTGTGCATGTGAATAAGAATGATTTTCTGTGAACAGCAATGCAAGGAGAAAGGGAAATAAAATTAGTCTCCCCAAAATTTGCTTTTGCTTTCATCCTACATGTTCTGTGCCTTCCCATTATCTTCCTTCCAAACATATTTTGAGAAGCAATACCTTTGATGACAGCACTGCAAGGTTATTCATTGCTCTTTAATAACTGGTAGGAATGCACTAGAGAGCACAGATAGAGTGAGTCTAATCTGGGTTAAAATAATAGTTTGGAGGTAGAACAGTGTGGTGAATTTATAAAGAATTGCAGGTTAATTTCCCAGAAACATCCAAGAAAAATAAGGCCCTTCTTGCTGCATCTGCTCTTAATAAAATCCTCCTTGGATTAAACACTACTCCCTTAATATTATCATTTTCAAGAATCAGATCAAGAACTCTAGGATCATTTTGATGAAGAAGTCATCTTTTCAATGATTAGAATTAAGAGGTTTCTCACAGAGTCCCCTGCTGCTTGAGTAGTCATTGTTTCTGTAACGAGAGGTTACCCTGCAGTGATGGTATCAAACTTTTCTGCTTCCTATGGTGCCTTCAGAGGTCAGCTGCAATGAGAATACAGACATCTGGTTGACAGAACAAAAGGGAAACTGCAATCTTATAAATCATCACGGAAGAGGTAAAAATTGATGGCTTAAGAAAATACGATTTCTTTTTTGTTCAGATAGGAGGATAAGTAAGCAGGTGATATTTCTGAACATCCTTGGGAAAAGAGAGAGGTAAAGGCTCTGTAGAATTTACAGCCATAGAAAGCAGTGCCCGTTTTGGCTGGATTGCCACAATGTGAAGGTTGAAGGGGAACTTTCTTTCTGCATTCCCATTTTGAAAAATTATTTTCACCTCTACTGTAATTCTAAGATAATTTTAGGTGAAAATAATCCACAAAGCTTTAAAATCAGGGTCAGTGATGTTGACTAAAGCCTTATTTCAAATACAGTAAGTCCATATTCAGGAAGAAAATGGTTATGACATACATCTAAATAATTTGATAGTTTTTATCTTGGCTCCTTTGCTTCCCTCCAATTTGCCTCCTACCAACTATTTATCATGGAACCTGCTGTCATAAGAAATATTACATTTTATTTTTTACATAATTATAGATTTCTTCTCTGTATATATTTTCTTTCCCTGCAGAAATCATCTACATTGTTATTATTATTTATTGCAATAAACATTACCATGTATTTGACAAAATAAAATCAGCGTAATCTAAAATACATTACTACAGAGTAATATTTCATTCTATTCTCTGCAACAGAGAATGTTTTAAAGATACGAAAAGAATTTATTTGGAAACATCACGCAGAATACTTCAGGCTTATCATAAACAATATTTAAACCTTTAAAAATTAAACTGATGCTGAAAACCCAACAAATTAAAAGTATTTCTAGGTGATTAGTCAATATGTGTACAGTAATTTGAAATGAAGTGTTCTATCCTTACTTAATTATGAGTGTCCTTGGAATTATTAGATGCAGTCTGAAGAAATATGGAAACATATGGATGTTCATTTTAATTTCTGATGCCCCTCTTACCCTTCTGAGTCGTCCTTCCCCCCATTCCTCTTATAAAGTGTATTTTCAAGAAAGCCAGAAACTTCTGGGTCACCACCCTTTCTCCAGCAGATGAGGATTCATTTAGTACATGGTCTGTCTGTATATGATACTTTTTCTCTCTGATGCAATTTATCTTCTCTGTTGCAGTGGAATTTAGGAATCCTTCTATTTTTCACAGTTTCAATTAATTCAAAGCTGGAAAAATAATCTAGACTGGCTTTCTGCATAACATCTGAGGAAATCTTGCATGATGCTGGAACTTTTGAAACATATTTTTTAGATAAACATCAAATCTTGATTTAAAGATTCCAGGTTATGGGAAGTCTAACATACGAGTTTTATCTTTCAACAGGTACCTTCAATGTAAACAAGTACACTTCATTCTCATTCTACCTGTTGGGTTTTGCTACACTTCTCAGTCTGATTAAAAAGCCAGTCACTATTTGAAATCTTTTCATGTAGGCACATACAGACTATGATTTGTTGCACAAAACTACTGATATTACAGAAGATTTTCTCTCTTACTGTAAATAAGTAAACGAGAAGTTGATAGTTGACACACAGGGTTTACTGAATCTTTGTTGGTTGGGAGTCACACAGTAAGTGTTATTGGTTTGCAAGCAAATAAGCCATTCAATTTTTATTGATTTCCTTAGAGTTATTGTCTGTATTTGGTGAGATGGTTCTAAAGGAATCATCCTTTCAACTTTCTCAATATCTTTTATTTCCAATGCTGTCATTTAAAAAACAACACAACAGATTCCAAACTACACCCCTCAATCCTCTGAACCCCACATTTAATGACACCACATACTGTTTCATCCCCTTTCCAGATCTGAATTTATCTTAGTTCTTCTTTGACTGGCTACTCCAGGTTCCTTTGTCCCTTCTTTATGAAGGAGTGGTGAAAGAAAACATATTCCTCACAGTGTTTTCAGATGGTGACTAAACTTGTTTCTTTACTGTCTGGTTTGAACACGGTTGGTGATAAGGCAACGTTTTCTCCTTAACTCTGGCATTGGCTGTTTTCCTGATTTCTGGGAAACTAACACTGCTAATTGCTCATTTTAAGAGCAATGATACCCTTTATATCGAGTAGTGTTCACAGGAAGCATGGGAAAACACCTTCTACATCTAGAGAATTTAACTATTTAACAGCTTTTAGTTGTCATCTATCTTTATGAATTCTTTATACATAACATATACATTTTCCTCTAAACAGCTGAGACTTTAAGATTATTTCCTTCCCTACTTTCTGCTGGTTTAGTCTAGCTTCTCTCAACATGATCAAGTAGTTTTCTAGCATTCTCTTGATTAAACTGAGCATATTGACCTTATCTGGCCTTAAGACGTATTTTTCTGTTGTCAAAATATGCTTTAGTTGACTTCTGAATATCTTCAATTTTTTTTTTAATATGTTTTAAAAAATTCAAATTCCAGACCAAACGGTGTTCCAGCACTGGTGACATCAGTTTTTGAATTTATATTGAAAATCATCTACTTATTTTCAATATCCCTTTACATTTCCAAGGATCAAATTAGTTTTCATTTAGCCACAGCTTTGCGCTGGGAATTCCCAGACAGTTCCTTATCCACCTACAGTTTCAGAATCACTTTTTCCAGTGCCCCATCCTATAACTATAACTTGCATTCCCTGTGCTTAGGTTAATGACTTTGCATCTGTCATAATTTAAATTTATCTTGTTCAAATGAAGCCACCAAACCAATCAAGACAGGTCGTTCTATAGAACATTTGCCTTATTACTTGCCACTCCATCAATTTTTGCATGCTCTTCAAGTTTTACCAGCAATCGCTTTGTATTTTCTTCCAGAACATTGAAAATGATACTTAGTACTTAAGGCTTCAATACTGGCTCATCCATATTCAAAATACTGTTATTAGAGACACATTCCTATAGATTCCTATATAGCTGAAGAGGAATGTAAAATTTGTTTATAACAGCTGTGAATAATAACAAATTTATCATTTTAAAAACAAACCTTAATCATTCAAATACTATTTCAGCCATTGTATATAATACTATCCACCCCTCACTCCAAGAAATCAGCAAGAATATGGTAGCTCAGAATGTGGAAATAAGCCAAATGCTTTACAGTCATGTAAGTGCAGTATATTAACTAATTTTTCTCTCTCAAGAAAAAACTCTAAAGCTTGCAGCCAGAGTGCTCAAGGTACAATCCTCCATTTCCATAAAATCAATTAAACTTTTGAGGAAGATAAGAAAGCCACATTTCCCAATTCTTTTTTCTAATAGTAGGATATAAGCTCCAAAATATTATTTAAATTTTAAAACAGCAGTTTATTCTAAGCTTGCAGAAGATTGGTGCATTATAATGTCTCTGCTGGACTGTGAAGGACGAAATTTGAAACTAGAAAATGGTGTCAGGTGTTCTGGTTATGGGGATGGAGGCACCTTTGTCTCCTTGTCAGTCTGTTCCTATTGAAGCAGATCCAAAATAGAGTAAGCTGATCTAAGGCAGAGATGCTGTGGTCCCTTCTTCCCACCACCCAGAGCTGTGTGCTTTGTGTCCATGTCAGTGTTCACCTGGATCTGTGTCACACAGGCTCGGGGAGTTAAACCAGCTCAAAATTATGCGTGTGGCGATGATGAAGAGAAGGCAGGAACCTGGCCAGCTGAGCTGTGCTGTAGGAGTGTGACAGTATGGTCTGAGCTGAGGAAGGTCAGCATCAAGTATAAATTGGATTTAGCGGCCTGTGCAAAATTTTTTAGGTTGTGCCTCTCTATTTTGTAAGCTAGAGTCACATGATTTTCCAATTCTTTGAGTGGCAGGATCTTAAAAAATATTTGGGTTTATCTATCTCTGTTTTCTTCTGGAGTTAATGGGACTTGTCTTCCTGCTAATGATGGGAGAGGAAGGAGTTATTTACTCAACTGCAACATTTCCTTATGGAGCTAGTGCTCACGAATAAGTTCAAATGTATAAGCAGCTGTAAGAAGAAGAGATAAATCATTCTTTATCAAATTGTTCATTGGTTTTTCATGCAGGCACCACTTTGGTGATAATTTTTTATCTGTAATCAACAAAACAAAGTTATATGAATAAACATAGAAATGAGGGAGAGAAGCATGATATAGTAGGTGTTTACAAGGTGAAGTGACATGCATTCACAGATAATTTTTTCTACAGGTAGATGATTAGAAATTAAATAGATGACATTGTTTTCCATAGAAACATATACTGTAAAAAGTGATTCATTCAGATTAAATAATTTATGGATGCTATGGCCCACATAATTACCTATTTATACACAATACCTCAAGCTGCAAGCAAGTTTCCCTTCAATAATTTCCACTGATCCATCTCTTTAGAAATCTAAATTCATTGGCTCTGCAGACATAAGCATTTGCTTAATTTCTGTAAATACACCTCGGGTCACTTCTAGTCAACTTTTAGTCTCAACACTTTACTGAAACTCCTCTTAGCTAGCCAAATCTTGGAATTGTTTGGAATGTCTTTCACTTTTTTCTCCTCCTTTATTTTCTTCATTCCACTGGCACTTTCAATTCAATTTTTCCTTTCAAAATATTAACCTTCACAGAGTTTGCTGAAACATTCTTCTGTTTTTCTGCCCTACCCCTCTGCTTGGTTCTACAGCATCTCTTTCAGTGCCTTGTTCTTCACACTGAGAGTGCCGGGGCTTTCTATCTGTCCCTAAAGGGCATTCCCTCTGCACTTCATCCACTACCATTTTATATTGATGACTTATTTCTGACCCATCTTCTGTAACCATCGATCTTGGTTCTCATCACCCACTTTGGTGGTATTCCTGTCTCCAGCTTTCCTGTCCCCAGGTTGTATATCTCTCCAGATTGTCCATATTGTCTATCATACCCATTCAGTTCTTTAACTGTCTCTTTCCTTCTTGCTAAATTACATTGTTTCTGTTCATTATCTTTGAGTTTCTTCCACAGCTCTACTTTTGTCCTATGTGTTTTTACCTCTACTACATCACTGGTGCTCTCTAAGCCTCTTTAATGAAAACAAATTTGATAAGTGCTGTATTTGTGCCTCTCCTGTGCCTGACAAGATCATATGCTTCTTGAGACGAGCTACATAGGAAACTTCTCCCTTTTGCACATCCCTTCTAAAGCTGGTGTCAAATTAAATGTCACACAAAAATGATTAGTTCATAGTGTTTAGGGTTGAGGATAGCTGCATTTTCTTCCTTTTCCCTCTTATTTCATATTGTTTTTCTTTGATTGTAAGTTCTTTGAATTTGGGGTTGCATCTGTACGCAAGTTTGGAAAGCGACTAGCACAGGATACAGAAAATACTTTTAGAATATATTCTCTTGACTTATGAAGAACAAAGCCCATCATAGTATTTAAATATTTAAAGTATTACTACTTGCTGTGTTTAGCACGTACAGCCAAGTAACTGCAAGCTGACTTCTCCAGAGAGTGTAGTGTTATGGCAATTTATATTAAAATACTTGAAGACTCACATGATTCTCCCGATTTACACAATTCTACAGATTTGACATCAGTAAGCCAAAAAGCTCCTAAGTGTAAATATCATCAGCAGTTCTAAGTTACTAAGCAGAAGACAATGTTGTTTCTGACCATTGAAAAGATTTTCAGCTGGGCACCAAGGAAGGGATAAAGGAAGGAATGTGGCCCCTTCAAAGGGATGAAGTCAACGGGAGACTGAACAGGCTCTCTCACTGCATCTTGAACAACAAAGTGTTGGTGGGAGAGGAAATCACAAGCTTTGAGGAGCCTACGACAAAACCCGATTAAGGATAAAGCTCTGGAGGAAGGTCTCAGACGAGCTTGGTTATAAAAGATCCATAGGATATTTTCTCCTACTGATAAGAGTAATTGAGGCCTTGTGAATGCACCCCTCTTTTGTGGTACAACAGCCTGCAGCAAAACCAGGCTCAGAGTTTAGATGGAAGAAGGACTCTCTAAAATACTGTACAAATACTACAGTAATTCACCTCTGTTGAAGTACCTATACATAATGGGTGTAAAATGATTGTCAATTAAACTTTTCTTCATTAAAGCTCTGGTAATTTTACATACATGACCATTACAAAATGCACCAATACAGTGGTCCTTGTTAGAATAGGGACCTACACTGTATGTTCTCTAGATAAGACAGGGGTTTCTGTACTTCATATCTGCGAGCTACTGATCGTGCCACAGGTGTGATAGAATACTAAACAGCATTAACATATTTAAAATATAATTACAACTATTTGACGACATTCATCCATAGCATAATGGGGCAGCTGTATTATTAGATAGTCCTTAGGAAATTGAATTACTCTAATAAATGGAAATGACTGTTATTTAAATGGAAGACTATTTGCATAAAACAGGCCAATGCTAAGTGACCAGCTGCTAAATAGGTGTAAAATCTAATCTCAAAGTTCTGGGTAAAAGATGGATGAGTTCTTGCCAAAGACTTTCATATTTGGGCTCTTAGCCTATAAATAAAAATTTTGTAACAGAAGAAGCTTCAAAATCTGAACATTGCAGCTGAATTTATTAATTTTACTTTTTCATAAATTTTCTTTACAAACAAGCTAATGATTGTCATTCAACAAAATCAACAATTTCTCTGAAGTGGAAATAAAAAGAATAAAAAGTTGATGCAGTTTCTTTTCATAATGCCACTGTTGGACTTGTGGCATTTCTGAGATAGCTGTTTCATTGTTATCTTATTCGATATCAGAAGATTGGAGACAACTCACTGCAAAAGAAATAATTAAAAACCATAATCACCTTAATAACATATATATTCACTTTATCAACAGAAATGGAACAGGTCCATTTCTTCCCAGCAATTTTTCGTACATTGTTGCAGCTGGGACTCAACTCAGACTCTTCTCTTTTAGAAAATAATGCCAACCCTTGGGACAGCAAAGGTTTTGGAAAGGCCAGTCATAAGAGTTCTTCAGCAAGATTTTTGGTTAGAAAAAATATTGAACAAGTTACCTGAAAGACCACTTTCTTTAACGGTCAGCCCTGAATTCCCTAAGAAACCTGTCAAAATTTTACAAGGCTTGCATCTACCTATCTCCACAGACCACAGTGGACCAAGAAGGTGAAAGGTTTTTTCCTTTCACATGTAAGTTTTTAAACATGAGGAAATTCAGTACTTTACTCTGTGCCCCCTTTTATGTCATGAGGCCACTTTCTCCTGTGACCTGACACTGGTACTTTTCCATGTCCATTAATATTTTTATGCATCTGATGAGCTATGTCATAATCTTCATGCTCTGTAAGCATGTGTAGCTTGGTTTATGAATAACAAACACTAGCAAAACTGCACTCTTTTTTCTGCCCATCTCCCTTTAGTGGATTGCACCTCATTTCAAATACTCTGAATCAAACCAACTTCTCCACAAGTATTCATCTCCATATTTAGATAGATAACGAAAACAAAATGTGTTTAACTAAATTTAGATATCTATCTGGATTCCAACCACAGCAGATAATGGTAGGTAGAGGACACTGGTACTGTGATATGTAGTTGAATGCTTAAGTGATCCCTTTGTAAAAGGTGACATGGAACTTGCACTAGTTCATTTAGTTAGCTAAGTCTGTGCACAACGAAGATATCTGATATTTGCCGTCTTACTGGGTGGTTAAATAGTTCTCTCTGGGAATAAGAGACATTTAGAGCGTTTCTGGAGAGACAGTGCCTAAGGCAAATTTGTTTCTACAAAGAGAATCCCTAAACAACAGAGAAAAGGGAAGAACAGGATTGCTGAACAACAAAAAAAAAAGGGGAAAAAATTCTGAAATGTTTATTTTCATGAACTCATACTTTCTTCCAGATTTCGTACCCTATTCCTTGAGTTAGAAATACAGCAGTAGCTTAAATTATCCCTTTTTTTGTGTCTTTATTCTCATACTGGTAAAAATGCAAAGTGGACAATATTAGCTCTATTCTGCCTCAGTTAAAATTACAGTTTTCTAGGAGATAATGGACCAAGACGCTCTCAGAGATTGTACTTTCTCCCCTAAAGAAAGCTTTCTGAAACCCTGAATTATACTTGCCAAACTGAAGAGAGTTATTGGGTTGCATCTCTTAAAATTTTCTTAATTTGAGAGCCCTTTCTTCTGTAATACAAGTGTAAGATAGCTACAGAAAGGGCAGTATGAGCATAACCATATTAGCACGCTGTGGTTAATTTTCATGCTTATCGTGAAATCCCTGTTTCCACATGGTGGAATAGGCTTGAGCTGCTACTAAAGTGAACTCAGAAAAAGTTCAGTGACTTCTAAAAAAATAAGACCTCCTGAGCGCGTTCGCTCACCTAACTGAATATTTCAGTAGATCCAATGCAATTATTCATCAGAGCAGGACTGGTACAGAATATGTGAGTAGTCTCCTTTTCTTTACTGTGTTTATAAAACTACCCAAATTCCATTAAATAAAATTTTCCCTAAAATAATCAGTTTCATAACTTCCCATAACCTTCAGCACTAACCTTTTTAGATACTTGTGAAATTAGATCTCCTGAGCCTTCCATGAAATCATCAGAAATGTGTAATGCATTAGGATTGTATTTGTTTTACTGCATAAATACAAGCAAGCATATTTATTCATTTTCAGAATGCTCTCCTCCCCATTGAGAATTTTCTAAAGACACTGTTGTTTTTTTCTAAATGTAAGCGGCAAAGAAATGTGTCCCAGGCATGTAATTTCAGTAGTGTCTTCTTCCCTTATGAGTCATTACTGCTGAAATCAACACTACTTGGGATGTGCTGAGGAACTTCAGTAGTTCTTTAATGTTTTCAAACAGTAACATCTGTGCATGTTTATGACTTCATGCTCTGCCTTAGCGTTGGTCTTGGCTAATGCTTCGGGCTGCTAAATGGTTGTACTTTTAGAGAGTAGGGTCCCTGCACTTTGCAAGAAGCAAGAGAATTAATGTTATTGAATATTTCATTGAGCAGAACAGCAGCAATGCTGCAGAAACAGACCTACTTTTATCAGAGCCGTACATGTTTGTTTCGAGCTTGCACTATATTTTCAAAGGTAACTGATATGCTGGTTTTTTTGTTTTGACTACAAGTCATGACCAAATCCTTCCTTTCACTTTCTACTTTCATTTAGAGACAATGATGCTTCTGGGTCTGAACACCTTTACATATTCTTGCATAGAATATTATTATTATTATTATTATTATTTCAGCTATTATGATGGCTGGCTGGGGGGAGAAGAGATACAGAAGGGGAGAAGCAACAGAGGTGAATAAAAGGCTGGCTTGGAAATATATAGTGAGAAAGGGAGAGAGCAGATCTCAGGGACCAGTCATGACTTAAAACAATCCTTCTTTAGGAGGTGGCTGAAAACAATTTAGCAGTGGAAGCCTGTAAACATTCTTGCTTGTACTTATGCTAACATGTATTTTTATAGAGGCTATATAAGAGAAATTCCTGAAACAACTATTACAAATAGTCTTGGTGGAATTTTTGTCATCATCTGTCAGCATACCTTGAGTATCAACATCAGAACAGTTGATCATTGAACAAAAGATGCAACGTGCAAATTGTCAGAGGTGAGCCTGCAGTCTGGCAGGACTGTTGGTTCTGCTGCCCAGACACAAGGTAAGGATAGTAGTCAATTTCTGGAATGCTTTCAGGAAAATTATCTGTGTCTGACTGTACTCCATCATACCTTGCCCTGCATCTTTACACAGTATACTCAAAGTTTTGGGTCTTCTAGGTATAGCACATAAATGAATTATCTTTTGGAGCTCAAAATCCTAATAGAACTGTGGGGTATGAAATGAAAGTGCCAAAATATGAGAGAGATGTTGCACACTTGCATGTGAAGAGGAAAGACAGTGTCAGATGGAAAAGCCAAAGGATTAATGCTAATATTAAGTCTTCTCATAAAAGATGTGTATCTACTATTTGGAACAGTGGAGTACTGTATACTGGAGAAGTTCTGGATGTCCTGTAAAGCCTTTCCATGTACTTGATGATACATAAAGAAATCTTGAAAAGTTTATGCCAAAGACAAAAGTTTTCTACTTGATTTCCAGATTTGAAATTCAAAGTCTCCAAGGAAAATTCTCTGTTGATTGAGGAGCTAATGACACGTTAATAATCACAAGAACAAAGAGACTGAAAATTGTACAACACTTACAAGAATGGGCTTAGGGTAATTCTGTTTAAAAGAGTTTGAAAACTTAAGGAAATATCCGACATAAGGAGACGAAAAATATGCAGCCTGTCTAACTTCCCCTGTGGAATGTGAATTTACTGATGACACTGAAACTAAACAAACTATTATCTGTGTTAAATAAACATTTACACATTTTAAATGCAAAAGAGGAATATATGTTTTACTTTCAAATTACAGATCACACTTGTATACCACTTCATTTTACTGAAATTTAGGGACTTTATTTGTTTTCTTCCCAGTATTTTTTATGTCTCTTACAAATATGAGTGTTTGCAAGAGAGAAGTTTAAATAAAGATCTGTTTTGGCAGTGTGCTGAACTGGCACGATGGGGCTTGGAGGAATGAGCGTCTTCAGTTTTACCCCACCTATATTGTACTTGTAGCATGATTACGTGGATACTAAAAGGAACAGAAAGCTTCCAAATTCATCTATCTGTGGTGTCAACACAGTACAAGACGTAAAACATTGTTAAAGTTAGAATATGTTCATTTGGGGAAGTAAATGAGAAGTAAGAGGGAATAGTTTTGTTGTTTAAGGAAAGCTTCTGAAGTGATGGGAAAGAAGCGGTGCTTATAGTGCTCATATTTGAAGGCTGTTGAATGTTTTTGTTGTCTTTGGTACTTCTAAAACAATTGCTGAATGCATACATTCCTAATAAGATCTTTTCTAAAGCAATTTTGATGCTTAAAAGTGGTTTAGTTTTCTCCGTGCTAGTCAATATAAAACAGACCTATGTGGAGTGTGTGGTCCAGTGGCATAATTGTTTGGAGTCCAAAATTAAATGCAGAATGACATTGGAGAAGATGCCTGTTTGCACTATGTGCATGTGTTCATTGTTTTTCTGAGAAATTTCTCATACTCTTGTAGAAAAACATGATGTCTTGGTGTCTCTCTTGAACTGGCAATGCTTATATGTCTAGGAATAAATGTATTTTAAATCTTTGTCATATCATCTGCCTTTTTCATAGAGAGAATAAGTAGTTGTCTGGGATCAACTCTGTGAGCAGCGCTTTGGAGAATGAGAAAGAGGAGAACTTGTCTTTCAGGTAAGACTTGGAATGATTGACTGGACTATTAATAGTTTTTTCTCTCAAAACCAAATAAGGAACTGACTGCCTTTTTACAGGTTATGTGTTGTATTTACTGCATATTCCTCACTCTAAATTCTTTCAGAAATTATAAAGTTCTACAAAATCTAGTTCTGCTTGCTTGATTGTTTAAATTTATTTTTATGGAGTTCACTGTTGTTTCTTCAATACATAGATTATTCCCAAGATGTTATTGAAAAATGCAGGGTGAGCTATCTTGACAGTGACATACTTTAAAGACTTACATTCTTACAGGAAGAGGATTTGATTCTTCCTTTTTATATGTATAAACTTATTAGTCTAAACTCCAGGGTTTTTTTTCTCATTGATTTTAGTGGCCAAACTCATATCTACATTCTGTGATCTCTGGTCAGGCCCTATTCCTAAACTAAAACATGACTGAAATGTGATAAAACACTATTGGAATGTAAATTAAAAAAAAAAAAAATCAAAACCCACATTCATAATTTTTCAGAGTATGTAATTTTCCTTTTTAAAACATCAGCTATGAAATAACCTACCATATCTAAAAAGAGCAAGATATTTTGTTCTCTTGTCCTAAGCAAGGTGGTGATAATTTACAGCAGCTGAAGATCTGACCCAGTTCTACTCCCAAAAATCAGCTTTTCTCTTTGTTCAGCATGAGGTAATTGTTTTGTGGCACATTTCTCCCTTGTGGTAGCACCATTTCTTGGGAATCTGCATAGACCTGGGCTACACAGCTCTGTCCTGGCGACTGTTTACTCAAGGCGGCAGCCCATGTGCTCTGATGAGACTACGTGTATGAACACATGCCCCCCCACCAACATGAGCAATGGAGCACACTCTAACCCATTATGGATATTTATTGACAGTCTCGGATGATACTTCTCGAACCAAGTTGCTTTTATGCTTTTGATAATTCTAAAGATTTCTCAAATATCCTTATTACCATTTCAAACACCTTCTTGGTAATGCTTCAAAACGGTTGACAAAAACTTCCTTTTATCATCTGAATTCTAACACTTGAAGGAACATTCTTAGTGGAACATTTTCAATTTCAATTTGAGATTAAAATGTCAGTAGGGGAATATAGAAGTTTAAGTGTGTGGTTTTAGGGACTTATTTTATCTGTTTAGCAGGGTAATTATATTTGCCTTGTGTAAGCACAACAAAATGGCTGCTCAGAGGAAACATTTTAGCTCTCTCAGAAAGCTTCACTGATTCTTTCCACACGTTCTCAAAGGAAGAGAACATTTTAGTTTATGAAAGACCTTTCATTTGCCCCTGATTCCATCCATCCCAAAAGCTCAAACCTTAATAAATTTACTAAAATATTTATTTGATGATTTTGAAGGATTTCTACTGTTTGGTATCCCCTCACCATCGCCCACTTCTCATGTGAACCTAGATGGACAAGAGAAGTGGAATCATACTGAGGGGAGGAAGTAGGGAGTAACAAAGATGACCACCAAAATGCAGAAAAAGCAGCGGGGGAGGACGACTGCATGCAACTATATTTTCATTGAGGTTTATAATCCTGAATCTTTGGGCTTCTTTTTTGATTCTGTTGAATTTGCCTGCACCTTTGTGACAGCTTTTTTTGAGCTATAGCTCCATTCACTGAAAATTCTTGCGAGTTCCTGTTACAATCTCACACACCTGCGGCTGCATTTTCACCTTCTTACATGTTTTGTAAGTGAAGGTAATAACATGAACATGTTGCCAAGCTGGTTTAAGGGCACAGGCAATCCACTGCAGTGGTATATATCTACTGAGGTGCAGAGACCTGGCTGAAAATAAAATTGATAGTGCCCCACCGTCATCAGTAGCACATGAAAATGAAGCCTAAACTCAAAATCAATGGAAAAATCTATTTGGAATTTCTTCTTTGCCTTCTCTTATATAAGGTGCTTAAGGTTCTTCAAGAATTCCAGGAACGCTCATATAGTCTTCCAAAATCCATGTGAATTCGTGTAAGGTTCCAGTGGTGACACTCCCAAAGAAAAAAAACCAGCTATAGCTATACTTGTGGATTCATCTGATGTTGCTTTCAGTGTAACCTTTTTCAGCGTGAATGTCTCATGTAACCTTTCCCTCTCACTTGGAATTCATGAACAACCTAAGATCAGCCTCCTGGCCACTTCTGGAGTACCTTATAAAAAGAACATGAGAGATTTAAAGCTAAGGCATATAATCTGGATTTTGCTTTGGGAAGTGTACCTATCACAGTAATGAGCAGAATTTGGTACCATGCTTCTGGGGGGGAACTGTTGTTGGTGTCACAAAGTATTGGGGTAAGCAAAGGGTTAAACACCTTTAACACTGGTGAACCCTGATAAGCCTCTAGTAACCTTCCATACATAATGTATCCTTCATCTACATGAACACAATTTTGGCTATTCAATTAATAAAACAGGAAAAAAAATACATTCTTTACAAGATGCCATAGTTAAAAACCAAGCTCAACTGCATACCCGGGTTGTGATAATGATTTCCTTTCCACGAATTTCCTGTTAACTTTTGATAATATCTGGATTCTTGTGAGCATGGTTGCACAGCAGGTGTGGGAAAAAAATTGCTCTAGTTTTAAAAGCACTTTGTGGTACTGTTGACTATTGCAATTCTCAGTGGTTTATTTCCAAGCTAGAGCTGAAACTAAGATGTGCTTATACCATGGAGTCTCCTGTGGCTCCTAGTTACTTCGCAGCAGTTCTAAAAACTGCCCATGGAAGCAAACGCATTCCCTGGAATGAGAATGTGTTATGTGTCCAGCATTATGCAAAATTAACCACAGTCAAGCAGCTAGGTTAAAACATGTTAGAGAAACTTATTTATGTTATTATAAATGTATTTACAGATTTAATGGAGCCCAAAAGCACAATGTCCAATTAAAATTCAGCAAATATGGGACTGGTACTCACGAACAGTGAGTAGTTCTCAGTAATTGATTTTTCAAACAGAATATACTTTTATTTCTGAAAATTGCTTCATGCGACAGCTACGCACCACATTATTTTAATGGTAAAATAAATGAAACATCTGGAACTGACAGAATTACTCCACAGAACAGCAAGTGAACAGATGAGGAGACAGATTGGCGTGGCTATGGAGAGGCAAAAGCCAGACTAACTTGCTCCCACTGATCCAGAAGAGAATGAAGCTTTACAAAAATAATTCTCCTTGTCTTACTGACACCCATTATTCACATAAAATCTACAGCATATCTGTAGGCAATGCCACTTGCCCACTGCTCTTTACCAAAATGAATAAATGGGTGTTTTGCAGCGCTACCATAGACAATGTTTGTTTAGTTACATTTTTTGACTTCCATACCCACAATGCCAACATGAGTGGCAGAAAATTGCAGTCACAATGACAGAAGTCAGTCTGTGAATAACTAGAGTGAAGTCACCAATTTATTTTCTATTATCACAAAGCAGTTTTTAGATTGTAATTACTTTAAGCACATTAAGAACAGCTAATTTAGAATTTAAAGATGCTGACGTAAAAAAGTCCCCAACCCAAAACCTATTGTTTATTCCAGTGGTTAATTTTGACTTTTAAGTGTTTAAAAACATATTTTGAATTGATATTTTTGCTTTGTTTTTATTTTTATAAAGCAGATCCTTGGACTTACTCTGCGCTTTTTCTGGACCATGTGGTATTCCTAGGTTTCAGATCACACACAAAGATAAAGAGAAGTAAATTCTGTTCTTGTATAGAGAATAAATAGAATATTATTAACCTATAGTGAGTATTAGAAAAAAAATTATCTTGAGTTTTTGGTGGGAGAGATATTTTTATAAAATTCCTCATGTTGAGTGTATTCTTTCTAATGTTCTGCAAAACTTCAAAAGGTTTAAAACATTGATACTACACAAACTAATATGTATATTATTTTTTTTAAAGTCAGACTTTTTTTTGTAAATCCATGTAGCTCAGAGGCAACACTGTATTTATCTCCCAATCCCCTCCTACTGTCTAGGCTTTGCTAGCTTACTTGAAATCTTTGTGCTGTGTCTTTCAAACCCAAAGTACAAGGTGTCTTTTTCTGTGAGATATGACACGTTTTCTTTGTATAAATGAGCATGTACCAAGGTCTTGTCTGACTGACAGCACTGTTGTGGTCTCAAGCAATTCTAGCATGCACCAACCCCATCCTAAACCTTACTTCTCTACTTGGGCAATCCAAAAGCAGTCAGATCACCTGGCCACAGTCTGTTCTCCAGGGATTTAGGTACTGAGTTTAAAGCTTAGCTGATGGTATGGTTCTGGTCTGTGATCCTCAGACCTAACACCTGTTTCTATCTGCTCCAGCCTTGATTCTTGATGCTGACTCTTGGATACGTATCCCTCTGTCCTGCCTTCTGTCCCAATTTGTTTCTGCTGCCAAACAGCCATCCTAATCCTGCTACAGCCTTCTTTGTTTGACACCTCCATTTTTCAGGATGGATCTTGTAACCCTCAGCTGAGTCTTCCCTTGCCAGCATTTACTGCTTGAATCCTGAATTTAGCTTGTATTTAGCTTTTCACTGGCCTAAGCTGCTGTAGTATAAGGGACAGTCAAGATCCCGAACTCCTCTTCTTCCATGGAAATTAACTAAAAATATTGTGACTGAAAAGAGATTTGCAGTAAAAGCTCCTGATGCAAAACTGGAGACTTAATGCTTTTGAGACCTAAGGAACTTACTCAGATCCATCTGTTTCAGGCAAAGGTCACTGAGAAATAGATAACAATATCTGATTCTTGTGAAAATAAGACACTTATCTGACCCAAACTTTCCTTGATAAACAGAAACAATAATAAAAATGTGTTTGCCAAAAATGCTTCTTGGGGCTTTCACGGACTTAACTGGGCTCTGAATCATGATAGCCACTAAACATTTTCTTAATCTACTGCACTTAAAAGTCCCCAGATAGGCTGTTGCTAGCAGCAAACTGATCTGTCTGCTTTGATCTTCCCTTTTCTCTGCGCTCTATAATTTTAGTGTAAGGAAATGTAAGGCTGTGAATAGCCAATGGATTCTGAAACCATCAGGTATTGAGAATGAGTTAACATCCGTTCTGTCTTGCTGTGCCTTCTGTTTAGGTCTTTTGAACATTTCGAAACCTAAATTATCATGCAAACAGACAAAGAAGAACTGATCTAAGCTACTATCAATAGGATACTGGTGTCTGAATGAACTGGAATGTTTAGACTGTATCCACAATGTGTTTTTGTAAATAATGTTTTAAAAGGCAAAGAAAGGCTCCGAAAACCTGCATTTGATTGTTCTTTAGGATTAAATTTCAGCATGACAACTTGCCTCAGCGACAGCCTATAGTTGTCCACCCCCAGATTAGATCAGGCAGGGAGCTAGCTCTCAATTAAGGCTTGTGCTTTGGTCCCTCGTTTCTTACAGGGGGAAGCAATCTGTTACAGTCTATTCAGCACAGGATTGCTTTTCTTTCCTATCTGGTCCAGATCTGCTGGCCAGCAAGGCTGGATATCCTGCTCCCACCACTCATGCTGTGCACGTTGGTGGATTCGATGAAGAGGAGAAACCTCTGTGGAGTTACCAGGAGCTGTAATGCTGTTCAGAGGAACAGAAAAAATGTGAGACAATCTTACAAAAAAATGGGAACTGTCCTTTTCAAAGGACACAGTTGGCTTTGGTTTGTGATAATCTCCTACTTGGGTCAAAATGACTGTCCCCTTGATTGGTACTACCTATACATTTGTACTATAGGTAGAGAAAGTTGAAGCTGAGCTGTGAGATGATGTTTGTTACATATCTTTATAAAAAAGCCTTATAATTATGTCCTTAGAGTATATGCAAAAACGTTGCAGAAAAAGTGTTTTTCAAATCTGCTATTTAATGGTTTTAAAGCTTCTAAGTCCATGCATGTGTAAAAATGTTATTATTTTTAATATACTAAAAGAACCCAAATGGCATGTTATCCCTCTTTTTGAAGTAAACGGATTCTTTCCTTGGGCTTAGTGGATTTTATCATTATGAACTAGGAACTGATAAATAGTGGTGAAAATGGCTAGGAATGTGCAAGAAAAATATGTTTTTAATAATTTAGTCAATGATTAGTGCCAATATTCCTCAAAACATATTCAAGCACCTTTCAAACTAGCTGAATACCTAAGTCTTCAGTAAAAAAAAAAGGTAATTTCTTTGATTAAAAATGTCAGGATTAATTCTAGAATATTTTTAGCAAATGACATTAGTCCAGCTGTCTTGCAAAGTAAGAGTACCAGAGCTTTTTCCTTATCTTCTGAGAACAAAAACTAATTTTGTAAAAGTTTGTACAGATTTAGTTGTATTTATTTGATTCTAAACTGCATATTAAGTGATGAGTATTGTCATTCCTCTTATAGTAGAGGCTTGATACACTGTTAAAAAAAGCTAAATAATTAATTCAATTAAAAATATGAGGCAAAAGCTTTATGGCTGTGGACAAATACCAATTCTTTTATGTTGATAGCAATATTTATGTGTTTATCACTATGCATGCGTAAAAATAGATATAATTCCTAGGATCTACTGATCTATTTTGCTTACAGATACAACACAGTTGATACAGGCCCTTTATTGATAGTACAGAATGGATATAATCTCTTTATTTGTTAATGCCAAATAATTAATAACCTGCCTTTTTTTTAAACATTCATAACAAGAAGAATGTTCTGTGAACTTATTAACATAGTTTCTTACTCTATTTACATGGCCTTCTTGAGGCTGAGGAGAGACTGAGGCAAAAAGAGTAAAGTGCTTCTTTTGCTGTCTTCTACCCACTTTTTTTTTTTAATAAAGCTCATATGAGTAACAGGATGCAGAGGAACCAGACAAGATTAAGGTAGTGTAAACTATGGAGAAGCCCTGATTCTTTACTTCTGGTAGTCCATTCTGGCTTGCAGGGGCCTAAAGGTCTTGCAGGTTGACCTGGGGCCCATTTTTCATTCCTCTTGCTCTCAGCAAAATCTTTTGAACAAAACTTAGAGGCTGGTTTTTTTCTCCTTATTTCATGCTATAAGTTATTCTGCATGTAAAGGTGATAGAACGCAGAATATTTCTCTTTCAGTGAGTGAGACAGATCAAGATGTGACTTAGATCAAGGGTCTAACTTATCTCTATCAGCCAAAAACAATCTAAGCCAAAGGAGCTGATGACAAATACATGAGAAATCAAACATATTTGATGATAAGGAAGTAAGCCAGAAACCTTGCATTGACTTGGTTCATCCTTATTCATGAACAGAGATGAGTCATAATCAGACACTGGTTTGAACTTAGTTCAGCTTTTTTATTCTGTTTCCCACCTCTATTTCTGTCATATAGAATAATGATTTTCTAGCAAAATACAAGGAGACAAGTCAGAATTTAGTTTTTTCTAGTAGTGTTTTGAGGTTTTTGATTTTTTTTATTTCGTTTGGTTGGGTTTGTTGGTTTGTTTAAAGATGGATGTGCTCAGCAAAGAAAACTTCAGCTTCAATAGTTGCAGTTTCTTTAAGTAGCTGAAAACAGAGCCTTGTAAAGGAAAATCACTGACCAATTTTGATGGCAAGGTCTAGTAACAGCAGTCCTGTTGCCCATTCATGGAAAAGCATGGGTGAGGATATCTCAGTGTTGAGCGAAGTGCTTCAAATAAGGCATCTGATTTATACTTTGAAAAAATAATGCCATGCTGGAAACACTTGCAAGACCACTCATCTGTGGCCTGACTCAATAAGGTAATACTATTCTCTCCAGAATGGCTCATTCTGGCCAACAAGGTCTGATTCAGTCTGTCCAGTATATGTATATGTACTTTCCTAGTTAGGCTGTGACAGATCTGGTACTGGAAAGAAAAAAGAATCCCAGAATCCATATAGCTATAAACATATGCTAAACCTATAGTTTCTACAGATAGGTCCTATGTGAAATAATAGCACTTCTGAATGCCTTGATGAAAATTATCTTTTACAATGAAAGTCAGTTTTCCTGCCCTGACTTAACAGATGATGCCAATAAGAAATCTGTGTTCTGAATTAAAGACTTGGTACAATAGAGGCCAGAACCTGAAAGGCCAAATGTTGGATGGTACTGCTTTATCTAGGGCAGCTGAATGGTTTTAAAAATCTGATCTTCAGAGCTGAAAGAATGCCAGAAGTTGGAGGTCTTAGCATGTTACTCAGGCTCATTGCTAAATACAGAGATTGCAGCATCACTCTTTCTCTTGAGTTCATTCAGTGTGAAAAGATCTGCACCCCTTTTTCCTCTATAAAGGGACATTGACTAGTTGCTGATCTTCAGCAGAAGCATAAGTCTAGCTCTGATTCCCTTTTCTATCACCATTTTAGGTGATCTGTAGTTAGTCACACCTGTGTAGAATGGAAAAAATCAAGGCTGGGATTCAATTTGGATCTTCAATATAAATGGGTTTTTAAGAAACAATCAAATTACTCCTGTCTGCTTTTTTCTTATTTTGTTAGAGAAATGGCTATTTTTTCTTTCAAAAAGAAACAAATTGTGTCAGATGAAGAGATGTTATCCTTTTTAGATTCCAGCATAACTGTTTTTCAATTATGTTCTCCTAAAATGGTTGGGCTACTGGTAATTAACACTATCACATGTGTAATTTCCAAAAATTTAGCATAATTTGTGGGGGTTACATTTTATGGTAGCTCACTTTCTTTCTACAACAGGAAACTCTGGAACAGTTTATTTTTCTTACTTGATTCATCACAGTGCGTGGTCACACGTCTATCAGAAAAAAACCCCATACTTATTTAGTAACATGAAGATACAGAACTGATGGGGCTTTTTCGTGGGAAAACATCTAAATTGTTTCATTTCATAAAGGACAGTATTAGCTGGAAAGAAGATTAGGAAGGAGAGGAGAAGAAAGAATTGTAGGACTGCAAATAAATGGTGCATTTTCAAATATAGCTTGAACCATAAAATAAAAAAGGGTGAGGAGATTTCACTTTCTAAGACAGGAAAACAATTTGACCTTTATGAAAGATATTCACGCTAGATATTGCTAAGGCCCTTTGATGCTTTGTTGATAAAATCAAAAGCTGTTTAGAGCAAATTAGAGTTATCTTGGTTTTGAAGCAATTGAAAAAAAAAAAAGAGAACAGTTTGCAGATGTGATAAAACAGACTTTTGGCCTCCCAACCAAGACCACAGTTGTTTGAACTATAGTCTTTTTTCTTTCCCCTGTTTCTTCTGACCCAATATTATTTCTTCTTCATCTCATATTTTTGCATTACAGTTGAACAGAAAAGCTTTGCTGAATGGAACAGGGTTTGTTTGGGACTGCAGCTTTGTATGTATTTCTGAAGGAATTTGTAGGCAATCTTTATGAGGGCTGCTATATTTTTAGTAGTCCTCTCACTTGCCTATTAAACACAGGGCTGAACAATAGTAATTACTGCACAAATACTGAGGTCTAAAAGCAGTACCGTTCACTTCAATGAAGAGCTGCTGTGAAAATACTTTTGAAAAATAACCCACGTTGATAGGAGCTGGGGAAGAAGGGAGAGAAACTGCAGTTCAAAGGGCTTTTTCTGAGGGAGCATAATTCATTCATGTGTGTACAAGATTCTTTTCCCTGTTGTTTGCATTTTCACTACAATAAAATAGGCCTATGGAAGTGCCTTGTGGGCAGAAAATGAGTTCTTTAATGGAAAGGTTTATATGACTGAAATAAAAAAAGGCCATGAAACAGGGTATTGCTGGGAGGCTGGAAATGAGCTGGATCAGCTAGGAGGGGATCAGCTATACAAGGAGTTGAAGGGAGAAGATTAAATGTGGGATCAGATGGAGAAAGTAAGAGGGGCCAACAAGAGACCTGCAAGGTGTAGCAGGAGAAATGTCAAGGAGTGTCAGTGAAGACAAAGTGTCTTTTCTGAACTGGAAATTTTAAGGTCATCTTCTATCAGTGTCCCTGTGCCAGTGCAACTACAGTCAGGGACCATCAAGGTGTTCAGGTGTGTGATAATTTAACCTCTATTTTGTTTGTAAATCCAGTATTGCTTTGGTGAAGGTGAGCCTTTTTGTGGCATAATATTTTCATTATTTGCAAGCACTAGTTGTACACTGCAATTAAAAACTCTGTATTAATTTATTTTTAAGTTTAATGTTTCCACTCTTTCAAGAGTGCTGCAAACCAAGGACTGTTGAGTTTATTAAGTTTTTCTCTTTTTTAGAAAAGTATTTGAAAAGCATCACTCTTTCAAGGATTTATTTTATTTTTTTTTGCAAAAAAAAATTTCCCTGCAATTTTTATTTTGTGTTTATAGAGCTTATTATCTTTTAGGTTGTAAAAGGAATTAGTAAAGGGAATAATGAAAGAGAAAATGGAATGTTTCCTTTGTTCCAAAATCTTAAGAATATAGAAGATAGGACATTTGATACCATTTCACTCATTCTAGCATTCCACATTTTGTCTTTCTTTCATGCATTATGTACTGCAGATCGCAAACAAATTTTTGTGTACTCTTTCAAGACAGGGCCACTGCTTATTCTGATAGACCATGTCATCACTGAATTCTGGCAGTGTGGGAAAAAAAAGAGTCAGTGGTTTTGCTCACATTTCTTTTTAAGCAGAATATCTTCGCAGATCTGCCTCAGCCATGTTTAACCAGTGAAATAAAATCCATCACAAGAAAGAAAAAAGCTCCTATATGGGAACCCTATTTATAACTAGATTCCTGCCATTCGGGTTGAAGGCTCCATTCTCTTCCCTGGTGAGGTGTGGGTGTGCTAACCCAGCAGCTGAACTGGGTGAATGAGACTGATATTACAGACACTTGGAAGAGATTTCAAGGTTTGTAATGCATAAAAATAAAGCTGCTGAGATGATCATGACATAAACACTTAATTTCCTTCTTAATGCAAGCAGGAAATGAGACCAAATTTCGGATGTATTTCTTGAATAACTGTGGTTTTCTAAGTGGCCTTGAAATGTGTTGCATGTAAACAAACCTGTCCTCTGGGTTAGATAACCAGGCTAACACGTGCATTCTTGATTCTTCAAAACAGTTTCTTGCCAATGCAAAATTAAACTCTAAAATCTAGGAAAATTTTTAGGACATATAATTTCAACAGATCTGCTTTTTTTTTTTTCTTTTTTAATCAAAATGAAAAATTGTTTAGATTGTTTACGATTTGGAATATGCTTGGAAAAAAAACAAAACTTCAATAGAGGGTAAATTTATTACAACTCTAGTATGACCCTGCTCAGTCACAGTATATACCAGCTTTTCCACAGGAACTCTTATCAGAGTTTGTGCTAAGCAGGCAGCACAGTAACTGAAAGTCCAGTTAACAGAGAGCATTTTTATTTCAAGTGTTTCTTGCATGTAGATGTTTTCAACATGTACTGGCAAAATCACTTTGCATAAAATGTGCAACAGTGCTACTACCTTCCCTAAACAAACAAAAAAGGTTGTTCTGTTTGCTTGTTAAGTCAGCTTTAGCAGTTCCTAGAAATGTCATTTATTAAATGTCAGGCTAATTACATGTAATATCAACCCTGAAAAGCAAACCTTTGTGGGTGCACTTTATGAAGAATTATTCTTCTCTATTCACAGTCTGTCTGGTACAGTTCTAGTAAACAAATTGATGTTTTTCCAAAGATACAAAATTATTTGTTAAATATGAATCTGTGTTTAAAATATAGAAAATTATTTCATAATACGTTAATGAAAAATAAAAGAAGAATCTTTATTTTAAATCACTATGTTTTTAAAACATGGCTGTGATACACAAAAAATGAATTCCAGAAACTATCCTGTGTCTGGCAGTTACCAGTTCCACTTTTGTTGGTTAGCAGGGATTGGTTTTGTTCTTGCTATAAACCTGACACCAAAAGTACAATTAGTGCAGATTCAATAGCTATTTCTATAGCATGAATCATTACATCTTATGTTGGCTGCTTAGAACTGGAAGTGTGGTAGCAGCAGTAACTGTGCTATTAGAAAGAGTAACAGACCTCCTTTTTCTGAGAAAAAGAGGGTAGTATAAACAAAACAAATGTCAGTGTTACAAACGCTTGTCTGCAGCAACATGTAAATCAATAAAATTGGAGTGAAAGTTTTGAATCAGTACAAATAAAATAAATGGACTGAGAATTTATATACTGTTTAGATTACAAAAGCAGAATTCTTGCATTTGAAAACTCTTCACAAGCCCTGAAGTAGCCTAAGTATAAATCTGCAAGGGAAAATGAAGATGAGCACTGTCATGATGTGTTAGTTAAATCTAGTAACATAGGTAACCTAAAGTAAAATTGCAGCAGTCCAAAGCAGCTAGGGTAGGGTGAAAGCTGAATTATAAGTGACAAAGAGTAAAGCTTGGAGATGAAAGAATTTGGGAATAGAAATAGTGATTTTTGCATAGGTAGCTGCTGTACCTACACGTGGGTACAGATAGGTCCTGCCTCGGAAAGTTTTCATTCTACATGTCAAAAAAGGCAAGTAAAAAACTCAGACTTCAGCCATAGTTTGGCATGTCAAAATGCAGTCTAAGCACTGAGCATTCTAGGAAAACCCATCAGGTTTTAATTGTTGCGTTGATCCATATGGGAGTTAAGTTTTTAAGTTGCTCAAAATTCCATTAGACAAACACTTAGCACTAACACTTTTAAAGTTCACCGCAAACAAATCACATGTCGAGGAGAAAGTTAGTCAGATGAAGTTTAAAATGACAGTAGTTCATAACAAAAGGATGTATTAGCATGATATTGTGTCTTTAAATTTTATGAGTTTCTAATGAGATATTTTGTGGGAATATTATTGTAGAACTGTACTAAAAGCTAGGCGATGAGATGCAGGCTTTGAGATTTTGCTAGTTTTGTTGTCATTGATCTAGACAACGAGCTTGGGGATATTTGAAGTGACTTATGGAAACTTTGGATTGACCAAGTAGGAAGCAGGTGTCAACTCCACTTCAGGGAATCGAAACTACTAGTTCAATAGCTTGAATTCAAATAAATAATGTGAAGTAATTTGGATGAATGATGTATTTCTCAAATGCACACTGATCTGCCCAATAGGGAAAGGATGCCAGGGTTGGTGAGGTGTGATTGCAGCAAATCTTGTGAATGCCTACAGCCAAGTGAGACAAAAAAGCATGAAGGACAAAGAAGTATGTAACATGACCATATATTGGGCAGGAAGGATCTGCTCTGTGTATGTTAGGAATTCTTGCATTTTAGTAATGGACATTGCTTTCTACATCAGTGATCTATAAAATAAACAATGTTCTTATCAAATCAGGGGAACAAATTTTATAGATGAAGCAGTAGACAAGATTTTGGGTGCAGAAAATTTTCAGCTTACCAGATATATTTACACTATTATGAGTACTGTGAGTCCATTACTATGGATAAAGCAGTGCTTTAGTCTTGGTGTACTACCATGAGTAGGACTTCCATGAGTGTAAGTGAAGCCTATTGCATTACATACATACACATCACGTACTGGATATAGAACATCATGTAAAAAACAGGTTCCTGTTTTAAACTAAACCAAACAGTACACCTGATATCTGGAGTACACAGGCTTTTGAATGCTCATAAGTCACCATGTGTTAGATAACACAGGCTCACGTCAGAATTGAAATAACTTTATCTAGATATACCCTTTCTCTAAGAAGAATCGCAGAATCATCAAGGTTGGAAGAGATCTTCAAGATCATCTAGTCCAACTGTCAAAGAGAGACAGGTAGAGTGATATTTGATATCCAGTGTTTGAGTCTTCGTGGCATGGCTAAATCATTGTTTCACCAACTTGATTTTGCATGAGCATGCTATCCAGAAATTCAAACCTTTTCCCCCTGTGGTCTAATAAAGCTTATATTATTTACCTAGGCTAAGGCATAAACTGGATAATTTAAATTGCCATACCTCTATAACAATTTTAACAAATATTTTATGCAAAATACTGAACACTGCAGAGATTAAAAATTCTCACATTCATACAGTTAAAATTAGGTAGAGCTCAGAAAACAATAGAAACATTTAACGAAACTTTACACATTCTATATGCATGATTAAGAAACTATATTATTTTGAGGTAAAAAAAATTAAACGTTAAAAGTAATTTAAAGTAACAAGCTGCTAGTGGAGGTAACTTACCTACTAAAAGTTTTCTGTTTGATCTTAGAATTGCATAAATCATACTATTTGATAAAATGGTTGTGGACATGTTTTAGCCTGTTCAAAAGCAGTGGTGAAGACTGAAAATCTTGCAAGAAAAAAAATACTCTTTTCTTTAAATATATTTTTTTTTCTTAAAAAGAAACATCTACCTGTAAATATAGCATAATATAAAAGAAGAGAGAATGTTTGATAGCTTATATTGAGTTGGACAGGATTCTGGATAATGGCAATTGAAATTCTAACACCTCTTCAATGGGTGATGTTATTCCTAAAAAGCATCTTATAATGATAGTTATTTTTAAATGTGTCACCCTCAGATAATCCTTCTCTGTAGTCTTTGGGAAACATTATCTAGAGATAATTCAATGTACTGTTGTATTCCTAAGTCCATTATCAATATTAATGACGCCCGAAGTTGCTGTATTTAGTCTCTATTACAAGCTTAGACTGATGGTGACTAAGAGCAAAGTTTAACATTCAGCCTTAAGAGTATTCTAACATTTGGAATGTCTTAGGAATTTATTTCAAGGTAATTTAAGCTGCAATTAAGATGTTAACTGAAGAATCCTGTAGAAGTAACTCCTGCTAGCTGCTGATGTGCACACCTTTCCAAGGAAACCTTTCTGAGGAAGAGTGAAAAGTCCACGGACTACACTCACATTTAAAAATATTATGGAAAAAAAATAGAAAAAAACCCCCAGAAATTAGATGGGATGGGAGGGACTTAGTGATCTTGTCCAACTTTACATCAAGAATAATGTTCACAAGAAGAAGTAATGCTGAATGCAGCAAATTTTCTGTTTTGAGAGAGTGGAAGAGTCTTGGGGAGTCTAGACAAAACAGGTTACCTCTTGCCTGGAGAGACACCTGATCTTTAAATCTAAACTAAAACTCCATTTTTTATTTCTTTGAAGTGTGTCATTTCTAATCTGGCATCAAAATTCCTGACCTTATCTTTCATTAAGTAAAGAGTCTCTTAATGTTTACATGATGCTAAGGATGAGACAAGCATGGAAGGAGCGAAAGGAAGGACTAAGTGTCATCAGCAGGTATTGCTGAGAAACTACATGCCAGGGTGAGTTCATGGAATTAAGGGTGTCAGAGTAACTCCTGCTACACTGCAAACACTTGCATTAGGATGGGGGCTGACTTTACTGTGCAGTGCTTATTAAAAAGTGTTTTTAGCAAGTTTATACTTGCCAGCACTTCCTCTACAGGGAGCAAATGACTGTGAAATATACACTGAATTTGGGCAAATCCTAAAGCTCTACGGCTGAAATGTTTTCCCCCCAGAAATGAGTTTCAGTGGTGTTTTCGTCAAGAAGAGTTTCTCAGGCCAACAGTAGTATCTACTGTTGGGACTAAAGGAAGAAAACAGAAGTTCTAACCCTCTCGTGAAGCCAAGCATGCAGAGGGGATGTTGTGCAGGCAGTTTCAAAAATGAGGTTGAAATCACTTTGCTTAACCATTCAAGGCATTTTATTCAATAGGAGTTTCTGGCATTACAAGTGGTGGCCTTAGCCACAGTGTAGAATCTCTTGATTTTGTTCTTCAGCAAATCAAAACTAAACTTCAAAATCTTGAAATTACATGTGAAGTTGTGAATGAGCCTGTAATGGACACATTATTCAAAAACATGACAGTGCTCTTTATTTGTATAGTTAAATACCTGCTTGAAAGAAGATTCAATGACAGGCTTGTACTGCCAATGTATTTCCATTGTTTTCACAACTGAATCCAGTGCACATGCTTATAATTATTTTCAACATCAGTTCAGCTACTTACAAAATCTATACTCCTGATAGGTAAGTTACTGTGTAAACTTATGAGCTTGCTGCATGGCATTTTTGTTCCATTAAAGCCAGCTAATGTCTAAGCTACCAAGAAGAAAAGCTACCCTTAATTAAAACATAGACAAGAAGTGGTGAAGAAGAAGCAGAAAGCATGTAATGCACAAACACATCTTTGTTACTGAATGTTTTACGTGAAATAAAATCACCTTGCAGAGTATTTCCATCTCTGATTGGATTTTCTTTAATGAGAAAAGACAACAGAGATCACTGTAGCTTGTGAATCTGGATAAAACAGTGAGTGGGCTCAGAAAGTGCCTGTAGCTTTGCTTACATCTACACACAAGGGGTATTGTTTCAGACTGACTTTCATGTATTGTCTGTAAAATTAACAGAAACAAAAAAGTGATAATGGTTCATTAAAGTTTAAAATATGTTTAATAAAATCTTCCCCCAAAAGACACATGAGAAAGAATAAGTTATACGCAAGGTGTTATATTACCAGAATGCCATTATTTTGAATTATTTGTTTTCTTTGGGGTGAAATAGATGTAGCTGTGGTGTTTTAAGAGCTGAGATAGCTTTGTTTGCTTGTGATTTGCACTTTAGTAGGGTTTTGCACTTGACCTAAAACAGGAGATCATTATTTGAATTGAAAGCTCTTTCAAAGCTAGCTGTGAATTACCCATTTCTGCACCGTGATTCAAGGCTGATAAAGAGTTCTACTGTTTATCATGCAAAGTGGTTCCATGGTTCAAATTCACCAGTTTAGACAGAATACCACAATAATCTGAATTGAACAAAATATGAAACATCTTTTCCACTCTATCATCTCTGATTCACAATAGAATGATCAGCTTCTATTCTTCCCATTGATGAATGATGCCTGTTTCAGTGTTCCAGCATGCAATTGCAGGTGGTTTTTTTCTGTGTTACCTGGTAGGCTTGGGAAAAACTTTGTAGAAGGTACATAACAACCTCTTTAATGCACTTTATGCTCATTCTGAAGATTAACATTTACTGCACTGTCTGCTCTAAAGTAACAACATTAAGCTCCTGATGTACTGTGACAACTTCATGTAACATCAGTTGAATTCACTTCATTGTTTCCTTGTATTATTTTATCTGTCTGTGCTTCTCTGTTGTCTCTTGATCTTTACTGCAATTGCAACTCATTTGAAATAGTAATTGTTCTATACTTTATGTATTCAGGCAGTATCCAGCATTATGGGACATGGGGACCATTACTAAAGTCTTGAGTTTCTGTGGCGTGGTACCAGTAACAATAAGAGATGACTGGAATTTTTGTCTGTGGTTGCAAATTAGTTATGTCTTCCAGTCTTTCATGTGACACCCAGTCCAATTTTTGGGCTGCAGTGGTCTGTGGTTTGTAATTTTTTTTGTTTGGTTTGGTTTTTTGCTTGTTTGTTTTGTTTTTAATAATCTTTGGGACAGAAGTTGTAACAGTCTTTTGAGTAATAAGATTCCTGCATTTCAGCTTCTTCCCAGTTTCAGAAATGTTTTATATATCACTTTCTGAAATGGCTGGAAATTTTGGAATTATACTTTGAGTAATTTTCTATTCTTTTTGTAGATTAAAGTAATTATTATAACCATATATGTCCTGTCCTAGTAAGAAAATTTAACATAGTCACAAATAGGTCTTTGGCCCTGTACAAAAGAGGAAGCAGACTAACAGAGCTAGAATGGAACAAATTAGTTTGCTACCCCTGATTCTGGAGTAGCTTTCCATGCAGACATTATTCTTAAATGAAAGTTACTTTTACTCCAGAATAATTATTCTGCTCACAAAGCAGCACCGGCTCTGAGACAAAGCTGAGACTTCTAACACTTTGTAAGTTTATCTCTGAATTCCTGCTGTGCAGATGGCACAGTGGGCTGGCGAGCAGCAGGACTGGGAAACAGTAGAGGAGTTGGCAGGTTGGTGAAGAAGATAACAGGTGGCTTGTGAAGTGGAAGCAAGGTCTTTATTGTAGGCCACCCTTGTCTCAGGCAGAATTAAGCTTTGAATTCATCGGGGGGAGGTAGCCTCACATGAAAGCATATCCAACCTATTGGATCACATACTGGAGACTTGAAAGGTAGTTTAGGAAGTAAACGAGAAGAATAGCGAACTTTTGGATGGCCCTAGTTAAAAATGGGAAATCTAGAGGTAGGAATGGCTGTTTGAAGGGTAACTACACACTGGATGTTGATGGACCAGCAAAAATAGAGGACTGTGGAAGAAATATATATATGAGGTCTTCAGCTAGATGGGTTTGTTGCTTTTTTTTTTCTCTCTCTCTCAGCAACCTTATCAAAGTACAGATTGCTGTAACAGCCAATTAAATTCCTTTTGCAAGCAGGAGGCAGGAGACTGAACTCAATTGGCAAGTGGCTCATCATAGTGTGAAGCAGGAACAGCTCATTCCAAATTAAACACATGCTTCACTGCACTGTTTTATATGGAAGAGTCTGAGAAGATAAAGCCATTTGACTCCTTTGTTACAGCAGAGTATCAAATGGCCTGGTGAGTGCAAATTGTAAAGAACCTATGTGTGTATTTCTCAAGTCCTGCTTTTCAGAGGTCAGTGGTATGATTTTCCTTATTTTTAAAAGGGAACATACTTCAAGCTATGTGGTCAACTTATTTTAAGAAAGTAAGGCACAATTTACTTAAGAAAGAATACTTAATGCTTAAGAAAGTGTGGTAAAAAATAGCTTTTACTCAGCTGTATAGGTGGCAATATGCTGATCTTATGAGTGGCAATATGCTGATCAAAGGTTTATCTTCTCAAACTGTTTGTTTTTGAAGTGAACAATACTTGTATGTGTTTGAAACTTGATTCATGAATATCAAAGATATTCTGAGATCTCGTCATGGCACATGCTGATCACTTGCATAGTAGGATTTTAGTTTCCATTGTCAGCTCATAGTCAGAATCACTGATATGCACAGCTGAAGGATCTATGAGTGCCTCAACAATATCTTCATAGCAATTGGGAAATTTCATGTTAATTGCCAAGATACTGAATAACTCTCTAAGTTACTTCATGTGTCTATTTTGCCCTGAATTCATACATTTAAACCCAGAGCTGTGCAAAAGTCCCTTACTGTAGTGTTGGTTCTTGCCCAGAAAATAATTTTTGGTGAGTGACTCTTAAAGTTTTATGCAGATCCTATGCCTACTGCTCCTCTATGTCCACTTTTTTCTCATGTGTTTTTTTTTTTTCCCTCAGAAAGCCGGTGTTAACATCCAAACTGCATTAAAATAAGTAGGTACATCGCAATTGCTCAAGAAGCCTAATTTCATCTTCATATTAAATTATGGTTGGTGACTTTATTAGGCATTGTCTTGGCTTTAGAGCACATGAACTAAAATGTAGATTGCCTTTCAGCATGTATCATACGTGGATGACAGGGTTTCCAAATAGAATTGATAGAGTTGATAAAATTATAGGCTTTAGTCACTCTACTTCTGGGAGGAGCAACTTTAGGACCCAAATCCCTAGATCACAACCAAAAGTGAGGACCAAAGTATAGCTGTAGTATAAAAGCCAACCAAACTGGACAAGACTACTCAGTGGTGACACAGAAATTATGAAATAAATGGACAAAAACTATACACCTATAAAATGAGGTACTAAATAGGACTATTCTTGAGCATCTGCATACATTTTAGCTCTCCCACCAGCTAACAGTTAATTGCACTTGTGGCTGATGATCCTAAAATATACAAGATTGTGGAGAGCCAGGTCTTCTATCTGCAATAGCAATTGTTTGAATTGCATTATCAGCTTTGCAGAAGAATGGTTTTTTTTCAACAGTTGAGTAACTACTGGAAATCTGCAATACGTGTCAGGGGACTGACTTGCAGCCTTTAAAACCTGCATTCTTTGCTTAAAAAATCATAATCAACATCTCAGTGAGTAAACTTGCTAAATAGAATGCTTGAAAGAGTGGTTTAGTTGTACTTAACGCATTGCCTACATTAGTCTAACATTAGAAAATGTTTGGTGGAGTGAATCACTCTACAGACGCACACCTGAATGAGCTCTGAATTTGGTGTTTTCACACAGGAACTTGGAATCCTTGTGTTTATTTGTGTGAAATTGCTAACCAGAAGGAGTAGAGAACACAGTAAGAGGTTTGGTACGTAAAGGAAAAGAATTTAGATCTGAACAGAAAACATCTCCACATGTAAGGCAAGTAGCAGTGTGGGGAGAGGCTACAGTCAGAAGTTAGTGACAAAAGCCAAGTGCATCAGGTCAGAAGAAGAATCTGTGGGTGGGAGCTGGGCTAAGTACCTGGGACAGTTGGGTCTAATGTGGTAGATAACAAGCAAGGCTAGTCTACAGCTGAATCTGAGATTCTGATTTGAGTAAATGAGATTAGGGAGCAGGATTTGAAGCATGAGGTATCAAAAAGTATGTGGGAGCAAGCAACCATTAGGACTCACTTTTTCATGAAATGGATAGGAGCAAATCACCTGTCAGGCATGCAGTCCTTCCTTCAGGCAATTGAACATCAGGTCCTTCACTGATAGGGAGACTCCTGAGACCAGCTGTAGTGCTGATAATCTAATTGGAATTTACTAAGAATATCAAAGTAGCTGTCTCCTGATCAGGAGAGAGTCCTTACTACATTCGTAGTACACCCATGTCTTAAATACCATGCATCAGTCATGCTGTCCTGAAAAGAAAAGAAATCCAGAAGGTAGTATATAGGATTGCCAGAAGTGCTGGGATAGTTTCTGTCATAAACCAGACTAAATAAGCTGGGAATCATCAGGTGGGGAAATGTTTAATTATAATGGATATCATATACCATTTTGCCATCCATTGATTCAGTATCATGGAGCCTAGGCAACAGAGGTAATCAATCAGGAACAAAATCTTGAAAGGAGGGGAAAGGCTAAGAAGGAATAATGTATGTGGTTTTTCTAGCTCAAGAACTAGAAGGTTCTGATGAAATCATCAGGTAGCAAATTTAGAGCAAAAGTAGAAAAATCTTTTTCATTTAATGTGTAATTGAATTGTGGATCTGGCAGCCACAGGTGTTGCAGAGTCTGGAGATAGAAAAGGGATCTAAAAGAGGTTAGGCAATTTGATGTCTCGTTGGTTGTTCAGTGGCTATTAAAAATAAGGGTGCAGATGCTGCCAGTAGCTCAGTCACTAAACTGCTGATAATCAGAAGTGTATAATGGAGGCAAATCACCCTTGAAAGTGCCATGTTTCTTATGGCTGCCTATACTCCTTTGCTGACCATTGTTAGGAAAAGCAGACTGGGATCAGTGGTACTTTGGTGTGATAACAGATATGCATTCTTTAACATGCTTTGTTTATCACTGTATTTCAGGAACACAGGAATTAAAATGGCAAGGACACGCTTCAACTATATACTGGGTGGGTTTTTTTCCTTCTAGTCTTTTTCTTTTTATAGATGGCATATCCTTTTTAAGAGGTAGCCAGATCAAAAATACATCACAGCAAAAGTCAAACACCCTAATCTATAAAATTATAGCAAATGTTTGTGAGTTTTGTGTTTCTGTAATTCATTAAAGGAAAACACTGTTAGAATAATTTTCTTGTAGGACAGTGAGAAGTCATGGAGAAGATGGAAAATGGAAAGCAGTATTTTCCCTTTTTGAACCTGTATAGTCAGCCTTAAAGCATTGCTAGGTTCATCCCTAACATTTGCAGTTACTGCTTAGGTTGGATTTATTTCTTTGAACTTTTTAGTCTTCCTCAGTAAAGCTCTAAGTCCTATCTAGATTAGGAACATTTTAAAACTATACAGAGAGTTTTTGAAATATATGGCAGTTATGAGCTCTCTTAGATTTTATGTATATAACTCACTAGATCTTCCTTCTGTCTTTCTAAATTACAGTAGACTTCCAAGCCAATTAAAAGAAAAGCATTCCATCAAGTGCTGAGTCAGAAAGGAGGAATATGAGGTGCAGGTGAAAGTGATGTAATTATTTTCAAACTTATTTTTCAGTCTTTTTCTTTCAGAAATTAATATTGAAAACTAACAAAGAAAATAGAAAGCATAACTAAGGTCTTAGTCATACATTTACACTATTTCCAAGTAGAATCCATAGATTCTCAATGTCATTGAGTTCCCAAATCTCAGAAAGACCATTCTGGCTGCTTCTGTGTGATGAGGGAAATCTGTTTGTTTGATGTGTATATTAACCTCCCATTAATAACACTGTCGCTTTAGGAAACTAGGCAAATTTTGGTATCAGGCCCTAAGACCAACTAAACAGGGGTTGCTGAGGCTGAGGATGGTCTCCCCAACTGGAAGCAAAAGCTGTTGCTGTGCCTGTCCTTATGACTTGTCTTTATGCCTCCATTTTGTTTTACTGTTGCATTTTTATCTTCTGTGTACATCCTGAGTGAATAATTTGGGATGCAGCTTTAAGCGGTATTTCATCACTTTATTAATTTATGTCTGCATGAATTGTAATTAGCTGGTCATCAAAATTCTATGCAGCCATACATTGATTATGTATATGCATATCTTCAGATTTTATTTGTAAAGTGATAATTTCTGGATTGAGAACATACTGACACTTATGAGTAATCACTGGGCTTCAGTTCAGCACTCCATCTGTATTCAGCAAAACACTTAAGCATATGCTTAATTTTAACTTTAGCTCAGGTAAGCATGAGATTGCCTCCATCCAAATTCAGCGTAGCTTTTTAAGTATGTGCCTAACTTTTAACATATCCTTAAATCCTACTAAAGCTAAAATCAAACACATCCTTAAGTGTCTTCATGAATATGGATAACTACTGAATGAGGTCTGGTGAAATGAACTCTGTTGGCCATTAAATAACAAGAAATGCCCAGCCATGATTTCATTGATGTCCTACAGGCAGGGAAGATATAACAGAGAAATAAAAAAATTTTTTTGTGTCTTGAAATTCTGAAAGCTAAACTGTGTACTGTTGAAGATAAAGTATTTTGTAAACTGTGGGGGGTCTTTCTAACCCTTGAAAGGACTGTATCCATAGGGAGTCTAGACTTCATTCCCAGTGTTCATTAATTCAGAATGTTCAATAAAATTGTTTCGTTCTTTAAACGAGACATTTCAAATAACTTTATCTAAATCTAATTAAAATTACGAATTACAAGGAGAGTGCAGCCAGTCACAGAAACTTACAAAAGAAAGTGAGTATACAGGTCATAAGGATGTTACAGCATGTTTTCTATGATGTCGTTTTATTTTCACTGCTGATATGTTTGATTCACATCACCATTCTTCATTTCAGTCCATTTTCACTTTTGCTGCTTCAACCTCTACAGTCTTTCTGCACTATTTATGTGAAAAGCTCTTTGCATTTTTTATTTCAGATCCTCTCCTATTGCAGTTCATGAAGTCTTTCAACAGTAGGCTGTTAATCCTTTGCAGATTAATATGATTTCAGTGATAATCCTTTCATTTGTTGAATTTTTAAGACATATAATCATTAAAGAAAGTGCTTGACAGATTTTCCATTAAAGCAGTTCAAAGCAGGTGGTATGTCTTTAATGTATGTCGGTAGCACTTTATGTTGCTCATTTATAAAATTAAATTTGCAGATGAAGCGAATAAGTCTAGGGTTAGTTATTGGTCTTTTCCCTTTGGTATTACAGTTCAAATCCAGTTAAGAAAAAAATATTCAGGAGTTTGCAGGCAAACCAGGGTTAGAATATCTGTTTGAATGCTCTTTTCAAACTCCATTGCTGCTTTTTATCTGGAGTAAGGATCAGCTTGGGTTCTGTCCTGAGACCGTAAAGCATTAATTTAAGTATACGTAGTAAGAAACAAAGTATAATTTAAATGTGAGCTTTGCCTTCAGGTAGAACATAGGGCGTAAATGGTTTACAGAAATTATTCCAGTTCTTTGTACAAGGCTAAATCTTACCTTCATTGAAGTTAAACTTATGACTGAAATACTCTTCCCCAGATGAACCTGAAGTCCGTAATTATCCCCCAATAATGGCACACATAAAACTCTTGATGTTAGGGATTTTGGTTTACTGTTGATTCCCAGCTCACCATCCATGTCTGTCTTTTTCATCCAATTCCTTTAACCTCTTTTTTTGTCTTCTTTTTCCTCTGATATTTCCCATATTGATTTATTTCTGATTTTCCTGTTCTTTTATGCATGCTGATGAAACAATAGAGAGGAAGAGAAGGCACAGGTATTAAAATATAGTGATGCTGAATGCTCTTGTAAGCCACATTTTAGCTAAGCTCTCAAAAGCAATTCTTCAAAGCTAATAGACAAACAGCAAAAATGCTTTTTACCTAGAGATCTGAAAATCATTGAAAGTTCATCAAAACCTCTGCTTAAATGAATAGATAGAAGTTGTGGCCTGTCATAGTAGGCAGAATTTTTGCTTTTATATACTGAAAACTCATAGATACTTTAGGCAGGAGGGAAAGGAAGCAGACACCACAACGCTTAAAGAAAATCAGGTCCTGAACTTGGCAAACCTTTAGCTGATTTTGTCACATATTTGCAGCTTTAAAATGATTTGGCCTTTGCAACAGCCAAAATAAGTGTCCTTTAATCACTTCCAACCTATTAACAGATGGGCAAACAGCTTTTATAAATGGGGCATACAAAATACTCCAATATCAGCCAAAACTAATTAGTAGCATTATCTGAACCGAAATTTGTAAGTGATGGGATATATATCAATGCAGATAAACTGATAGAAATTCCTTTTCAAATATCATGCTTGGTACTTGTTCTGCTCTGGTATATTCTAAACACTTATTAAATAACCCCCCATTTTTTCTGTTTAACTATATTCTTCTGTAAATTTTCCTGTAAAAGTTACCATTAGAGATAGTGTAACTGAGAGAAATTACACTGAGAGGCAGTTTAGAATACATTTTTGTGGCATACAAGAGAAAAAGCAGTGTAACTGAACACAACCATAAAATTAATTAATCTTTAAGAACTGCATAAAATACTGATATAAGACATTATTTATACAGCAGTGCCAGAGCATATTAAATATATCTTTGCACAGCGCTATTAATCAGAATATGTAAATTGCATGAAATTAAATTGTGGTATTATAAAAAAAAAAAAATTGCCCCATGTATAATTCAATAGGAAGAGCCATTCAATGCATTCCCATCAGATCTGCATCATGAATTTGATTTTACAAAGACATCTGTAGTGCAGACAGCTGCTGTACCTAAGTGAGGAGTTGATTGTACACTCGATCTTTCAAACAGCCACTTGTCCATATCTTTCGCATACTTCCTTTTATCATGGATCTACAAAAGAATGTAGTGGTTACAAAATCAGAACTGTTCTGAAATACGTTTTCATTTAAAAAAATAATAATTAAATGTGTTGATTTTAGGAAGACTTTCTCTCCTTCTACCCAAGTGCCCTGCCTTCTTCAAATAATCTACCTCTATCTCAGCTTTTTCTTTTGATTTGAGGATCTTGTTTGAAAAGAATCTGAAATAAATCTGAAAATAATGTTATGGAAACATTTCAAACTTTTCTTCCTGTAAGATAACACGATAGGACCTGCCCTCCCACCTTTGATAGACTTTTTCTCCAAATTTGGAAAAAAAATAATCTCTAGGAATTCTGTGTATACTCTATATACCCATGTAGATAGTCAGTCAGGTAGTTCCCTTCCTGTCCATCTGGCATAATGCTGTTCCTTGGTCTTTGAAGAGAGTGGGTTTGATTAGGCTAGAGATGGAGCCCCTGGATATCCTTATACTGGGTACATTCTAATGTCTCAGAGTAGATACATCACCTGGAACTCACTAGACTTGTCTACTAGAAAGGCTGTGGTGATGAGTATCCAGTCAGGGTATTCCCTGTGCAACCTATGAAACTGCAATTTCCTCAAAATCCTACAAACAAATTAAAATGTTGCTCTTCTCTAATAGAATATCTGAGGAAAAAGTAAATGCACACTCTCTTCTGGTGTGGAGCTGAATTAAGCTGGTAGAGTGTTCAGTCCCTTGATCAGTGAAACAGATTAGAGGGTGTATCAGATTAAAAGTGAATGTTGAAATCATGGTCCCATATTGTGAGGTTATATGAAACACCTGGAAGATTTTATAGCCAGTAGAGAGATCAAGATTGATGGAACAGATTTGTCTTTGTGGCATAGAGTAGAGTGATGAATAAGTTCAAATGATATTTTTTAATTATAAGAAAATGATCTGATGAGAAATCCTGCAGGCTCTTGGCTAGATGAAGAAAGTGCCATAGAACACCAGAAACCAATAATTTTGAAATTCATGATTTAAGTTATTTTGTTTTTAAAAGACTCAATATAATATAACCACAAAAACAAACAAAAAACTAGCAAAAGACAATATTTTGAGAAATACTCAGATCTCAATTTCTCAAGCATTTTATCTGACTAGCACCTTACTTTATGAATACCAAGCATCAAAAATCATTTTTCTCTCAATTGAATGATATTTCCAGCAGATTGGTTTAATCTTGGCACAATCTAGAAGTATTAAGAAAAATTAAGGCTTTACAACATAGAGCTGCTTATGACCTTAACTATAAAATGACTATTTCTATTCACAATTATACCTTCAGGAGAAAATTCTAAATCTGATTGATGAAAAATCCTCAGCTATGGTTTGGTTTACACTTCTGCCAGTTACACTGCTTGAAATGCAAAATCTAACATTTTTGATTATTTATCATATGCATTGTGATCATTTCCTCAGTTGGGACATAGTCAGGTCATCATATGGGAGGACTGTAGAGATGAAACTTCAGAGAGTTCCTTTCTACTCCTCTGTATCAAGATTAAATTGAGAGCTTTCAGGTTTTTAAAATTACTTTTAGCAATTTTACTGAAGCAAATACATGTATAGTCCAGGATATTGAATATCTTGGCTTTTCTGGTATTTCTGCTATCTTGTTTTGACAGGAAAATCTCCAATACAGCATTTCCTGCTGTGTTCTTATGAAAAGGATTGGTTTCAATACATTTCTCTGGTCTCGTAAAATCTGGTTTTATGTGTGTGTGTGTTGAAATTTCCTGGCAACTTTGATGAATACACATTAATAAAATCCATGAAAGTTTGCATTCATATGGAAGAGACACTTAAAGCTTTCCCTGTCTATCAGCTATAGCTTGTATTACCAGTTAAATTGTAAGAACTGGCAGGTAATTTATTTCTTTAGTCTTACTCAAATTACAGTGTATTTGCACACAAAAATAGGACTTTTTATGTTCTCCGTTTTGTAAAAAAAAACAAAAAACCAAACCAACAAACCTGTACAGTTAAATAGTAATTCAAAATTTTAACAACTTTGAAAAGAACTTAATCTTTATAGTTTACAAAGCCATGGGCATTGTGCAGATCTACGCAGCTGCAGCAGAACAGTTGGCAAGCAGATTTGGATGCTAATTCTGTAATTGGAGATGGTAAATGACCAACAGTTCCTTTTCAATCTTTTCAAGCTATTCATGTAAATAAAAGGATTCTATGTGATTCTGTAATTATTTTAGGTGCACATTACAATTTATCTTCTAGAATTTTTATTTATAGTTCAACCATTTGTTCACCAAACTAAAAAATGATTCTGCTGTACGTTAATTTCTAGTGACAAACACCTTGACCTTCAAACCCAGAAGAAAAATATCACTCAGCTGGAAGTCTTTGAAGCCTCTTGAGATAGTAGAAGCATCCCAGCATTAGAGAAGTACTTAAAGCTGTCATTTGCATTCTAAGATACACGAGAAGGTGGTTCGAACACGGGCATTCAAGATAGTAAAGATTAAGGCAATATCTTGATTGTTTAATCCATTCAGCGCTTATATTTTAATAGTATAAGAATTCTTGATTATTATTATTTTGCTAATAAACACCCCCCCTGCTCAGCTGGTCTGACTGTCATGGCTGTTCTGCATCCTCAAGGTTATGGAGAATTCAGTGATAGCGAGTGCTATGCTGGTACCCCTGTCCATCTTTTGATCTCAGGAAGGCTCTCTATCAGTTTTTAGAAGAGAATGCCCCATGTGATGCTCAATCCCTCTGCCTTCAGAGAGTCTTGGTGTACATGCATATTGTACTGTTAATCCTGGGGCCTGCAGTTTTTCAAGTAGAGAAACAGGATGTAACTAACAGAAGGTTTATTTCACTTTTCTTCTCCCACGTTGTTTTAAGTTGCAATTGCTAAAAAAAACATGTATTCTATAGAATGTAGACCTTGTATTCTATAGGATAATTACTGTCTTTCGTGTATATCCTCTAGTATTGCTGATTGAAATGCCAGTTCCTGAGGAATGACATGTTTCTCAGTTCCTGAGAAACTACATGCTGTAATATGCACTTTTGCCTTCTATCTCAAAGTTTATACCAAGTTAAAAGCGCTTTTGCACGTTGCAGACTGAGTGTTTATGGAGGCTGCATAACTTCGATTATCATTCATCTAATGATGGCTAAGCCTCCTATCTAAGAAGTACACTGTAAGAAAACTTGTATCTAATTCAAAGAAGGGGGTCAAGTAGGAACTGACTAATCCATTAAACAATCTATTTTATTAGTTTTCCAGAATCCTAAAATAGGGTAATCAAAATCAGGTCATATGATTTGGTAAACATCAGCCTTTAGAAATATTATTTTGCTTTATACACTGGAGGAGAGGGAGTTGTTGCTGCTAATATAATTAATGATGAGGTGAGCCAGACTTTTGTGATATCTACTTTGGACTGTAGAAAACAAATACATGTTTTTCTTCCCACAACATATGTTTAATAAAAAAAAGGAATTGAACACAGATTTTCTCATCCTGCCAAATTTCATGGTTCCAATTTTCCTCTTCTGAGGTACAGAACCTTGTCTTTCCTCCAAGACTGATTATGGGCAGATAGCATTTCATATTGTTCTTGATCAACTTCTGAAACTTGGGATGAAATGTACTATCAGTACTATGGAGTAATTGCTTTTATGTACGTGTTCATCTGTTTGTATGAGTTTACATGAATGGAGTTTGTTCTTGCTTTCTTTTAAGATTTTCTTGTATGATGCACACCTCTTACTTCCACCTTCTCATCTGTTTCTTTAGTCACCCTTCACTTGTTTCTTACAGTAGTGAAAGTGAAACATATCTGTAATTACAGTCTACAAGTCATGGACCATCTCTACCAGCAGCTGGAAGGTATTACTCTAAGATAACCCGCATTAGGTGTCAAACTGGTGTTTTGGATCTCTCTCCACCAATTTGGTATTTTGAATTAGAGCAGTGGATAGACAAGAAAAAATGTGAGTCGTCCTATTTTTTAATAGAATTGTCTTTTATTTAAATTTCAGTACTCTGTTTAATCTTAATTAATATTCCATGTCTGCAACACAATTATTTTAAAGTGCTTTTTGTGTGCAAGGATGATTTCATGCCTCCATATGCACAGCTGCATTCCTTAGGTGTCATAGTAGCCCTATAGAACTGTAAGGTTTAGCCTGAATAAAATGTTTCTCTTGGTCACTTGATGAGTTTATGTAAATAAATTCAACTTATTTAAATAATATTTTGAAATATTAATATTGTAATTTTTATTTTATCAATAAATATCAAATAAATGAAGACATTAAATAAATCAGTAACTAGATGAGCTTATTTAAATATCTTTTATCATTAAATATTTTATCTCTTTTAAGCTGCTGTTTGTGATCATGTCAGTGTATTTTGGTTCTTAGTCTGTAACTTTGTTAGTCGTGAAATGATGGGCAGTGTCACAAACTGTCAGAAAGGAGAATTTGTAATGACATATTAGGTGAGAAAGTGCAAAACTGAGTGTCATCACAATTTTCTTAACAGTTTATCCTTTTCATCATTCTAGCCAAGATTTTTTTCCTAGTATTATTGCCATTGTATGTTGGGAGAATTTTGTGGAAAATGAATAGCACTTGATGAAGATGAATGGACGTCTCCCATAATGAAATAATAACTTGTGTGTCTACAGAACCTCTTTAAAGAAGATTTCTCCTCAATTTTTTTTGAGCTATCCCTGTATTGTCTATTTAATTCGTGGAACTACTTTTTATGCCTGCACTTGTTTCCCCTGTTTCCTCATCAGTTTGGTAGCTCACTGTAAAGTCAAGCAAGTGTGGTAGAGAAGATAGATGCTGTTGTTCAGCTGTATGGTAGGAAAGTCACTAAACAGCAAGGGTCAGGAGAAGCATAAATGACAATATGAAGAAGACACAAAGACAAGGGCTGCTTCTTCTGGTACATAAGCAGAGAAGTATTGAAAGAAGAGGAAACAGTTGACTAATACCAAAACTGCCTGTCTTTAGCTTCAAATGCTCTGTTCACTCCCCTCTTCATTCTTCTGGAGGTTTTTGTTTGTGTAGTCCGTATCACCCCAAGGATTTTATGAAGATATTAAGGAAAATAAAAAGCAGTTTAGACTGAAAAATTTAGTCTGAATTTCCTTTTTGTCTGATCCATTGCCCTTCAAATTCCTCTTCCAGAATAAGAGGTGGTCATTTCGTCACAGAATATGTTTAAGATTAGTTGAGTGTGTACGTTAGAAAATAGCTTCCCTCCTGGGAAAAAGCTGAGAAAAAGAGAACAGGTATGAATTTTTAACAATGCATCTAAACACAATGCTGCAAATTGGACTTAGGTGACCATTTTCATACCTAAGAGTTAGAAATGTATTGACTTTTTTTTTACCCTTCTCCTTTAAGTAGATATTTCAGAGAAATAAGAATGTACTACCCACTAAATAAGATGTTGCAGCCCAATGTATTGTCTTTTTTTTTTTTTCTGTTTTTTGATTCATGGCCTTCAAAGATTAGAGTACAAACAAGGTAGATGCTGTTTTTCTGAAATGTTAAAGTGACATTAATTTTCTCTGCTTTGAAGACAGAAAGAGACATGTTATAGATGTTCAGGCACAACACCGAGTGTAATATGATCTACTGCTGTTAACCCTTACAGGAAGTCTGATGGCTTTGTTAATTAGTAGTGTATGAGCTAGACTACTAACCTCTTTCTCTCAGGGAGAAAGATTTGCAAAATCACACCAAATCAGCAAAAATCTGTATATTACCTGAAATACTCTGTGGACATGAAAGTATAGGAGACTGTGAAGTTTTTTGTATTTATTGGGTACTTTTCCTTTCCTGAGCAGTACCAAATAAATCACACAACACCTATCTCTGAGTTACTATTCTTGATTGAAACTATATTATATACTATATTTAATTGACTGTTAGCCTACTGCTGTGATTTCTCCCTTTTTTTTTTTTTTTTAAGTAACTGTGGCAAGGCATCTATGGGCATTTGAATTACAATAATTCTGGGGAAAATTTCTTCCACTCTGAGTTTTCCCTTTGCCTTTTACCTCAGGGGGAGTGGTTTAGATACTGATTTAGGTTGAGTGTATCTGCCAAGTAAAAAAAGAGTACTAACTGCTATAATTTTTAACCTCCCTCAACCTCTTTCTACCAGACAAGTTCTGCTGACCATCACTTTTTCCTGTTGAGAAATTCTAATAGAGGAAAGAGATGTTTCTCAGTGTAGCTGTTCTCCTTTTCATTCAGCCAGGATGATGCATGACCTTCCCTTCAGTGCAAGAGTAAGTCAGCAGCAAACTGCACCATATAACCTCTGCATAGGCCTATGTTTCCATACAAAGTGTGTCAAGCATACTAACTTGGCTTTGAAAAAAATAGTGCTAAAAAAGAAGAAAATATTTCTGAAGAAAACATTTCTGAAAAAACCTTCAGTGCCCAATACTTTATTGTAAAGATATATATGAAAAAACTTCTCTTTTTCAGTTTATGAAACAATGTTTTCCCAGAGAGAAGTTGACAAAAAGATGGAGAGAAATGATCTGTTTGAATTTTTGAGATAGTGTGGCTAGTAGGATACAGCAAGTCTTCCAGTAGGTTTGTTCAGGTACATGGTCTCTTATAATGGCTTTACAATGGTAAAAAATTTCAACTGCAGGTTCTGCAGGATTTGGGCTTTTTGCTTGTTTGATTTTTTTATTATTCTTAAAAGCATAGTCAGGACAAAACTTACCTGATACTGATGATCTTTTTCAAAATGGAGCATTTTATCATTATACTTGAAATAAAGTCCATTTTTCTGCAATTCCACTGTGTCTAAAAATGCTGGGATATAATTCCACCCTATTTTTAAATATACTTAAGAGGATGGGGAGCAATTTTGTGGCAGGTTTGCATTTGCAGATATCTCCAGCCAAAACATTAACCCCTTTCTAAATTCAGTGGTGTTTACCTTCCAACATCCTTAAATGACTCAGTGCAGAGAACTTTTAGAAATATTAATAGATGAAAATATTCTTAGAAGACTGTAAATAAAATGACCTCACAAGGCATCCTGAACTGTAAATTGGAGGGAGATCATTTGTTTAAAAATCAAAATAAAACTGTAACTAATCAAGCCCTTCAAACACATCTAGAGTCTCATGTTCCTTCTGGCTTTTGTTTTTCCCAGGGAAGTCAGTGGAAGAGCCTGCAATGATCCTCTCAATGTAGAGCAGCAGCAGCAGCTCCTGTGTGACTTACAGAGAGAGAGCCTTTTTGGGAACCTCACAAGTTGAGGTGGGAGATGCCACTTGCAGTTTCTCCTCTAGCACACTTTAATAGCTCACTTTTAATTTATAGTGACATATGTAGGTGCTGTGAACAAAGCTGGTCTAAACATGAGTTGTCCTAAGTTTGCAAGTTATCACAACTGGGGGATTCTTGTGAACTTCTTTGGAGGTTATGGTTAATTTTATGTATCAGCACTTCCAAAGACTGCTTTTAAAGACCAGCTTTATTTAGTGAGAGAAACCTACATCTAGTTGGCGCTTTTGACTTGTTGATGACCTACATGTGGTTTCTTTTTATCATAATTTTTTGCATGCCTTTCCAAGCTTTCTTTCCAAGCTGCATCTTTGAGTGTCTGACCACACATTGTGCTTGCACATTATCTGCTTTCCAGTGTTGGCTTCCAGTAAATGCAATCAGTTTTTCATGGAAAATCATGTATTACATGTCATTTAGGTCACATTCCTAAGACAGTGTGAATAAGACCAGGTATTTTTAGTCATTTGCTCAGTCCCCATCACTATGGTAACAGGAGATTTTGTGACTGGGAGACAGATTTCTGTCTTATATCCTAGATTTGGGAGACTATTGCTACTTTTCCCTGTGTTCAGGAAAGGTTCATGCTTCCCAAATCATTATTCAATTTATTTAGAGTCTCTTAGCTGTGAAGTGCTATCAAGACTTGTTTGGCCATTTGAGGCAGTGTGTAGGCTTCTTATGCATTTTGATTTTAAAACTCTCCTAAATTGTTAACATGTAAATGATGAATAATTGCTAAAAGGTGGAGATGTCCCTGTGTCTAAAGGGCACCCATAAAATGATTTCCAACATGGAAGCATTTTGAATAAATTCCACTTATCTGCAAAGTGCCCTCTCTTTCTCAATATTATAATATAGATGTCATTATTTCTGAAGATGAATTATTAACAGAGTAAAACCTTGCTAAATTGCTCGGGAGAGACACTGCAACTGGTTGAATGTTTGGAATTCCTGAATACTGATTTGATGAAACCATCTTCTGTGGCAGTGCAAAGCACCCCACAGCATCAGTCTGCCTATTCAGGAATGGAAAGATAAGGGGGAAGGGAAGGTCTATGTATTGAGGCAGAATGGTGGAGAGATCTACTGATAGTTACTACACTGAACTTTTTTGGGTGAACATTGCATCCTGCGTGGCCCTGTGACTAATCTATGGAAGGTTAAAACAGGGACCCTGGCCATGTGGCTATTTAGTCTGAGCACAGGTAAAAAAAAAATGTAATCAGATCTCTTGAAAATTTTTCCATCTCATTTTACTCTTACTGGTTTTGTTGGTGGCTTTTTTTTTTTTAATTGAATCTAATCATTGCTGAAAAAACAGGGCCCGGGAAAATAGCTGTCCAGATGCTAAATGTCCTGTTGCTTTTCCATTTCCAGTAATGAATGAGTACTGTCTTTGGCTAACAATAATTTAGGCAGGAAAATGCTGAAGACTTTTAATTTTACATGTTCTCTTCTGAGTTTTAATTACATCAGTACCATTCATAACTACAAATCTGATTTTTATAGAACCTGCTTATTTGATGTAAAGGTTAGACACTGAAGACAGTAAAATTATTAGAAAAAAACAAGAATATATGTAGCAAAACACAAATATTCAGCATTAAATAAAAAAGATCTTACTTTCAAAATAAGAAAGAAGACTCTCTGTTGCAAAATAACAGTGAAATGTGCATTAGAAATATTAGGTGAGATAGGAGAAAAAAGCTGAATAAATGAAAGTCTACTAGGCATGTTGTTTTGAGTCTCTGTGTTTGTATAAGCAGAGCCAGTAGAATAATTTGACCAAACAAGACTGTAGTCATGACACTGTCAGGAATTAAAAAGACAGTGGTATCAAGAGTGGACTCATGAGTGCTGAATGGAGGCTTATACAGACAAACATGTTTGTGTTTTCCTTTAGAAATCTGCTTTTTGACTCCTGGGAAACCAAGGGAGCTTCCTTTATGTCAAATGAACTTAACCACAGGTGATTCTTCAGATGTATTTGTACATACCTTGTTCTTCACAGCATGAGGAAAAGTCAGTGTCTGTGTTACCAGATAACACAGTGCTCGCTGAGAAGTTAGGAACTGACTAGAAATAATTGAATGGCTTTCTATCAGTGGTGGGGTTTAGCTGCTGGCTTAATGAAAAAGCCAATTAAAATTAAGGTCATAGTGCAGTGATTTTTAGATTTCATACAGCAGTAATGATGCTATTTCATCATATTTCAAACCAATTTGTGCTGCTACTTCATTCTGCTATTGAAAATCAGAATGCCATGCACTATGCAGTCAGGAGAATGCCTCAGTGAAACACTGCTGTACTTTGTTTGAATAAAATAAGAAAAATAAAACTAATGAACCGATCAATTTTGGCCATATGCTTTGAAGTAGCTATTGAAATTACAGCTAATTGTTATGAAAAATATTTCTTTAAATATTTTTTTTGGAAAGCAGTATTGTAGCCTATTTTTAAATATACCTTTTATTTCTCTGGTTGACTCATTGTGCTGCTTGTTCTATTCAGGTAAACATTTATATCGAATTCAGAGGAACTATGCATGAGTGTAGGTAAGGTATTGGGACTGCAGTTATTTTGCTTCTATATTTGCTGTAAAGTCCAGCCATATTATCTTGTTATTTAATTCTACAGTCACTGAAATTACTACTATTAATGCTGGTTGAGGCTGGATCAGGTAAATAGTTGTGAGCTAATCCTGTTTATATGTTGTTAAGGCAAACTGTTCATGGTTGCAGCATCCTGATAATTGGAGTATTTTCAAGTAAAATAAACACAGTAAGGATTTTCTCTGCAGTTCGACCTTTTTAGTTGCCTCTGATAAGATCCATAATTTTTCATCTTTGCATTTTTGATCTTGATAACTAGTCCTGTATTTGTACAAAATATCCAATGTTTAGGCTAAGAATATGAAATATCACATGTTCTACTTGAATTTGAATAATTTCCTGTAAGCAATCTTAATTTAGATCAGCCTTGCCTCTTGTTGATTGTTCTGCATTTGCAGGGAGGTAGTAAACCATTTCTTCATTTAAGCACAAAAGTGTCCAGATTTTTCATATATTTAAATTTTCATGTATATTAGTGGAAGGTAAGGTTTATATAGGCGTTTTTAGTTTGCAGACTGATCCGGCTTGATTTGAAGCAACAAATGAGAGCGTAAAACAGTGAAGTCTAAGACACCTGTTGAAGAAATGTATCCTCATTAAAGTCAGTGCCTATTTGCTTTCAAGCTGCAGACAGACAGGGGAGATGCAGAAGGTCCCCAGCATAGGTGTTATCATGAAGCTAACAGAGGATATTAGAGCTGTCCCACACTGCCTTTGTCACAACCTGTGGTTCAGAGCTTGACTCATGCTGAACCTTCATCAGTTTTCAGTCCCACTGAGCTGTTCCATGATAACTGGTGCCTGTTAGTGGGACTTTTGGAAAGCTCTCGTGGTTCTGGAGGTTCAGCTCAGAAGTGTCACTCACTCTCTGACTGAAGCTTTCCCCAATGCACCTTGCAGTTATTTTCTCTCTGAGTTCTTCCTTACTGTGGTTCAAATTTGTAACTATGCATAAATTGTTAAATAAACAACACCTAACAGTAATTTCAATGGCAGTCATGCCAGAAAAGCCTTATTTGTAGAGCTGGACTCCTCTGTGTTGAGTACCCTGCATGTTCCGAAGAAAAATAAGCTTCCTGCATCACTGATGGGAAATTGCCTCCTAAAGCTGTTTATTTTTCATTAAACAAAATCTTAAAGGACAAGCAACAGGAAGCTGTGAATACTGCAGTAGGAACAAAGGTGTAATAGCTCTCCTACATCTGGCAGAGCACAATACTCAGGAGTTTCTTTCTTTGTGCTGTTGTTTAATAATGTTCTCCACACCTCTGCAGTAATGAACCCTGGGGCAGACGAAGGTTATCCTGATGACCATTTAAGCCAAATATAACATCAAGAAATTTAAATTCCACTGTGTGAGAACTCTACAAGAGAGCTAGTGATAATGAATAGATGCATTAATAGAATGTCTTAATAGAGCCATTGTAAAGCTTCACATTTCCTACATAATGGTTGCTGGATCAAGGCTAACTGCAAATCTATCTAATGATTCCTTCAGGTCTTTAGGGCTGTGGGTCATTCACTATCAACTGCAGAAAAAGGAAATAAAATATGTAGAGTATACCCTTCTCCTTGACTGCTGATTCTCTCCCGGAAGAATTACAGATTAATATGAGTTTAAAAGGTTAAAGAATTCCCATAACATCTGGAGTGTTTGTCAACAAGGATCCCTGCTGAATCCAAAAGCTATCTAATCAATGTTTGTTCTAACCTTCCACATATATACAAACAAAGCCTGTGTTTCTCTGTGTTTCTCACAAACAAAAGCCTGTGTTTCTCTTTTTGTCATTTCCTTCTGAAAAGAAAGGTAAAATTTTGTGTTTAAGAACTTAATTTGCTTGATTGTTTTGCTCTTAATGTATGATCGCTATGCTGGGTGGGTGGCACATAGAACCAGAAAATGCAGTTTGGGTTACCCACCCAGCCCAAAGTACCCTAGGCCAGCCACCAACCTTGTTTTCCACATGGTTAAAAATTATTTTTTTTTTGACAATAATAATAGTCCAAGATTATTATTAAGATGTTTTGATAATAGAGTTGAGATCTAAACAAAACAAATGTCTACTAAGTTGATAAAGAGAGTTTTTGCAGGTCTGTTCATATTTTACATCACATTTAGAATTATTCTAAAAATCTACTTTGGAACAACAGTTCAACAATCTGAAAAGTACATTTTCTCCTTAAAATTCTCCTTTGCTACAATGTCTACAGAATAGTTGACAACAGTTGAACTAGTAGTGTGCTGACACTGCTGCCTGTCATCCAGACTGATGCTGTCTTATTTTTATTCTCTTGTCTTGTCTCTTCCTCTTATACCTAAGCTATAAAATCTTGGATTGGCTTTTTGTTCCAACTGTGTTAGAATCTGGCACTGAGGGTCTTGTTCTGTGCCTGGGGCTGCTGAGCACTATCCTAATACTAATAGATTGTACAAATAATGATGCATTGTCAAATCTGCTTTAAAGAAAGTTGGGAAATAATTAAATTTAAATGATGGAACTTCTTTACACACATCTTCTATCACAGAGAATCCAGTGGCAGGTTATGAGTGGGAAGCACAGCAGGCTTGTGCTCCTTACCCATCAGTGTATGGCCAGAGGTGGAACAAAGAGCAGTGTGCTTCTGGGGTCATCTGAGTGATTACCAGGCAGAAAGGATCTTCCTTGGACCAGCATTTTTCATTGTAAGGGCTTTTTTCAAATCTGTGGGGTGTAATCGCTTGACTGAAGCTTAGGATGATTTTTTTTTTCCTCCTCTCTCTAATGACACCACTTAGGATCACTGAAATAGAGGGGATTGTTCAGATTTTTCATCTTCTCTCTTAGCAATTTGTCCTGTCACAGGCCCAGAAGGAAATTTCTTATTGCAGCCTTTTAGTATTTGAAGGAGACCTATGGGAAAGATGAGGACAAATTTTTTACAGGACCTGTTGTGATAGGACGAGGAGTAATGGTTTTAAACTGTAACAGGGTTGATTTAGATTAGATATAAGGAAGAAGTTTTTTTTACAATGAGAGTGGTAAAACCCTGGCACATGTTGCCCAGAGAGGTGGTGAATGCCCCATCCATGGAAATGTTCAAGGTCAGGTTGGATAGGGCATTAAATGACCTGATTGAGTTGAACATGTCCCTGCTCATTGCGAGGGAGTTGGACTAGATGATCTTTAAAGGTCCTGTCCAACCCAAACCATTCCACAGTTCTATGATTCTATGATCAATCATACCACATCCCTTTCCACCTAGCAGTTTGTGTTTTCATTATTGTCACTACAGGAAATTTATATTTTTATATAAGTATTAATGTCTCAGTTTGCCAGTATATTTCATGCAATATTAACAAATGCAATTCATTCCCTTCACACAATAACACACGTTTTAAAAGCTTTTTAGAAGTGTAAGTAAATTAACATCTGCACCACACTGAAATGGTTAACAAATAGCCATAATGCTGCTTTGTCTATTTTGCATTTGCAATCTTTTTGTCTAGGAGATTTTCCAAATCACAAACTGCTACAAGTAAGAAGTTCGTATTTCATTATTATAGACAAACATGAAAGTATTGTAGCAGTGTGCATCCACTGATTTGTCTCCAATTTGTCCTCATTTGTCTCTGGCCTCAGGTTTTCTCTGTGCAGTAGCTAGATCATACTCACCTGTTGAAATCTCTGACCTGTGCCAGTGTTAATCTCTGTGTGTTAGTATACACATGAAGTAAAAAAAATTAAGTGCTTTCCATTAAGAGAACTCTACAGGTTCACTTGTCTTAACGGCATTGGCTTTTTAAACTCTTTTTCAGGTAGATTTTGACTTTAGTTCCTTAATTGGATGAACTGCTCTTGAAGACCCTTCAATGCTGATACAGAATGTTCATCCCGCCTATACTTGAGTGGCAGCGTGTCTGTTAAAACATGCTCTGTTTGCAATTGTGCTTTCAGCTGCCATTCTGATGGTTGTTCTCTATAGCACAAGTCTTTACTGCTGCCTAGACATTCTTCCTCATTTTTCAGCATTTGACTGTTTCTTTCCAAGTTTACTACTTTGCACTTGTCTTTATTGAATTTTATCTTATTGACTTCGGGCCATTTCTCCAATTTATCAAGATAATTTTGAGTTTGACTGCTCTCCTGTAAAGTGCTTGTAACTGCTTCCAGCATGGTGTCACCTACAGGCTTTATAAGTGACTTCTCCATTCCATTATCTTAGTAGTCATTAATGAAAATATTGAATAGAACCGGACTTGGGACAGACCTCTCTGAGACCTCACTTTATATTTCATCTCAGTTTTGACAGGAAAGTATTTATTCCCCCTTTCAGTAGGATGTTTTGATCCCTAATAAAAAAAAATGAATCAGCAGAAAATATGATCTTAAAGATTAGGTAGCTATTAAGAGATTCACAAATTCTAGTGCAGAATAGCAGTATGTGGGAGAGAAGTTAAATGTTTACCATTTATTGCTACAAATATGCCTTTTACATGATTGAAGAAGGTGTATTATTCAATAATACATAAAAAAAGATTTATTATTGCAGTATTATTGGTCAGAAAGATATATATTAGGTTTTAAAAGTTTAGAAAACTTGATGTCTGTGAGGAGAAGGACCATGTAAATTGATTTAACTATCACTGCTATTAAAATATATGTTGTGATACTTATAATGTATTTCAGTATATGCACAGTATAATGCGTTTATACAGATACATGGGTATGTATTTATAGTACATATAGAATATATAAAGTTGAAGACTTGCATAGTATACCTTGAAATAAAAAAAATATGTATCCAGTGAAAGAAACTACACAGCAGGAAATGTGAATTATCATTGCTCCCACACTCCAAGATCTCTTGACAGGACAATGAAGATAAAGAGTTCAAACATGTTATTTGATAACTATGAAGGGAGAATCATTCCAATATTCAGTTTAGATATTAGTCTATGTATGATGGTAGTGTTTCATCTTTTTTTTTTTTTTTGGCTTTCTAAGGAGCAGCTTCTTTTTTTTGTCCTTATTTCATATGTTTATATACATACAAACTCAGTCCTTTCCTCCAAGCACTTACCTAACATACATGTTAGGTAAGCTTTAAAACTTGCCTTTTCAGAAGAAAAATAGTTGTCAAAGTAGAGAATCCACCTAATTTCTTTAGTAGAACCATAAAATTGTAAAATTGCTTTGTTTTTTTTCCTGTTAGATTTTGATAATTTATAGGCAAATTCCAATCTATCCATAATAACAATATTCAACTTCTTGTCATGATTACAAAATCAGGACCACAGGGGCTTTGACCCACTAAAATTACTTTACTGGTTAACTCTATGTTGTTATACAGGATTCTTTTACAATTGAAAGCAGTGGCAAAAAAAACCAACCCATGTTGTAAAATGGAACAACTACAGTGAAGCATTTTTAACAGCAAAATTTATCTATACAACTTTATATTAAAAATAACAGGATTGTTATATGCTGTCATCCGCTTGACAGTTTGTTTGTAATATTTTCTTACATATTTCCTTGCTTCAACAAAGGTAGTCTTTGCTTTATGCTGCTATCTCAGTTACTTGAGTAACAGCATTTTGTTTTTAAATGTCCTGTCACATGTTTCTGTAATCCATTGTTACATTGAAAGCTCTCTAAAGTATATGACATAAAAATAATCAATTATTTGATTTACATAGATGTGCTTCCTTTGTTTGAACAGCAGCACTCCATAAAGTCACTCATCCACTCTTCAAACTTAAAGCAAAAAAAACCCAACAAACTTATATAGCAAATTTATATTGTGCAATATCATCAAATCAACCATTTATGATATCAACAATTGATTTCCATGTAAATCATTTGTGTTAAGATCATATCCAGAAGAATATTTTATAGACTAAGATTCTACTCCTTCATACCTGGTTTAAAAATGACACAGCTAGAAAAAATATAATTGAAGTGCTCTATAGTTATGTGAATTCTATTATTTAGGCATTCTATGTATCAAGACAAGAGCTTTGTTTCCTTTCAGATTATGATCTTTTTGCATTCTGTTGTAGTGCTCTATACGAACTAGCATTACTCAGCCTAGTGAGTAATTACTTCTTTTTCTTCTAAATTATCTCTTGCATTCTGTTCAGTAGAAGGATTAAACACTTTTCTGGGTATCAACTGTTATATCTGCTTGATCAAAACAAACACAAAAAGTCTTTAACCTAGTGAATTCTCCTAGAGAATGACCAGTCCTCCTACCAGTGTGGGATTTGGCTATCAGTGTTCATGTTTCTCCTAAAGAAAACAGACTTGGTTGTCAGTTTTGATGATGAGTAACTTTTTGGTTTCCTATTATTTGTTTTGCTGGGATTACTTTGGTCTCAGTTCTGCTATTCTATCTGAAACTGAGTTTTAGTGTAGCATCTCTAATACTGTCTGTCACCCAGCAAGGAGCTGTTTTTTGCACTGGAAGCATCTGTCATCTTGACCATTTTGGTTGGAGTTTTCTCCTCTGATTCATAAATTATTATTTCAATTCCTTTAGGTTGTGCTGAAAGCGGAATGCTTGCGGCAATTTCTTTTGAATCCATTGTTTGAAACTGTACCCCTGGCATTGGATGCCTTTGTGATAACCATCCAATTTCTTGAAGGAAAATCTCTAGAACAGATGTGGAGCATAAGATCCAAGATATTTCTCTGCTGTAGTTCAAGACAGCAACTAATGAATCTCTGTTTGGTAGATGACTGAATACTGTAAGATACTCATCAACAGACTGCATTTTCTTCAAGAAAGTCATCAACACTGTAGGCTAAAAAGTCCACTTAATATATTTTTGCCACTTAAAAAGCTATAAAAAATGATGGATTTTCTCATTTGCATATTAATAAACATTTTCTGTTAAATGAAAAAAATTGCTATTTCCTATATCTGAATGTCCTATTGCACTATTCCTCATTTTTTATCCAAGAACATGCAATAATGGTTTAATACATGATGGTTAAAATCTCTGTAGCTCTTTTGTTAGAAAACATTCCAGACTAAATGATTAAGTCAAAAATAGATATTTCCTTTGAAATGTTACTGTCTTCTAAATACACAGACAGGCCCTTGCTTGTAGTGTTTAATCCAGAGGCCAATGGCATCAATAGAAAAACTGATTTGAATTAAGCTCATCACTCCAAATGATTGGTCTTAGTCATAGGTTCAGAGGCATAAGAGTAACTTTCATTTAAGTATTGGCATAATACTGTCACATTGACTTAAAAATTGTGTGAAAGTAATTAAATAATGACTTAAGTCACTTATATCCCTGTTTTGAAACAGTTCATGATTGAATCTCTGTAAAAATTAAGTTGAAAGTTTTATGTTAGTGGGATGGATACAGTTACTGAGGCTGCTTTTACTATTTTATTTTTCCAGTACTGAAAGGCTATTTGAATGTAACAGGAATGGTTTATGTAAAAACTTAATAACTTAAAATTTTTATTAATGTCTTTATCCTGGGAAAACAAACCAGCCTCATTTATGGTCCACTCCATTAAATTCTGTAGAAACAACTGGAACAAAGTTTCTGGAAAATTTTTGTATTTTGTGAAGATTTATAATTTTCATCAATATTTCTAGGTTGAAGAGAAAATTGGCAATCTATTATGGAAACTATTTTGACAATATTCTGTTTTATTGATGATTTGGGGACTGTTTTTTTCCAGAAGTTCCATCAAAGCACTGGGGAAAAAAGTGCTTATTACACTGATTCTCTCTTTCCCTTGAATATGGAGTACTTCAAGCAATACATCATGCAGAGGAAATCTACATGTACATTTTCTCTTATTAAATATGTTGTAATTGATACCTTAAAATAAAAGGTCATGAAATGTATTAGCCACAGATATAATTATAGAAATGACAGAGAAAGGGAAGAATGTAGAGGATGGAGATAACTACCCCAAATTGTCTGAATATGAATCCTAATAAGTAAATAGACTTATGGTACAAGATGTACAAAAATTCAATTTAGAACAATATGAAATTCTTTTATTCTTCTGAGTTCAGTTCATATATAATCAAAATTTCAGAAGGACTATCACCTGCATGAAATTTCATTCAAAAAGTTAAAAATTTGGCGTAGAGCTTATCTTCTGCCACTTTCCAATTTAGAAATTTCTTTAAGTTTTAGGGGATCACTCTTCATAACCTTGGGTCTGTCAAATACAAACATCATCTCAATTTATCCTCAGACTTCACTATAGCCTAAACAAATTTGAAGGCATATAGTTCTCTCTTCACCACAGGACTACCAACAGTGTTTGTTTGCATACCTCACTTAGGATTTAGCAGAGAACCTAGAATTTTTATATTTTTTTTCCCTAGCTGGTGTAACTCCTCCATCCCTTTAAATGAACATAAAATTGAGGTAGATAATTTATTAAATGTTCACAAGAAGTAATGGAACATGATGCTTTGTGGAAGACCTTAGATGGAATAAAATGTGTAATAGCTGTTTCCCTGACACAGCCTTTGTCTGTTGCCTTAGGAGATATAGCTCATCAATGTTTTCCATCTACTCTTTCTCTAAAACATGATATCTCCTAGAAAAAATAAATTTCAACTTGCACAGTTTTCAAAATATTATATACTATAGGAAGTATAAATGTGTAGAACTGTCCTAATTACTGAAATCTGTTTAACCTTTCAGGCTATCAAAATGTCCTTTGTAGAATATGGTGAGATTTGAATGGCTTTACAGAATGTTAAATACAAAATAATATTTTAAGATATAAGCCAGGGTCAGCATTAGACCTTCCTGTCTTCAAAAGCAGTGGCAAGATTCTCAATATCTGTAATAGTGAATGATTAGGGGATGACACAGGGAGACTCATAGTTATCTTCCCTGTGCCATCTGCGTGTTCCCCACCACCCTGCTGTCCTCAGTTAATTTGTATCGGCATGGGAGATGAGATTAATGCATATGAAGTAACAGCTGAAACTTTGAAATTCTGGTGTCTTTTGTTGGTTTGTCACAACCTGAGTGTTATTTAAACATCTATTTTTTCATATTTAATACTGGATAATACTCTAGAGGCCTCTATAAAACAGCTAATGTTCCCTTTGGCATCGAAATCCACTTACCTTAACTGACTTCTGTTATACTTCAACCTGATTCTCAGAGTCACAATGGTAATATTCATTTTAATGTCCCAATAGACTCTTAGTATTCATCAAATATTTGATTTACATTTCTAATAAGGCTTATGGAATGCAGAGACATGAAACCCATACTCTGCCATGATTCTAACTACTGTCTCTTTCATTAACACTGCGAATTATTTCTCCAAAATAATTAAAATCTGTAATTGAATATACTAGAATAATTTTGGAAAATTAGTTTAATTATTCCAGTGCTTCTATTTGGAAAGATCACATAATTTATAATAACAGAATAGGCAAATACAAATTTACTCTCACAGAGTCCTTTAGTTTATACCTACCTTTAAAGAAAACATATATACTTAAAATGCATATGCTTGTTTAGCAACACAGTTACATTGTAGATGTTTTGTACTCTAGAATTCTAATGAAAAAAACCCACAAACTCAGAATTATTTCAACCATTAATAGGCATGGTCTCCCCTTTAGGAATTTGGCTTTTTTTCTATATACATACTGTAATATAAAAGACCTAACTGTGGCATATAATTGAGGCCTTCCAGTAGCTGAAGGGAGCCTAGAAGAAAGATGGAGAGTCTATTCACAAGAGCAAGTAGTGATAGGACAAGAGGGGATGGCCTTAAACTGAAAGAGAGTAGGTTTAGAATAAATACTAAGAAAGAATTCTTTGCTGTGAGGGTGATGAGGCACTGGCACAGGTTGCCCAGAGAAGCTGTGGATGCCCCATCCCCGAAGGTGTTCAAGGTCAGGTCGGACAGGGGTCTGAGCAGCCTGGTCTGGTGGAAGGTGTTCCTGTCCATGGCAGGGAGGAGGGAACCAGATGATCTCTAAGATCCGTTCCAATCCAGGCCATTCTACGATTCTGTGATTTAGGCACAGTAAAAGCGCATACACAAATGAAGCATGTATACTAGATGGACTTATACACCAGAAATCACTACACTATGTATACAAAACCAAAAATGCAACTGCAATAACTGGGAGATGAATTGGAAGGGTTAGAAATGCCTGGCATATCCACACTATTGGAAGTATATGCTGCTGTAGAGGCAACTGCAAACCCTTGCTAGGGTTCATCAGCGACTTCCTGTGCAAGAAAATAAGGAGGTTTTTGATTCATCAGAGGCATGACCAGAAGGTCCGAAAACTGGCCATAAACATCTGAAAAGTGTTTTCCAGCTGCTAATACAACATATTGAGTTGTGGGACTGAATGGCATTTTAACTATTACAAACATAGGCAGGAAGGGTATTGAAGAAAGCAGAAAAAATAGGCTGAGGGAAAACCTGAACTAGAAAATTTGCTGGAAAAAGAACTGAATTGAAGGATCAGGACAGGAGACCAACACAATAATAAAAAGACTTCGTAACTTGAATTTAAAAAAGAATCTTTAAATTGTGGGACTCCAACTGCCCCAGGGATACCAGTTAGTTCTTTGCCTTGATGCCAAATGGTACCTTTCTAGGGACCTTCTCCCAGAGGAGGTTGTATGGTTGTATCTAAATTTTCTGTGGTATTGGACTGATGTGGTGTGGGTAATCACAGAACACACACAGCTGTACCAATACATTGGTCACATATGTAATTCTGGTTATACAGAGGGCTTCCAGGCTGCCAATGCTACCATGCCTAAAAACAAATGCCTCATAAGCTACTGATTTCTGTCGTGGTAATCCATATAGGCCACATTTCTGGTGCATCCATCACCTCTCATTCATAAACAGCATTGCTTGATATATTTTTTCAGTGTGGGTTATAACAGGAGATTGGACTTTTAAGATCTTAAATGTCTTGTGTGTGTGTTACTTCAGAGGCTGCTTTTGTTGCATGATGGTGCTTACTCTGTAGCACTGCAAGGTTAGCTCTTCAGCCAGGACAATACCACTACGTCAGCACACATGTGGAACCTGGACTAATTAGCCTTGCTGGGAGCCGTGGCTAATTAGTCCAGACTTAACGCAACTGTCATCATGTTTCTGGAAGCTGAGCTGGTAATGCTGCATGATATAAGACAGCCTGCTAATTCGTTCAGATCTCTGAGCAGATTGGGTCAGCAGCTACACCCTCAGTTGCCTCCCTTTTTGGGAGACTTTATGACATGGAAGCTCTTAGGCACTCACCAGGTTTAACCTTAGAGAACTGACAAAGGTGTCCAAGACATTTTCCTTATTCTAAATTTTGTTTCCATACTCAGTCTGACAAGTGTTTTTCAGTTTATGTCAGAGGAGTTGTTTCCTCATCCAGACTCCTGAGCTTTCTGTTCTCTGTCTTGCTGGCTCTGGCAGGTGGATCTTCAGTGTCACAGTCCTCTTTCCAGTCCTAACAGGGCCACAGGCACCCAGTGTCAGGAAATGAGGATCAAAACTTTTTGTTTAAAGGCAATTATTTTCTGTAGCAGTGATACAAGAAGAAAGGGATAGAATCTGTTTAATTCTACCTCATTTCAGTCTGTTTCAAATCACTAGCTGGTATTTTGTCACCTAATCTTGCTTGGTTTTGTATTTGGCTCCTGTAAACTCTATGAAAACATTGCAGACTGCAGCACAGGAAGGACCAATAAAAACCATGAGAGGGGAAGATGGGGTGCACGGAGAGGAAAAGTAGATTATTTCCCTGTCCTCTTCCCTTCAAGCAAACAATGTTAAGTGGTTGAATTGCTCAGTGAACTCATCTGGTCTTATTCCATACATTTTACCAGAGTTAACAGTGATTATTAATAAGTGAGTTTTAATAGGTATTACAAAAATACTGTTTCACGTAAAGATTGCTGATTTAGCCCCAAAAGAACTATTACAACAACTGTGTATAATTGCATTTTTTTCTGAAAGAAATAGTAGAGTTCAGGCAGCTGGGGGTCCACATGTGCTTGGGGGGCAGAAAACAGCTTTTATTGTTGTCTTATCATTTCGAGAAAGGATATTATTGAGGAACCTAATTTTTTTGAGTTGTTTAGCACTTCCTTGTTCATGTCAGAGAAAATCACACATTTACTGCTAATGAGTAGAATGGAGTTTTATAACTTTGTCTGAATATTTTCCATGAGATGTCTTCCTTTAGCACTAAAACCATTGACAGAGCCCTTCCTGTTGGTTTTAATGAGAAAGAATTGGACCTTTAATAAGCATCATGGTCACGTAAGCTTGGGGTTTGTTTTTTTAGCATCGTGCTTTTTAAGTGTTTTTAGTTACTGCCTGCAGTGTATACAGCTGTGAACTTGGATAATAAATAAGGATTATTTCTATGAAGAAACCTTTGGCAGCAATTTTTGCTTTGCTGAGGTAAGCTGTTAGTCATCTGCCACCAAAGGGTAATCAGCTAGATTTTAAATATTGCTGTGTCTTTCTACTTTTACTGTATTTTTGATTAGTCAATAAATACATGTTCAGTCTCTTTCCAAAGCCCAGCAATCAGTATAGATGCAAGATACATTGCTGAAAAGAACCGAACCAACAACAGCTAATTGTAAAGCTTTTGGTTGTTCCAAGAGAAGGTCAGGCTCACTTGGAAATTAGTGGAAGGTGGTAACACTTCATTATAAAAACATCATAACCAAAAATTTGTGTTGACAGGTGGTAAAGTACATTCTCAAGATTGAATAAACTTATTTTCTGATAGAAAAAGTGAAGCCAGAGAAACTGCACTCCCTGATACTAAGGGTGAATTTGAGATTGCGTACCTTGCAGGCAAATACAATTCAGATTCAAGAGCCTAAATTTAGGCTTCTAAATCCATGTTTAGGAACCTGGCAGATTTTCAAAAGAGCTTAGTACTGAGTCAAGGAGAATGTCTTGTGTAATGAAGTAAATATAGAAAGGAATCATAATTTTCTTTTCTTGCTTTTTATGAAATAATTCAGATCCAAACATCCTTACCATCCTAACTCTCCCTCCTGATTCCCAAACAAAAAGTCTAAGAGGAAGTTGCAACAAAATGTACTGTGTAATGAATTTTTTTGGCATATTGAGTAAATACAAGTGGCAATGGCCTGACATGGCTAGAAACCAATACATACATCCTGGCTTATGGATAGAGAGTAAGGAAATTAGCTGTTTGGGTTCTTACTTGACCAGCAAAAAAGAGAGAGTTATTAGTTGCATTACAGGCAAACTGGGTGTGTGCTGTATTCAGTCATTAGATATATTGCAACAATACACCAGGTAGTAGTGGTTTAGCCATATCTAAAGAAACTCTCTCGATAAATAAGGAGCACAGTGTATGATCAGATATTTTTCTTCATCTCTGCTATATTTTGCCTGTGATATGGATGCAAATAAGGACATGTGCATTATACAGATGCCTTCTAGTTCAAATTTGGTTTCAATAGACCTTTACTTGGTATTTTAGCTCGTAAAGCCTTTAGCTGATAACAAAAGATTAGGTTGCATAAAATTTCTTCACCTCAATAGAGCAGTCCTTGCGGTAAACGAATTCATTCATTGGAGTAATCAAGATCATATTTGTTATCATGCAGCAAAGTCTTTCTCTTTTCCACCCATCTCAGTGAGAGGAATTTTCAGTTAGAAGGTAAATAGATAACATAAAAATTACTGCAATAGAAAATAATCATATTTAACTGTACAGTTATAAAAGATATGAAACTGTGAGCACTTTAAGGCCCATTGATAAAACTGTCAAGAGAAACTGTTTGAATATTCTACTCCCAATATGTCAATCAGATTTGTAATGTAGGTATGGATGCTTGCAGATGTTTGGCTACTGATTTTCCACTGCTGTATCTTCAACAGTGCATTAGCATGTATGTCCTACAACATACCAAAGAATTAAAGGTTTCAAACAGATCAAAAGTTTTCCTTTATGACACTATGTCAGTTTTCAGGAGAAAGCCATCCTTCAGCTCTTTGGTTTATTTTCAGCCATTGGCTGTATTTCAACAATACATCAAATGAATTGTGCAATCTGAGTGCAGAAGATGAATTTATTAAAAGATTGTGCATCACATTGTTCATTTTGTATATCCCCATTTGCTCCTAATCTTTGGGATGCCTTAAAGATTTCTTCTAATCTTTGAGATGCCTTAGGTCATGGTAGGTCAAACTGTGAATTTGAAAACTTGTGGTTTTCCAAAAAAAGAAATTAAAAGAAACATTATAAAATTAAGATACACTGTGGAGAATCTAGTAACAAAAGTAATTCTGACACATGAATTAGTAGTTTGTGGAAAACTGAAACACCTACAAAGCTGGAAAATGTGTTGCAGCCAGCCAATGCTTGGCTGCCATGGGTGGCAGAAGAACATACAAACAGATTAGTTTACAGTCAGGTCTGGGAAGCAGGGCACAGAAACAGAACTATAGAGGTTTGGGAATTGTGCCCAGCTCTGCTGCAGTTTTACTGGGCAACCTGAATAGTTGTTTCATATTTCTGTTTCTTTCCAACACTCGGTTTTGACTATTCCTGACATGATGTTATAACATGGAGGTTGATGGGAAATCAAGGTTTGAACTGTAAACCCTCCTGGGCAGAGCACCATCCTGTGTGCTTGTACAATGCCTGGCACAATAGAGTGTTCTCTCTATGGGGCATTACTGTAATATAAGTATCAATATTTTAATCATCTGCCTTATTTCATCTGTTATCTCACGATTGTTTAGAGTAATTTGGACATTTGTTTTCTTTTCACATTTAAAATGGTCCCTGGGAGACTTTAGTGGATTGAGGTTCAGGGATCATGTGGACCTGATTATTCAAATTCCCTGCACCTGTGGGGGTTTCTTTTGATATTGCATGTTTCAAACTGAATGTTCGCTAAATACAATGAATTTAAAATATGGAAAAAATGAATTAAATGAAAGCATTAGAACTGCATCTAAGTTTGTAATCAGCATGATATGGGGGATGGAAATGAATGTGGAACCCAGCTGAACAGTGTGTCGGCATAAGAACTCTTGACTTACAGCTGTTCCTTTGTTCTTTTTCGTTAGTTTTACAGCATTTTTTTTCCAGAAAACCTTACTTTGCATGAAAGACAAATTCATATGAGAAGATTGTTTAGCTTTGTGCATCATAAGTTAAACAGAGTGAATTTAAATTTGTTGAAGTTGCTCAGGATTCTGATGGAGTGGGCAGTTTAGCCTAATAGGTCATTTCTGCCTGAAATTAAAAACTAGTAATTTCTGAAGCATAAAAATCAGCTGAAACAGAAATATTCTTATTGTTTAGTAAGGCTAACATGTCTTCAAAAACAGAATTACTGAGATAAAAGAAGAAAACAGAAATCCATTTCAAGAACTATGCATGGAAATTGCCTGTAAATAGCTTCTCTAGACACTTTGAAAGAATGAGACGGATGAGAGTGAAGGCCCCTGTCTGGTAAGTGTTCCTAGTCTGCTGCAGGTAGTTCTGAATTCCTCATAAGATATGCTTTTAATTGTTGATTTTTTCACACAGTAACTCATGAGGAAGACCAACATTCACTTTTCCTGTGAGACAATAGAATAATTCAGATTGGAAGGAACCTCAGGAGGTCTCTCATTCCACCTCCTGCTAAATGAAGGTTGAATTATGAGGTCACATCAGGTTGCTTTGCATTTAATCCAGTATGATCCTCCTTGACTGCAGGAATGGAAACTGCAAAACTCTTCTCCTCCTTGACTGCCTTCATAGTCAATAAGTTTTTCCTTTTATCAAGTTAATATACTTTTTTTGGTTGTGGGTTTATTTTTTGTGTGTTTTTGTTGTTGTGGCTTTGGGGGTTTGTTTGTTTGTTTATTTTGGGGTTTTGTTTTGCATTTGGGGTTTTTATTTGTTTGTTTTCTTTTTTCCTGGAGCATGGTATTTCAAGTTCCAATGCTTAGCCTAACCTGAAAAGATTCAAATCTGTGTTTTCATCATCTTGGATTAATATCATAATTGCGATAGAGGCTGGTTGGGTGGGTTGGATTGTGTGACCTGTAGAATTTCTGTTCTGCCAGGCAGAAAGGCCTTCATGAATCACTAGACTAGAAAAACAGATCTAGGGTCAACAGAAGTCTAGTGTTGCAGTTAGGGGAGAAAGGGACTAGGAAGAAGAGGCATTGGGTTTCTGGTCCATACTGTAACAATTGTTACTATGCATTGCATGGTAAATAGTCACCATGAAAAGTACAGGAAGAGAAACATAATCCAGGTTTCTTGCCACTCATAGGAGCATCCTGTTTACAGCATTAGAGAGTCATATCATAGTTCTGGGATTTTGGTTTTTTCCAGTTTCATCTAATGAAACTTGAATACTTTTTTTGCTGAGATTGTCCAGCTTAAACAGGAAAGCTATCATATCCTGTATAGCCAGGTGGTGAGAGATCTATTCAAACAGATGGATTTTGAGTCTCCTCCCCCTGAGGTGGTTTAGCCAATGCTTTAGCATCAGTGTTTTGATTACTGCTGTTACTGCACAGTGAACTTTTACTAAACCTCTCCTGGACATCTCAGTGAAAGTGCCATATTCATAGCTACATGTCAACCCAGGCTCACCAAACAGCCACTGACTGCATGCATCATAAGGCAGGTTTATTCCCTGCTAGAACTGTGGTTGGGTTCAGGTATAAATATTTAAGGCAGCAGTGTTAGGTGAACAGTAAAAGCATCATTCCCACCAACATCTGCCTCCTGGTTCTCCAACATGGAAGGCAATTAGAAAGCACAGTAACAAAAATTTATATGATTTCTCAGATTATTATTATTTTTCTTTCTTCTTTCTCACCCTTTTTGATTGTCTGTTCATTTGTTGCAGGGATTGTCACACTCAAGGTGCAGAACTGTTAGGGTGAAGGGGTTCAGGTGGCCAAATGCCACTGAGTTCCTCTCCTACTTTCACCACCATGTTCTAATGGGATCATTGGCAGATGTCTTCCGTATGAGTTTTCACAGACTCTTTTACAAATATTTTCTGTTTATGGACATGCTGAAAGATCACGTGCAAAGCAGAAATTGATAGGGGCTGTATTTTAAATGTGTGCACTGCTGCATGAATTACAACTTAGTTGTATCAAAGCAGGCACCCAATTCAGTGAATATTTAGCAAAGTGGCCTTCATCTCTCTGTGCTTCAATTATATGATTTCTTAGAGGTGTTGGGAGGATAGATTAATTATAGTGAGAGCTGAGAGCACCACCAAAAAAAAGCTGAGAAAACCACAAAAAAGCCTATGAAGAAATTGGTAATTTTGTATTCAGTGCAGGGTTTTGATGATGTGTGCTAAATAAGGTCTGGAATCAAACACAGAAGGATGAAGATAAAAAGAAAAACTGAATAGCTCCCCATTCAGTTAATGTCCATTTTATACCCTAAGTCCTGTAAGGGAGAAAAATGCAACATTATTTCTCATATTTTATAACTTCTGAGTTCTTGAATCTGCAAATTTAATATTTGGGTAGCATTGGGATTAGAGAAAATGCACACCAGAAATGGCACAAAAGAATGCTCTTCCATGAGGACATCTCACAGGTTTCATTTAAGCGAGATATAAGAGTTTGTGCAAATTTTCATGTACGAAGAGCTTTGGTTGTTGTTGTTAGTGCCGGAAATGAAGCTGCTTGTTATCAGTAAACTTCTCAGCAGCTGCCTAGCCAAGAGGCTCCCACGTTTCCTTGTCCAGCTACCCGGTGCTGTGCGCAGCAAATATGCCTGGGGGTAGTAAATAAACCTGGAAGAGATCTAATATTCCTGAACTGACACGACGGGGCTGCCTTTGTGTGAAAAGAAATTGTGGGATTCAGATGCATGGGAGCCTAATTTTTAAGCTTTATGATTAGAGGTACAGTCTTTACTGTCCTCACCTGTACTATTAACTGTTTAATTCTCCTTTGTGAATTCCAGTCCCCTTTGGAATCAAAAGGCAGAGGAAGCCTCAGTTTTTAATTTCTGCCTGTCAGTCACTCGAGCAGAATTGATGACCCATTCACAAGGATTACTAAAGCTACACAGGCAGGAACCCATTTGACAGGTAAAGGAAAACTCCCTTTTTTCTTTGGTACCTTTGTGGCTGTAATTAACATTTCTGTTTTGTTCTAATTATAGTTTTTGTATTTTAGCCATTATGCTAATGGTGTTGTTCAGTAGTATGTGAGATTGCATTCATTATCACTGGTGAATTAAACCTTTATTAAAGAAAAATTCCCTCAGGCCTCATTCTGAAGTTAAGTAATTATTCATTTGGTTTTATCCTGGCAATTAGCGTATATACTGTAGCACTCATGATTGGATTTCTATACCTCCCCAGATGAGATTAACCCACTATGGTAAATAAATGTACAACAGCTCCCAACGTGTTTTTTTAAGTGCACTATTATATGGGAAAAAAAACCCCCAGAACCAAAAAAAAAAAACAACCAAACCCAAAAGGACTCATCATTCAGTAGAAGAGTTTTTGAGCTCCCAGCAGACCATACAGTCAGAAGGAGATTGTGCTGGACAGCTGGGGCTCTGCGGAGTAACAGTAATAACAAACGAGTTTATGAAGCCCTCCAACAGAGCAGTTAATTCTTTCTTCAATTGCAATGACTTCCTTGGTCAATATGCTTCATATCTGAGATATGCACTATACTCAGCCACACTCACATTGTAAATCAAGCCTTCTGAGAGCCTCCAGACATAAACAAATTGCCTGGATGATGTAGCCTAGTTCTCAGCCATGAGAGGGGAAAAAATGTCAAGGAAAATCTTATTTGGCCCCCCCTACATGCTAGAAGCTTTTGAAAGCCTCACAGACACTGTTGAATTTAACCATAATTCCTTGACAACAAACGAGGTTTTATGTCTATTTTACTACCAGAACATAGAGGCATGGAGAAATTAGGGAGTTTCCAACAGTCACAAAGAAATCATCAATAGAAACAAATTCTGACTGTAGTTCCCCTGTGGCCTAATCAGATGTTTTACCTGTGTTAACGTTTTTTGTCTCATATCTCTTTTTAGCACATATCTAGTTTACAGATCTGTCACAAAATGTGGCGAATGCATTTGAAGTCTCTTTTTAACTGATCCAATGCATCTTATGCTTCTCTATGGGGAGGGGCAGCCATTGTCCCACCTTTAATTACAGCTAGAGTTTTTAGAAGTACTTTTAAATAGGAACACCTTAAAGACATTAAATGAATCAATCAAGCATCCTTGATTCCATACAAGACTTCAGTGATGGCTCATATATAATCATTGCATAAGGTGAAACTTAACGTGCTACTACAGCCAAAACATTAATCAACTCCCTGAGAGTTTTGCCTCAAGAAGTAATTTAGGATTTGACCTTGAGTTTGGGTAGCTAGTATATACAAAATGCAGGCATTACCTCTACTGTTGTGAACCCATAAAATTTGCACAGATAGGAAAAATTAGTATACATTGATTTTTGATAAGCATCATTTAATCTCTTGTATATTCTGGCAATATCTACCATATACCCACAGGATCTAGGAACAACCTTAAACATCTCCACTTTCAATTCCAAATGCAAGCTGCATGTCATTAACCTTGCCTCAATATCAAACATGTGAAGCACAGCAGACATAAAATAAATAAATGAAAAATAATTTTGAAAACTGCCACATAATTTTCCCGTTGGGAAAGAAGACAGAGGAAAAGAAAAAGGGAAACACAATGCTTGTCCTGTCCTTTAATGCATGTCATGAAAGTATTTCACTTCAGATTCTCAGAGGTCATCTGCCTCACCTATGCTGCTAACAATGGAAGTTTGCATGCCTAAATATATTTGAGTTTCTGGGCTTCAGTTTCATGCAACTGAAGATAGAAGGAAAATCTGAATAGAATTCAAGGTCATTAGTAAATCTTATTAAATTATGAATTATATGTGGAGCTATAGATCACACAACACAATATTGCTAACAGTAGGTGTTATCCCACCTCTTGGAATACTGAAGAGGTTGCTTGATTAATATTCATAAGGTGTTTTAAAATAATAAACTGATATATAAGTGACAAATATTATTGTGCTGTACTCATTACTCTGGTAGGTTTGTATTGTGTACTGTAAGCCTTCCCCACAGAAGTCATTCTCCTCTGAATGTGCTTTGCAGATCACCACATCCACTGAGGGCTCACTGGCAGTGAGGTGTGATGATCAGGGACATTCAACTTCCAGGCTTTGCTCTTAACTACTTCGTGGAGTTGCAGTTACATCACTATGGAAAGCAAGCTCTCATTAAATTGCTGTTTAGGAGTAAAGGGAGGAGTAAACCTGGGTTTCAGCTGAAAAACCATCCTGTTAGATTGCCTTAAGAAGGCTTCCATGTTTAACCACACGTCAGTTATTTTAAAGCAACTTCTGATTACCAGAAAATCTATTTTTTATTTCCACAACAACAAAGGAAATCAGGCTTAGTTTTTATCCCTCCTGCATTATTAGAAATCATGCTTTCATAGTAATGAAATCATGAAGACCAAATTCTTTTTCACTGATATCTGTTCAAGTGAAATGCTGCTGGTGTCTTGACCATCCGCTGTCGAGATCCCAATAGATAATGCATGTCTGTCATGACATCCATTGCAGTTGTGCAAGAAAGAAGTAGGTATCCTCCATATATATATTATCCAAAATACCACAGAACTTTCAATCACGGCCCCTCAAAGTTCTCAAAAAAAGAAAGCGGAAAACAAAAGACAGGAAGAAAACTGAATCTCCAGAATTTTCTACTGCTGTAACTGTCTTCCGTTGCCTCTTAATGTTCCTGCAAGAATGAGAGAACTAAACTTGCATTCTTGATTGAAGAGAGGAATTTTAAATAAAATGTCAATGACACAAGTGATATTCACCTATCCTTGATGGGACATCAGACCAGTTGAGGAAGGCAGTGAGCTGTTAGGTAGAACCTGCCAATATGCTGATTCTGTTTCTAGACACTTTGGCCTCCACCAAGAAGTCCACTAGCTGCTTCAAATGCTTCTACTATATCAGATTAAGTTTTACAAGCTTATTTAGTTAGCAAGACTGATTATTTTTCTCTTTTGCATAGGGGGAAAAAGCACTCCTGTTTATTCTTTTGAAAGCTACTTTCTTATTGAAATGCTGAATTTCCGTTATCATAACTGTACTCAGCGTAAACAGGAAACATTTGCGCTTTGAATCAGGCTATCATGTAAAAGTAGAAGGTATTTCAGCAGGAGAATTTTGGACATGTCTGTTTGAAGGCTCTGCTGTTTTATGATGGTATTATGGAGAAGGTACTAGGAAATTGTGACAGGAGCGAAGAGGATTTGGTTAGAGCAGTTTATTGCTTCTGGTAGCCATCCCAACAGTGAGACTTGCGCAAAATATTTGAAATCATTATTATAACTGAAGAACTGTAAAAACCATATCCAATTGGAGAGAAAGAAATTCTAAAGATGTTCAAAACTTGCCAATTTCATTGATTGGTGAGCAGCATACTTCTCTTAGGGGGCTTTGTATGTTCAAGGATTCAAATATATCAGCTTTGTGTTAGAGCAGTATCTAATGATGTAGGAAAATGGTGCAACTCCAGCTTGTTCTCTGCTCTGCATCACTGTCTTCAGTGGTGCTCATAACAACATATACAATCATAGCAACACGCTTTGATTTTAATTTAGTAGAAAAAAAATTCTTGCTAAAAGGAGGTAATGTTGATTTTCTGTTAGGCTCCAAGTCCTTGAAGTGGCTAACTGTGAAATGGTTACTGTAGAGGCTGATTAGGAAAACAGGTCTTGCTTTACAGGGACAGTGCTGTTGCCTTAATGAAATCCAATCATCTTGAAGAAAGCTTCCAGATTTTCAAGTAAGAAGGTGCTAAAAAATATATTTATTAATGGCCTTTAGAAAAACATTAACTTTGCATTTTATATGCCATTACCTCATTCACATCTCAATCACACCAATTCTTTGAACTGTTCAGAAAATAAATGTTAGCCCATTAATTTTTTCCACAATTCCTTATACTTCTTAGATATGGAATTCCTAAAATTTCAAATTCAGGCATCTTTTAATCTGTGATATACAGCACTTTTTAAAAGATAAATTAGAGAAACTATCCATTTCAAAAGAGTAGTCACTGTCCGTTTCAAACGAGTAGTCACTATCCGTTTCAAAAGAGTAGTCCAGAATTTACCTACAATAGGAAAGTTCAGGACTCCAAGTTTGTTTTAGTTTTAGAATCTTTTCAGGAAGGTCGTCCTTATCCATAGTAATATTGAAACTATTCATTGGCTACTACAAGTCAGGGTTTTTAATTATGCAGGATACCAAATCTGCTATATACATTTAGGGCATGGGTGACAGTAGTCAAATTTTCCTCTAAAATTTCCTTTGTAAATAGAGTGAAAGTTAGGAAATACTCAGATTCTTCAGTCATAACTCTTGACAGATATTGGCTTGACTAGTTACCATTATAATATGCTTTAGAAAACCTACAGGTTTGTTTCACCTCCATTTGACTCTATCTCTTATGTTTCTAGATATATATCTGTGCATTTACTCCCACTACAAATGTGAAGAGAGGATTAGGAAAGTTTTAGTAAATTATTGACAGTACTTTTTATAAAATTTGAAAGGTGCTTCAGATTTCTGCTGACATATGATGAGAGCTAATCTGCAAGTAAATAGATCACAACATGCTATGCAGATGAGCAGACGAGCATGTTTTTATTCGTGGCTGGTACCTGTTCTTTTCCAGATTCCCTTAAAAGGAACTGGGCAGAAATGTTACCATTGCTGTGTTTTACTGAGGCACATTTGAGTTCCATTGTAATAGTGACCAAATTAAGCTTCTCTATATTGAGGCTGGGAATGGATTTCCTGAAGAAACAGAGATAAAAATAGTTTCAAATCAGGACAAGCTTTTGCTTACTCTTTCCACAGTCAGGTGAAACAAGATCTTAGAAGGTCCAGAACCAGGAACAAGAAATCTGCAAATGACTTTGCTACAGGCAAGTGTTTAGTAGTGTTAAAATATTTTTTAAAACTTTTTTGTTCTATTATTCCAGGAGGTTGCAGGGTCAAAAACAGAATTTCCAGCAGGTTGAAATATCAAGGCATATTTTTAAAATCCCTTTGACATATTAGTGTTTTTATTGCGCATAGCAGAGTAATGGCTTGCTGCCAGTCAGACACATTCTGCTTGCTTTATTTACACATTGAGGTCAATGAAATTCCAAAGTAGGATTACTCATTTGTGCCTAACAAATTTAGATTTGCCAGTGAAATGACCTATGTTGTCAGCAGGATTGTCTTAATCCAAAGATCCTGAGTCTGTGCCTCACGAGTTAAAGGGGTTACTAGTACAATGGTAATGATAACACCTTTGGTAGACATACTCTTCACTTTGTTTAAAGACTAGCATTTTTTATGAAAAGATGATATTATAACCCTGATATTGCTAACAGCATGTAATGTTGTTGATATTTTAATGACCTTCTTTCTATTTCTTGAACCCTGACTCGTGGTTATGAATGGTCAAGCATCTTGCATTGCCTGATTGTGGTTCCAAGCTCGAAGTGACTGAATCCTTTGGTGATTCTTGTTTGTTTGTCTTTTCTACGTGGGTAACCTTTGTTCCAACGCTAGTCAACAGACAATAAGAAATATAAATATTAGGTCATTTCTCGAATTCCCAGTCTTGGGTTTTGTAATTCCCTAGCACCTGGGTTAGGTGTTAGGACCTCGAGAACTTGCATTTCCATGTTTTTTTTGCCTGCATACTATAAATGTTTTTAAATGTTTTCTTTTCACTGTTTACCCGTGGAAGGTAAATTGCTTCCCTTTCAGTGCTGGGTTACCATAAAATGTATATTAGCCTGAAAGAGAGAAATAACTTAATGTAATTTTGTAGCTACAGTCTTTGTCATTCTCAGAGACTTGTTATTTAGCCATCCAATTGTATAACCAATTGTTCCCATAATCCTCAGCGTTTAAGAATAACGTTTCCATGGTAATCTTAGATTCTGTAAATGCTTATCATTCTCTAAATGGATAGCTTTAAATAAATAAGTCATCAGTTACCTAGTAGACAGCATATACTCTATTGGTATAAAAAGAAGAAATACACCTCAGTTATAAAAAGAGACTAGTTTGTTCAGCCATAATAAGTTCACAGTCTGCAGAATCATGACCCTACTGATAGTGTTAACAAAAGCTTGCTCCTTAATTATCTGCCTTGCATTCAGCTGCTGTTTCCCTCCTAAACTCAATTATAATTCTAATAGCAGCTGTGCTGCCATTGTTTGTTGCAATTCATTTTAAAGAACTTTGATTGGATGTCATTGGTCTTTTTGACTAAATGTGCAAGGTTCAAAGTATCCACTGCCACTAATAGCCCTCATCTCATCTCAAGATTATACTAATTATTTACATAATTATATATTGTACATTATAGAGCTATTATGTATTATTTCTAAATGATAGTTCTCCATCAAAGATGTTGAACAAAAGAATATATATAGTTTTATTGTCCTTACACATATTTCAGTGTTGAAGATATACTTATGATTACTCTCTGTCTCTGTGTTAGCCAACAATTGAAGTATCCTTCCAGTGCACTGCAAATTTATTAAAGTATTCAGAACTCTCTATTGCTTTCAATTTTGACTCCTTGTTTATTATTTCTTCTGTACATCTATGTCTGCAATGAATGTGATAAGCTATTACTTTTACAGGAACAAAAATGTCCTCATACGTCCTTCAAATTTCGAGGTCCTAATATATGGTAAAACTTAATTTGATATAATAATTACAAAATCTAGTAGAAATACACTGCATGATTACCACTTATATAATTCTAAAAATCCAGCTCATCTCTAATGTAATATGAGAATTTGTATGGTGGAATATTTCAGCTCATTTATACAAGATTAGACGAAAATAAATTAAGAAATTGTTGCAAGTCCTGGATTTCAGATTGGATTCCATGTGTGGAGATTGTTCTACTAACTTTATATTACTACTACAAATACAACTTTATTTCAGGATAACTCATATATGTCAAGAAAAATAAAGAAATAACAAAAATAAATGTTTAGTTATCTTAAGGCTATCTGTTTAGATAGAGAGCAAAATTTACTTCATGTTTATAAGTGAAATAAATTGACTTGAAGTCACAGTTTTATTCTGAGGACTCTGGAACCCTGAAGTTTGGTTTGGGCACATCTCACACAAAGGCAAGACCATGAATTCTGCCTTCTTATCATGGAAATTATGATCAAGATCACCTGCATGTATGTAGGGCATCAAATGGCTTGTTGCCTGTTGAAAACTCTGGAGTGTCAGTACATTAAATCACGAGGACAGTCTCGCTTTTTTTTTTCCTGTTTATTCTTCCTAATATCTGAAATGCTACAAAAAAAAGCCCCCACTAACAAGTCTGCAAAGAATTAAAAGAACCCTGCTGGAGTCCCAAAGTCAAGTGATTTGTAGTTTACACATCAGCTGCATTACATATACAAATTGGCCTCTGCATATATACATGGAGTAGTGATCTTCAGTTGCACAATCTTTGTGGAGAAACTGCTGCCTCATGCAGTACAAGAGATTCAGAGTTTGCAGTGAAAGAAATTGCAGCCAGGACTCCTCCACTTTTTGCAGAATCTAGAAGGTATGTAGCACATGATGATGAGAATTGCAGAGAGAGAATGGTTACACAGTTAAAAGTGTTTGAAAATTGCCCGCAGCAGCTCCACGGAGTTTCTTTTTGCTGATAGTTCGTTTATGTAAAAGTGTTTGCAGAGGTATTCAGTATTTTTGGATGCCTGACTTGGGATCTTGATGGCTGATATGCAAAAATGCTGAGGATTCAGAATACAACTGATGTTTTGATTTCTGCTGCAGCTTGAAGCTTGTGTTTCAGGCATACAAAATATTAGTAGAATGCCAAACGCACTGAAGATGAGATCCAAGATGTCTGAGAGTTGGAACCCACAATTCATTGAAGCCCTCATCCTTAATCTTTTTGGTCAGATTTTAAAATGTATTTATTTGCATGGCTGGTGATGGGCATAGTCTCATAGAAGAAACTTCAAAAGCACCCTTGTGCTGGAAATGAAGTATTTTAGCACTTTTTGGGAAAACTATCACACTGCTTCATGCATTTTTGGGTACCTATTTAACTGTGAAAAATCTGATCCTCACTGCCTTAGCTCCTGAGCAGCAAAATGACCATAATAAAACCTATTCCTTCCTGAGGCTGTTGCAAAGGTAAATTTTCTAATGTCTCTGAACATCTGATACTCTCGTGATGAGTCCCATGAAGAAGCTCATGAGGAAATTCCTAAGTCCTTCTTCAGCTCAGAGCATGAGTACTGTATGGTAACCAAGTATAACACTGAAAATAGAGAAAAACCCCCAAACTAACGGCTCATAAGGTGAACACCATCAGTTTGGTGCAGCAAAGGAGATGGGACTCGTGTGGATTGTGACTGTGCTGTAATGCACATGTGAAAGGAATTCTAATGCTTGATTAGTACTTGACTTCAGAACCTTAGTATTGATATCAGAACACAGTTCTATACGTAATATTCTATAAAGTTTTTGTTGACAGTTGTTTGGGGAAAATACATATATCTAACTTACAGCTCTGCCACCTGTTATTAATAGAGTTTTCCCAAACCAGAGGGAATACAAGTTTTATGGCACCCCAGGCTCTCATATATCTACATTAGGGCAGTGATTAATACACTTTTTCTTTTTTCAGAGTTGGCTACCAAATAGTTTCAATTGAAATCTTCTGGAAAACAAATATGAATCTGGTTAATGAGACAAGTCTGCCACATTGATGAAAATAAATGTAAAGTTTATTCTAATAGAGTTTCAGAAGCACAATCCATTTAGAGGAGTATTGTATATCTGTTCCAACTATCTCATTGCAAGAAATATGAAAATGCATTTGAGTTGTGCATGGCATTTCACACATAATCTAAACTTTAAGCATGGTTCAAGATCTAAAGGGTAATTTTCATAAGAAAAAAAATACACATTTTTGGAATGAAATCTGTTCTCCCTGCCTTTTTTTTTTTTTTTACTATATTCTTGGTATCTCTTCCTCTCTGGAGGTCTGGTCTGGACTTGGCAAATTCTGTGATTTCCTTAGATTTCTGTTCCAATACTGTCAGGAAATTATTTTTTTTTTTTGTGAGGCCTTCATCCTCTGAATATATTTATAAGTACTTACAGAAGGCACCAATATGTGGGATTCAGGGTTGTTTTAGTGTCATTACCCCTGCTTCTTCTTTGCCCAGTGGATGAGGAAGCGCCAGAAGTTGTACTATGCTATTCCACTTCGAAGTAAAAGCTTTTAGAGGTCTGATTTTTGCCCCATAGAGGAACATTTAGGAGTAATTTAAAAATAACTGAGGATTTTGTTTGGTTCCACAGATTGTTTACATTTTGACTTGAAAAACTGAAGGAAAAAGAAACAGAGGATAGCAAAATAAAATCCCAGGGTACGCCATTAAGAAATTGCACTTTTGAGATTCCAGCCTAACCTGCATCTGTTTTTGTTGCATATTATTCTAATTAGCTTGGATCTCTCTCACATTCCTGTTTACATTTCTTTTTAATAGGTCTTTCTGATTCAATATTTTTCCTTCTATTTATGAATTTAATGCAAAGTGGCACGTGGTGTGAGGTGCCAGATGTGGATTACTTTCCTGCCTCTGAAGCAAATAACACACAGAATAAGTGTAAGTATTAGGGAAAAAGGGCAGTACCCTGTATTTGGTTGGAATCATAGTTCAGAAAATACAGACAAATATTCAGAAGAAAATCTGTGTTTTCTAATAATAAGGGCATAATATTTTAAGAAAAATTAAAATCTAGGATGAGAATAATTATTAAAGTAAAAAAAGCAAGCAAAAGTTGATAATCTTTTACCAACATAACTATATGGTTTTCAAAACAGATGCAGCAATAGTGGTAACCAAACCAAGCATGCATTCTTATGTTTGTTATATTATTGGTCTTTCTAATCAGCTCTAACCATTCTAGACTATTATTTTATGTTATATTAAAAAGAAGTATATTATTATTATTGTATTAAAATCAGTTATAAGTATACACATCTCTGTACTTTTTTAGATATTCCCACTGAATATAGTATAGCTAACAGAAGTGAAGCTTTCAAAATGAATTATAGCGACTAAAAAGTTTCTGAATAGCAGTAAGAAATAATGTAAGTAAAACATGCTGCTGTGACTTTTATAGCCAGGTGATACAGAATTCCAGTAGTAGAAAACATTTTATATTCTATAGAATTACAAAGCAAATGCTCTAGTTTTTGCAAGGACAACACTCACTGCTTGTGGAATGGGCTAAAAGATGTTAAGTTAGCAGCAGCGTAGCTGTCCCTGCCTGAATTTGTACTTTTTAACAGCTTTAATAGATAATCTGTGTCCATTCTGGTTTGTGATATTGCTTATGCCTGGAATTATCTCCCTCACTTGCTTTTAAGAAGGACAAGAATTTTTTTTCTTCCATCAGTCTGCAAAAGGTAGTCCCCAGAAGAATTTTTCCACTGTACATATCAGCACGGCAAGAGTTGGGTTCTGAGTCCCTAGTCCAGACTGAGGACCTACATATAGAATTTAAACATGTCAAATACAGGAAGATACGATATGCCAGAAAATAGGTTATCAGTAATGAAGAAGCAGAAGTAAAATGGTTTGTTTGATTGTTGATAAAATGCCACGTATGTTCACACAAAGAAGGGGATTTAAAAATTAAAAGAGTTCAACTGTTCGATTTTTTGAAGGATATATAAATACGTTTGTTAAGATGGATAAAATTATTTATTATGTGAAACTTTTTGATGTATTCTGGAATAGATGAACTCATTATTTATCCAAGTACTTAAGGACTAAATTGAACAGGGATTTTTTGTGTATGTGTGTGTTTCCTGATAAACCTGGCTGTTCTGTTTCTGTGTTTCTGTGTTTGCTGGTTTCCAGTTCCCCTGTCCTGTGGGAACAAAGAGGAATCTATTTTTATTGTTTGATTTTCAACACGAGAAGCTTCTTCTAACTGTCAGGGAAATGCCCTTCCTAAACCACAATGAATCAAAACCTGACAATTGGTTCTTAGACTGTTTTTGTTACAGTTGCAAACCTAATCCCCAAATAGGAATGTTCCCATATGAGTGTGATGGATCCACGTTCCATCTTCTGTTATACATTGTGAGTCTTTTTAGTGTACTCAGCATGCAATTTAAAGCCTGGTTTTTGACAAATGCAAGGTGACCTGATGTTGTAAAATATTTGAACGGTATAAAGGGACATTAACAAAATAAAGTTTTTCTGTGCAAGTGGTGCAGAGAAATGAGGAATTAGTCTTGCAGATTGTTGCTCCTGTGGTCTGGTAAAGGGTCACTATTGTACTAACTGGCATATGTGGAAGTGTCTTAAGGTGTTGAGTGGTACAGTAGCACTAAGCACGAGACCTATGTTCAATAATATTTATATCGTAGAACATATAAATCTTTGGCTTTGTCTTTGCCAATTCTTATTTCCATTGTTTATCACCATGTTTCAGCATGCCTTTGTAGCAGGTTGCAAACTGACTGCTTTGCTAGCTAACTTGGCAATTCAAATTTGAAGTCTCTGTTCTGTAGGTTGCCTGTTTTATATGTTTTTCTCTTCAAAATAAGTAATATGGTTTGTCATTTCCCAGCTCTGGGACCTTTGCTTTTCTCCATTAGTTCTGAAGAATAATAGCCAGTTACTCCAACACTATTTCTGCAAGTTCCATTAACACTCTGGGATATATTCCATCTGAATTCTGTGAATTTTCTTTGGTTGCAAAAAATGTATTGTGTATTAAAAGATCGGTTATTGCACTACTTAAGAAAGTCTGGGTAAATCTGTTCTGATGGATTATTTAGAAAGAAAGCTAGGAATGTGTGTATTAGTGTCTGGATGCTGCATTTACGAAGGACAACTGAACTGCTGCAATGATTCTAAGGGACAAAAATGTAACATAACACAACACCACCAGCTGAACTGGCGAAGGGTACATTTGGGGTTGTTGCACACAAATGAATTGTCTTTATTAATAATAACTTTAATTATTTATATAAATAATAACTTGTAGTTAAAATTGGAATAGTGACCAAAAAATCTATTTTGAAAATTCTTATTGTTAGCATGAAAGTACTCCTTGGTTATAAACCTGACCCTTCCCTATTACATCTGCTTGATTAGTCCTGCATCTTCATTTTGAAGTCAAGTTTTAATGAACTTTGTTGTCCTTTCTCCTTGTCATGTGTTATGTACATTTAATTATAATATCGGAGATCAATGATCCTTACATTTATTTTCCTAGACTATATCACGCCATGACAAGATTTTGAAATGCTTTTAAGCAGTTTTGCCCTTCAGCTGTAAATTGTGATTCTGTACTTCTTCATTAATGATCTTGGAGTGCTTACATAACTACTTAAGAGAAAATATTAAATGTGAGATGGTTCCATTAATTTAAGAGCAGGGACATTCTATTTAGACTCCCTTTCCTTGCTCAAGGAGTACAGCATTTTTCATTTTGATAAATGATTTGCCCTGTTATAACTTTTTTAACTAATGGATATATAAAAAAACCCCTGTTAAATAAAAATGATATGACAAAAAAGTATGACATTCACTTTATTTTATACAGAAATGAGTGTAGCACAAAGTGATTTTATTGAACTGTAACAACAAAACATTGGAAGTTCAGTGCTGAATTGGCCTTGAAATTTATTTCTTGTGTCATATAGATCCTTTTGCCTCCAGATGAAGGTTCAGTTAAAGACCCACACCACTAGCAATGCAGTCCTATAGGGCATTATGTTCCTTTCCCTTTTCTGATGGGTGCATCAGGTGTTCTTACCCTGAGCACCAGTTTCAGTGTCCCAGATGTGTATTGCAGTTGGACGTTAATCAGAAGGGAGAACTGCCTCCCCTCTCACCCCTGACATGCTTCCTGAGAGGTTATTACAATTGTTGCTACAAAAAGGTCATATCCAGAAATTTATTTTGCTTTAATTGTTCCTGTGGTCAGGAAGAAGGCTGTTGTTTCCAAGGAAGTGAGCAGTGTATAAAATGTAGGGATAAGGGTTTCTTACTAGAATTTTTAGCTCTTTCTGTTTTGTTTTGTTTTTTTTTTTTTTTTTTTTTTTTTTTTTTTTTTTTTTTTTTTTTTTTTTTTTTTTTTTTTTTGTTTGGTTTGGTTTTTGTTCGATTGGTTTTTTTGGGTTTTCGTTTTGTTTTGTTTTGTTTTCGTTGTTGTTGTTGGGAGGATTNTTTTTTTTGTTTGTTTGGTTTGGTTTTTGTTCGATTGGTTTTTTTGGGTTTTCGTTTTGTTTTGTTTTGTTTTCGTTGTTGTTGTTGGGAGGATTTTTTTTTGGGGGGTTTTTTGGTTGGTTGGATTTAAATAGGCTTCTGTGAATAGGCTTCTGAAATATTTCATCCAACCAAGTAATTTAATGGTCTAACATCAGGTGTGTTACAGTTTGTGATCAATAAGTAGTAAGTATCAAGACTGAGATTTTCAAAGGGTCTGAAGAACAATTACACATTCATCTCCCATTAAGTTCTGAATGCCTTTGAAAATTTTAGTCATGCTTATCACTGGACTCTACTCAGAAAAGATTGGATTGTATTATTTCAGAGAGTGTCATCTGCATATTGAACTAGCTAAAGTATTAGAACAGTAATCAATTAAATCTCTCCAATCTAGACACCTTGTGCTGTTTTTAATCACATCCAGAAGCTCCACAGTTTATGAGCCTACATACATCTCAACCTTTTAACTTGCTGAAGCTCCCAGTTCCATCCTGATGTGTTTCACTTAAGTAATAAAAGTAAAGCAATCTGTGCAGGTTATTACTGTGAATGTCAGTTACATTTATATGTATATCAGAGGAAAGATATTGGTCATTATACACTTTTTTCCCCTCCTTTTTCAGCTTCAACTGCTGCTGTAAGAAGCATCAAAAAGCATCGAGCATTTGAAATGGCTTTCAAATTATTTCCTTTTCTTGCTGAAAAGCTTAAGAACCTGATTACAGTGCTGCTACCATGGGTGCATCATTTCATGGATGAAAAAGATGGATCCAAGATATTAAGTAAAATTTTCAACTCCTCAGAAGGATATTAATTTAATGAAGGGCATAAAGTTTTTGTACCTTCCACATCATCTGTTTGAACCTGTGTATATGGTATATACATCTCCACAAAGAAACATTACCATCCTTGCTGCTGAAGAACTGATGTACACTTTCCAAAACTGAGTTAGTTTACCTACTGGCTCTCCATAGGGTGAGATAAAATCCTTAGCTTCCAACACAAACCCTACCAGTTAAGCTACTGAGCATCACCCTTAATCTGTAGCACTTTTTCTATGTGAGTTAATATTAAGCAGGGTATGTTTGGTTGTAATCTCTTTGAAGGTTCAAATTTCAGGAGCAGATATGTTTTTCTGGCACTTTTTTTGTCAGGATCATGGGCAGAGTAACTCCACATTTACGTCTGGATGTGTAGAAAGAATCCAGTGTGTGTGCTGAAGTGGGAGGGGGTGGAAAGGGTAGAGGAGAGACAGATAGATACCTCTTCAGGTTGTGCTATCATTGAGAGCTTCTGTGAAGTCTAAGCTGATACACTTAGCTTGTCTCAGGGAACCATTCCGCTAAGAAATGTATGAAGGCTGCAGTAAGGGTTTGTGTAAGCAGGAGGGAGGTCAAAATAAAAGGAAACAAATAAATCAAGAACCTCCACAAAACTATGACGTGTGTAGAAGGCTTTAGTTCTTAATGTCAGAATAAAAATATTTTTCCTGACAAGAAGTTTGGAGTCAGATAAAACAGCAGAATAAAGTCTGTATGGAAAATGGTCCATGGTTTACACTTATACGCTTCCCCCTTACTTTGCCAGGTAATAGCAGCCAAGCTGTATTTGAGAAATTCAAGACAAAATCTTGTCAGTTACTCCCACACCTTCATGGGATTTTCCTGCAGTTCATTTATGCTCTAAACTTATTTTTAGGATTAGCCCAAAGACAGCACTCTGTAGGTTGCACAAAAATGTGAAATTTAAGGACACCGAAAGAGGAACGCCCATCTCTACAAGCATGCTTTATTTTTTCAAATGAATATGTAAGTCAGAAGTTTGGTGGAAAGAAGGAATAAGTGGCAAAGGAGAGTGGGAGCCATCCCTTGTCCAGACGTTTAGTGTTCTTGTTCTGCATTCAGATGAAAAGAGACCTGAACTGAAATTAAGAGAGTTATGCTCATCCTTGGTACATTAACAAGACCTACTCCTTCTCCCATCACTTTTTACAAGTGTCCTCACGACAGCTGCAGTGCTGAAGAAATTACTATTCAAAAAATAACTTTCTATCTCACTTGAAGTTCAAGTTGCCAGATCTGTTTTAAAACTAATTTTTCATTACTATTTTTTCATAGGTAATAATTCATGACTCTAGCAGCTGTAAGCCTGCCTCTGATTGAAAATGAAATGTCAAAGAATTTTTTTTCCTGCAGACATAAAAGGTACTTTTAAGGCAAATATAAAAAAGCTTTCCCCTGCTTTTGATGTACCATTAGCACTGTCTTTAACTATGCTTGAACCAGTACCATGATATGTTGAATTATATTTTCTTTGGGGTAGATCCCTGTCTACTGGAAGCAGTCATAAATTCATTGATTTTAATGCAGCAAGGCTGGTATATAAGGCTTGTAGACAGGTGCCATTTTTGTGAGATTATTGAAGTCTGCCAAGACCAAGTATTTAGCTCCTCACCTCATGCTGGTCAATATTCCAGATAATGACTTTGCATTTAAAATGCTTATTTGGATCTTTGATAGAATATTGGTCTGTCAGATTTTGATTGTAACACTGACAAAAATAGTGGAGGAGACAAGAACAGATCTTCAAATGAGATTATGATGTATATGGTAAGATCTGGCTCTGGAGGCTTTTTGAGCTTTTTTGTGCAGTTGACCAGAGTGTTGCATTTTCTTGAGTTACAGCAGATATTAAACTGGTTGACAAGAGCAATGCAGTAGTTGCCTTGAAAAGAGATTAGTCTATTGATGGAGATCTCTCTGTAGCTCAAAGTCTCCTCTTCCAATAAGCATTTAGCTCTGCATAGCCCTGAAAATTTATTGTGTGGTCCACTGTTAATACTCATAAACACCACAAGATTCATACAACCCTTTTTTGCTTGCTGTGCCTGTTTCTGTGGCTTCTGAGATGCATTGAGGTTTTAGTGGGTAACTCTGAAACAGTGAACACCCACTTACCAACTCCTCTGTAGGCAGGGCTCTCACTATTTGGTAAAGATCTAACCCAAGATCCTTCAGCTGTGACTGTATTTAATTCACAAGTGGAAGTTCCTAGAGCCATATATTTACACCATGTATGTGAATTATGGATTTTTTCTTATTTTTCTAATAAGAATTGTACATGTGCTTAAATGAGCAGGAATTAAGCTTTTAAAATTTCCAAAATAAATAGTATTTTCACAGTGTGTTTTCATAACACTTCCACACTTATATCAAGTATTATTGTTTCTACATTACCAGTAAGTACTGTGCTAACACCTCTTTTAAGGATGAGTAATCTTCGCTGTATTTTTTAACTGGAAAAGAAAGATAAGATTAATTTCCCCTTGGCAAAAATGACTATATGAAAATGCATCTTCCTACTAAATTTATTTGCCAGCTCTTTTATTCAGATTGCTTTACCGATTAGAGAGTCAGGACATCAAGGTTTAATTCATGTTGGATTTTGTCACTATGGCAAGTTTTGCAAGCATTTCAACTTTCCATATATCTCAGTTTCAATATTTGAGAATGGGACAGTATTTCAAATTCCCTTTCCTGAAATACTTTTAGGTGAAAGAAGGCATGGTTTCCTTATTTAAATAATGGCATGGGTGAATGATCAATACTTTTATTTTACCATGTAAGCAATTTGAAGTAAATGCTAAGCTGTCCAGCTCTATCAATGATGACATAGAGTCAACTTTTCTTTATTAGACTTGTGGTACAATATTTCCTCTTGATAGTTAAAGGAAGGACACAATTTTTATACTTTATCTATTATGGAAGTCTTGTTTCTCTATGGGAACCCCCATACAGGTTTGGAGGTTTTTTGACTGTAAAATAAGACTTTTTTCCAATGTTTTACTGCAATAAAGAAGCAACACCACAAAAAAATTTAATGTTATTGTGCTTGCTGGAAATACATATGTACCTTGAAATTACCAGTATTGATAGTACAGCCATGGGTTAAGTGTGGCTAATTCAAATGGTTATAAAAGATTTTTGAAGACAAATCTTTCATTGAGAAACTAATTTAGAAACACACTGTTAGTACCAGATCCTCTCTGTCTCACAGGTGTAAAGAGTCTCTGCCAGGGATGGTTTCCTGGTGATATTTAGAACAGACACAAATCCATCAACCTTTCCTTTGGTTGCTAGACTAAACTGTGATGAGAAGGGCCTGAAAGTCTTGTGTCCTACCAGTTACAGGAGTTGTAATATAGTATGGTCTTGCATGTGAGAAGAAGCTTTGTAAACAGGGGGTTAAAAATTCCCTGGGGAAAGAAAGAAGCAGAGAGGAAGCAATGTAAAATAAAAGGCTGAAGCATTCACATTTCAAGAGGTAGAGTGATTATTCTACTACCTGAGGAGGAGAGGATATGACAGGTGTTTAAATGTCTCCATGTAGTGCATGTTAGTTCTTTCTTTTAGCTTTGATGTGATTTTCCCAGTTTAATTTACATGGTATAGCTTCAAAAATAATAATAAAAAAAAGATATTGTAGAGCTATCATGGCAAGCTTTTCATATGGTGTCAGTTTGGGATAAAGGAATAAAAAGTTCTAATAATATTTTTCAAGCATTAATCTCTGCAAGATGTCATGAAGACCAGAATTAGAGCAATATGTGGTCTTTGCCATCTTTGACTGTTGTGACTCAAAGACACTTTTGATCACTTGAAAAGAAAATTCAACACTTAAAAAGCATACAAACCAGTAGAATTTCCACAACAATCCAGTTTCCCATTTACATCCCAACAGGGTCAATTTTCAATGCATTTCATATAAGAAAAAAATATACTGTTCTCACGATTGTTTGTGTGTGTAGCTCTGCACACCCCATGCTGTAAATATACCCCACAGCCTCAGATCCATGCTGTGACCAACAATATATGCCCAGTGGGCTAGGCTAGCAATGTCTACTGTATGTTTATGGTCTTTCCTTCGCATTTTTGTAAAGCTGTTTCTTCCTCTGTCGTAACCTGGCAGTGTAGCTTTCTATAGTTTGGGGTATTATAAAACTGTCCCTAAAAAGCATATTGGAATACAGCATTTGGACCCACAAACGAAAGCTCGAGCTCTCTACAGAAAAGTCTTCATTTTCTAAATGATTTCAGGGATGCAGGAGGACAGAAAAGCTGCACAACAACACAAGTACTTGTAGAAGATGTAGATAATGCAGCGGCATCTTAGTGCCTTGCTTCAGGTGAGAGTTAGGGCTCTTTTACAGTGTGGCATTTCATGTTGGAGCACACTTTAGCTTCCTGAGCTGTGTTGGATATCAAAAGATCTGAAGTAAAATTCAGTCTCAAAGTCCTTTAAAAATATTGGAAATGACAGCTTGACTGCTCAGAAAGTAAGATTTTTTTTTTCACAAAAACTGAACAGTAGTGTCTGAAATTTCTTTAGAAGAAGGGTAAAGGGAGATGTCACATCTCTTCTAGTCCTATTTTCATATGATTTTGGGAACATGGCACTCAGATTGATAACATATTAGAAATAAAATATATCAATTAATTTGAGAAAAGTCAACCCTTGACTAATTTTGTGTTTAAGAGGTTCTTGGAGTGGCTGCAGTCTTCTAAAGTTTCATCCATCCTGTTATAAAGCCAGGGTTTGAAATCAGACCTGTAAGCATGTTTGCGACTCGTCAGTTAAATCTCACTGTTCTATTTCTGTTTCCTGGTTTGATTAACAGAACCCACTAAAACAGTAGTAATGGAACATGAAAACTTCATGTTGACTTTTCAAATAGGATTTGCATTACTCAAGCCTGTAGTGGAGAGGTATGCCAAGGTAGAATTATGGAAAAATGCCACTAAGTACTGAAATTATTCCAAGCATGTATTCACTGAACCATTTTGAAGTGTTCTAGGATTGTCTAGAAACCCTAGAAATGCAGATTTCAGATAATTTCTAAACTATTCTACATCTACTAGACTAAGCTGGTGTTTCTTAAATGTAAAGCATAATTCATTGCAACTTGTGAGGACTAGTATTTGTATAGCATTTCTTTTTCAGTTTTTGACAACAAACATAATATAATACATCTGCTAAGAATAAACCTCTAAAGCACTTTAATAGTAAGAAATAGAGAATTGTATATTCATTTACATCCATCCTATATAAATATATAATATATGAACATTATACATATGTAATTATTATTTATTTTATTACATCAAGTTCTTTAAGAAAAGTGCAGCTGCCAAATTTTTCAATATTTTTATTTTTGACTGATGTAGTTGACATCCTTTTTTCAGCATCCTTTGAATAAAAGATGTCAGTACTCTTCAGTGATACTTTTTTTTTGTTTAAAAATTTCCTTCCATGTATTTGAAACATGAATTTCAAACCCTTCAAAGTAAAAGAGAAAAATTTTCATCAAGCTGCCCCTTTTTTTAAAGTTCTACTTAACTGAAATATCATTATTTTCCTGTAAACCAAGACAAATTTTAAAAATATCAAAGATAACAGCCAAAATTATTTGTATGTTCTTTTCTTAACCACTGTTTAGTACTGGATTGGGATTTGCAATCCTTATCCTGAAGCAAGATATAGTCCTTTCTAAGGAATGATAATCGAGTAGTATAATAAAGAGATTTTTTTAAATTTATAATTGTATGATTAAATGAAATTACTCATCAATCTAATTGGCCAAGAAAGTCGGTCCTAATTGAAACCCAGGGTCATGTTAGACTTTGTTAGAGAGTTTGTAAAATCAAAGTATCTTAAAGGTCTGCAAAGATGTTACAAGTGGATCATAAGGGATTCCAGTATCTAGATAGAATTCTGCCCTTGAATTAAGGATTTAAAGTTCTGAGAAACATTGTTGATAAATTTATGGCAGAATAAGAAATATTTGCCCTACTCTGCAAATGCTCTGGAGGTAATTTACATCCCAACAGTTACATGCAGAAATCTGTGCTATGAAAAAAGGAGTGAAAATCATTTTTGCTTGCAAATTAACGAGAAGGTTGGGAAGTTTGTTTAATCTAAGAAACTCTGTTTTTAGTTCTCCTGAGCAGAAAAGATAATGAAATTGTCCCATTTATTAGCTATGGTAATTAACTATGGTACTGGTCCATTCATTAGAAATACGAGGAAAATTTGTGGGTTTTGTTATAGTTCTTGCCTACTGTTTCAGAGCTCCCTTGAACAAAGATTTCATAATTCATATAAAATAGTAAAATGCATGTAGTTCTTTATGAAGAGTACTAACACCAAGTTATCCCTTAGTCCTTATATTAAAGCATCACGTGCAAAAAGAAAATTTAAATTTTATGTTTTGTGGTTACTGGCATAGATACGCAATCAGTAAAGCAACTGATTTGCTAACATTTTTCTCACTTCAGGATAGACAGCAGAAGAAAATTCTGAGCAAATTCCAAAAGACATTCAGGTTGGACTCTAGCAGTTTCAATAAACCCTTGACTTCAGAGGACTGTAATTGCCTCAAAGAAATTATTTCATCTATTATATCTATAGTAAATATAGAAAGACATGCAATTTTAATAACTTAAAAGCTTTGAAATTCCACAGCAAGAAGAGCTGCATTTCAGCTGTATTTCAAAATTCTGTTGGGAATGGGTTACAAGTGTAACCCTGAAATCAGATCCATTAGAAACCAAAATTGCAATATTACAGTTGAAGAACATGATACTCAGAATGATGAAGCTGTAAACAAGGCAGCGTTTCAAAATGTTCAAAATGTTTTTTAACATCACAATTACCACCTACCCTTCCCAGATAGATATCTGGAGGCAGCTTAGTATCTTCTTGATAATTTTAAGAAAACAAGACTTCTGTGGGGAGGTGGGGAGGGTGTTGGCGAGAAACTTAACAGCACTAAAAAGTCTTCTTGTTTTAAAAAACATGTTTTCAAATAACCAAACACAAATATAGCTTCATGTCTGCAGTCAAGAAATTTGGTACTGTCAAATTTGTGATTCAAGCTTGCAGTCCTTAGAATGTGAAATCCATTGGCAAGATTGATTTCTAAAACCCTAAAAGGGAGTTATATTTTATGAAAATAGAAATTCTTTCCTGGTTCTTGAAACATACTTGTCTTTAATTACCACACACCTATTTACATTCTTTTTCCCCTTTTCTAACTAGTTAGTGTGCTAATCTTCACAAATATATTTATGTTGGGTTTTTTATAATGTTTTAAAATTAAATTATTTTAAGATATGCAACGTATTTGTCTGTCTTTGAAATCAATGTAGACTACATGCTTTGTAATCCTTCTAAAATGCCTTCTTGAATTTGCTTTGGTTGCTATAGGCAAAACATTGCCTACATTTATTTCACTTGTTGCCAACAGAATTTTTTAGTATAACTAATCAGTTTGCTGAATAGATTCTATTGCCCAGGCATTCCACTTTCTGGTATTTATAACTGCTCACAGGATTTCAATTGCAAGAAGAAATGCTGAAACTGTTGCTTAGCAAACCCCTTCCTTTATCGGCACTAAAGGCATTTCAGAAGATCTAATTCAAAATAAGAAATTTGAACGAGTGATTTTATTGAACAGATTGTTTGAAATCCTAATGACATCTCAATACAGGCTAGTGAGTATGACAGATTACCCACAGACGCATAAGAAGCTGCATACGTGCAACTATTTTCATCGCTACATCCCGTGGAACCGGGCTCGTGGATTAATAGACTCATAGATCAATAAAATATTGGCCACGTTATAAGAAAGTGCTAAGCGTCAATGAGAAGACAGTTTCGAGTCAAAGTACTCGGAAAATAGGAATCCATTTGTGTCAGGGCATTTTTCCTCCCCTGGAGTAATTGTTACTGGCCTAATTCCTCCGTCTGATTTGTTCACTTGAATAGCCTCCAGCAGGTGCCATATTTAATACAAATGCTCCCAGTCCTGAGTAACGCACTGGAGTTAATAATGGAGTGGCAAAGTTTTAATGTTCGTTAATCTGTTTTCAGTTTGTTAACCTGAAAATAATGTCTGCCTGCCCTATTGGCAGCTCCCAAGACTACAGAGAACAGGTGGGGTGTTTTCTTTCCAGGAAATGTCAGTTTGATGTCTGGAAAGCAGATGTAGTTTTCCCCGACTCAGTGCGGGTCTATCTTCTAACTTAATAGGAGCCCTAAATAGCTGACAGGTGATAATACATCTAGTCAGCTCTAAGCATATTCTGACTGTACTGCCAGCTACTAAATGGGAAACTTTCACTTCTGCAGAAAAAGTGATCACCTTTTAGAGCAAGAAATCATGTTTAAAAAACTTTCTGATTAGAAAATCGAGTCAGACACCTTCATAGATATAAGTAAATGATATATCTACCTGTATAGAAACATTATTTGGTAAAACAGCTGATATATTGGTGATCTGATGTTAAAAATAACTCTCAGGGAAGAGGAGATTATTTAAATCTCCATTCTAGGAACCCCTTAAATGAAGGAGGATACAAAAGTCCATATCTAATCTGACCTCTGGTGTCAGCCCTAGGGCAAGGGTTTAAGCCTAAACTAATTAGTACTTTTCTTTCAGAAACCCATTTTTACTTACTGAGCATTTTGGGTAGATCCAGTGTGGTTCTGTGAATGCAGTTCTCATGGGCTAAAAGCTTTTTCTCCAGGATGTGGTGCTTTTTTGGTGACTTCTGTAGTCATACTAGTTATTCCAAACTTTACATTATTTAGTTTTTCTGAGAGAACTGGGGGAGGAGAGAAAAACAAAGGGAGTTCAGATACTAGTTTTTTTCACTTACTCTCAATCCTTCTGTTTCCCTTCAGCCTGCCCTGGTCTGAGCGAGAGCCATCTGTTCCTCTCACCTTCCAATTTTTCCCAGCATTTTTGGTCCAGCATTTAGAAAGCAATATTTTCTTCCAGATATAATAATTTGTTCTCTGACAGCTGCACTGCTGAGGGTGCTCAGCTAATACCCAGACTTTTATTCCTGCTCCTGTTGGGTTTTGGTGTATTTTCTTGCAAATTGTGTCCTCTAGAGTGAACCTTTGATATCATGCTGAGATGGCATCTAGCTCCAGGTTATAGTACAGTTCTGCTCTGGAGCACTGTACACTTCGATTTTTTTGTCATCGGGAAATCAAAGTTAATTGGACTGTATGGTGGGTAAATCATTTGCCAAACTTCACTTTTTAGAATAACAGCGATTTTGAGCTCTATAAAGTGATATTCTGAACAACTCACCAAATGAATGATTCTGTCTTTTGGTATTGTTTACAGCAGGAATGTAGATTATGTGTGTAGATAATATACAGACAGACAGACTGACTGACTGACTAACCGACTAACCAACTTTATTTGTGAAGCCTGGCATTCAAGGAAGAAAAATTACTGTCAAGTTAAAACTTCCTGAACAACAAGATTTAAAATAGAAAGGATGACACAACTCTAACAATAGCGTTGTGAATGGCGACATTGTCATTCTGAATGGAGATCTGCTTGAGTCAAATTGAATAACAATGCTCTTTTTCTTCATTAAGGTCATTAAAATCTGTAAGGCTATGGGACCTGGATAGACATAAAGGTTTTAGAAAGCAATGAGGAGAGACTAATGCTCGTTGCTGCATACTTACTTGAAGAGCCCAATTAGGTAAAAAGTTTGTGCTAATTTGTGCTCTCTGAAAAATCTAAGCAAAAAAGCCTCATTTTTGTATTGGTTCAGAAAAAAAACATTTTTTTTCTTACCACATTTTTTTCACCACATAAATATTAAAAATTCCTTTAGGAGTGCAAAATAATTTTTCTACTGTAACTGGAGGTAAGTAGTATTTGTGAATAACATAAAAATACAGAAATTCACCAAAATTCTTTCTCTGTGCCTCACTATGCTGTTTCAATGGAGTGTCTCTTGGAATATTGCAGTTTTCTATTGTTTTTTGGAAGTGCTAATATTAGCATGAACTGTGATAAGAATTATTTAAGTACCTAATTGCATGCTCTCTATTTGGCATTTGAATTTTGTATCTTTGGAATTCATCTTTTCAGAGTGCTTCATTTAGTTTCTATTAATACCCTATAATTTAATAATTGTAGTGGGAGGCTAGGGAGAATATGGAACAAGGAAAGATTTGCATACTTCTTTGATACAGTAGTTTGTGATAGGCTCTGACCTTTTTTTTTTAGACTGATCTTAAAAAGCAGTTTTGCTAAGGCTGGTGTGAATACCACGGAACGTGGAGAGACAAGATAGGGAGACTATTCATCCTTTATTGCATTCACTTGTCATATGACTAAGGAAAGGCTGAATCAATCTATCAAAGCTCTGCAAAACAGCATTAAGCAATGTAATTCTTGATTAAATCTTGCTTTCAATGTAGATATCAGCCTGAAGAAATGATCGTCTAAACTAAATCTTACCATGAAAGAAGAAAAAAAATATTGCTTTTTCTGTTGCCCGAAGACTATGATGAAAAGCACATCTGAAAAAAGACTGTGGCTGTGACTTTATGTTTGAGTTTTTGCCTGTTAAAACAGGCCTCTGTTTTTTGCTCTTGTAACCCAAGTAAGAAAATAGCATGCAAGAAAGAAATCTTCTGGAAAGATTGGCTAATGGCTATGTAAACAGCAAATGCTTGCCACATATGGACATTAAGAGTTCTTATTGCAAAGACTCAGTGACTACTGTGAACAGGGTAGAGCTCTGAAATGCAGTAGCAAGGCAGATCTTTTGGGTGAGGCTTGGAAGTAAGAATTTGGCAATGACCTTACCAGAGGCTTTGGGACTTTAGGACTGGGCCTGTGTCAAAAAAGGACTACAGCAGCTAAAAGACAAGGTTGGACTGTGCTGCTTGGGTCTTCTACAAGGGCCTGAGGTGATGTGAATGAAGGGAACACGTAGTTGTGAGGCTGGACCTTAGATATTGCGTTCAGTTTTGGGCCCCTCATGACAAGGAAGAGATTGAGGTGCCAGAGTGTGTCCAGAGAAGGGCAACAAAGCTGATGAAGGGTCTGGAGCATGAGTCTGATCAGGAGCAGATGAGGGAGCTGGGGATGTTTAGCCTGGAGAAAAGGAGGCTCAGGAGTGACCTTGTTGCTCTCTACAACTACCTGAGAAGAGGCTGGAGCAAGGTGAGGATTGGTCTCTTCTCCCAGGTAACAAGCAATGGAACAAGAGGAAATGTCCTCAAGATGCACCAGGTGAGATTTAGATTCGATATTAGGAAAAATTTCTTCACTGAAAGAGTTGAAGGGTATTGGAACAGGATGCCTAGGAAAGTAATGGAGTTGCCATCCTTGGAAGTGTTAAAAAACCCTGTAGATGTGGCACTTGGGGATATGATTTAGTGGTGGACTTGGAAGTGCTGAGTTAATGGATGGACTTGATGATCTTAGAGTCTTTTTCAACCTAAATGATTCTATGATAATCAACAAAACAGGGCTTAAGCAGAGTCACCTCAAGTGTTTGCATGTAAGCAAGAAAGTGCCTGCAAGGGAATTACTCCCTGACCTGTTCTGGGAAATCCACATGACATTTCTTTACTGTGAGGGTGTGTGAGCATTGCAACAGGCTTTCCTGAGAGGCTGTGGAGTCTGCACCTTTGAAGATATTCAAAAGTCATGGTCCTGGGCAACCTAGTGAAGGAGACCCTGTTTGAGCAGTGGATTAAACAAGGTGACCTGCAAGGCCCTTTCCATCCTCAGCCATACTGTGATTCTGTGAGCTGACAAGAAAATTGAAAAAGGCTACAAAATACTGTGATGGTCCTGAAAGAAGTGGGTTCCCTGCTGTGCATTTGGCCAGGATGGAGTAAAGGTTTTAGGAGTCTTCCTTAATAACAGCGAGTGGAAAAATCAGTTTCTACTCTCAGTCTACTTTTTGAGGGTTGGAGAACATGCCCAGGACACAGCAAATATTATTCGGGCATAAAAGGGGATAAAAATAGTCTCGCTCATAGAAGAAGGGATCTGAGTAACTGTCCAGTTTGCATTTCCAGTGACTGTTTCCTTTCCTCAAATAACATTACCTTCTGTTCTTCTTTTTAACAGGGAAGGGTCCTAAATTTCTCTACAGATTTTACATAGAAATTCTTTTAACTACCCTATTTATAGGCCTAAATACAGACCATAAACGGAATGGTATTTGAGGTCAGCTCAAATAAACAGAGTGTGTCGAGAGGAGAGAGTTACTGTGATTTAACAAGGAAACCCAGTGTAATATATTTTTATTTGGTTGCATTACATCCATGCATGGCTTATAATCATAATAGCAATTCTGAAGACAATTTTACATCAGCTAGTAATAATAGTCCTAAAAAATAGGATGCTTTGCACATGCTGCCAGGTCTTTTCTTGCTCTGGAAAGATAAGGAATGATAGATTTTTGCCACAAGTCTGCAGTTTGCACCAAAGTTTCCTATTTTCTGACAGTGGGCATCTGATGTCATGAATGTGTAGATCTTAGTGTTTAACCTTTATAGCTTCTCAGAACAGAATTGTTCTAAAAAATTTTTGTATTTATGAGAGCTGACAACACAGAGTAAGAAAATTTAGGACCTCCAAAAGCATAAAATATTTTTATAAAGAGTTATTCATATAGATAGATCAGTTCATTCTGATAGAAAACTTGTGTTGATTTCCCAGGATTCAGCCATTGATAAAATAATAAATTCTTATAGGACAAAAGATGTGTTTGTTGCTAACCATATACTGGCTTTCAACTTATGAGAAGTTTTTTGCTACCAGATATAAAAATTATTGAAAAATATATTATGGCAAAATGAGTGGTACGCATTATCTCTGGAATTCTTGATTTAGCATTTTTATTTCAGCATTTCTATGTCATCACCTAACTATCCGACCACTTTCTCTGAAAGAAAATGTTAACTTTTCAGGAAATTATGAGCTTTGTTGAATGTTTGGAATTTGACTAAAGGCTGAGTAAGGACTACTTGCATGAGAGAGTTTTTATAGCAACATCTTCCCAGATGTGTGGGTATGTTTGAATGTTTTAGGAGTGTTGTATGAGGACATGACCTAATATTCTGTTGTGAACTAATTTTCTCAGTTTCTCAGAGTTCAAGGAATTTTTGCTTCAAATGTAGCAGTAGGAATAATTGTTCTTTAGCAAACAGTCTTGGACAGATTGCAGAAGTCTGTTAAATATTAATTTCATTAAGGTTGAATATTCAACTAAAATTAATTGCAATACTATGTAAAATTAACATCATTAATTTATTTAAAAAGGAATGCAATGAAATGTATAGAAATTTGTAAGTAGTATTTTAAATAGTACAGTGACACTTATAATAATTTAATTACATATTCGAAGGTAGTACAGGCACAAACTTGAGAATAAAAAAATCATATATATATATACACACATACATGCATATATATGGATGTGTTGATTTCACACACACACACACACACACACACACACAAAACATGACTGTTGAACCAGTAAATAAAGCAGAAAGTAAACTGATCTTGGACAGCCAGCCTACAGATGTCCTCCTATCTGTGCTTCTCCAGATTACTGAATTTCTGCATCCATGTGCACAAACCTGTTTGCACCTCAGTTTCCTGGTACGTGGGTTTTAGCAGCATGGAATTATGACTGGATATGTGTTGATCCAGATTGATGCCTGATCTGAACATTTGGGGAAGCTGGTTACTGGAGCATGGTGTAGCATGATAAATTAGCAAGGAAGTACAGATGCAGTGGCTGTGTTCTCGCTGAATATGATTGGAGACGATAAAGAATTTAGAATATTAGGAAAGAATTATGGTACCTGTTGTCCCTTTGATGCACAGATTTCTAAGAGAAATAAACCTTTTCAATTTATTTCTTTCTTGCTCAATATTTCTCTCCATCCTTTCTCATGTGGCCCATCAGCCATGTGGTTATTTTGCAGAAAGAATAAAGACAGATATATGAGTAGGAAGGGAGAGAGAACTCAGCATAACTACTTTTTCCTTTCATATATGTCTTTTCTTGTGGTGTATTTCCCTTCAGGAACATTCACAGGGTGAAAACAACATAAGGGCTACTGAAAATATGTAGCAATGTACTGCATGCTTCTTATCCTCATTAATTCAAGACAGATAGCATTTGAATGTAAAATAGTCCTCAATATCACTACAAAAAAATGGAAATACAACATTAGCAATGCAGTATTTGTTTCAATGATCTTAGCATGAAGTTCACTGCACCGCAAGGGACATGACATAAATATTCAGTGGTATTAGTTTTTTCTCTCTGCATGTGAGAGGGTTCAAGAGAAAGCTCTGTGGGATGGCTAATCTGCTTTTCCAAACCAGATAGGTGTGTAGATGCTGCTTCTAAGTCCTGGTTGGGGAGTTAAACCACTGTGGGGAACTACTTGCTGTTCATAACCACTGTGGGACTAGGTATTAAATTTAGTATTAAAGGAACTTAGAATCATAGAATCATAGAATCAACCAGGTTGGAAAGGACCTCCGAGACCATCAAGTCCAACCCCTGATCCATTACCGCTGTGGTTACTAGACCATGGCACTCAGTGCCACATCCAGTCTCATTTGAAAAACCTCCAGAGACGAAGAATCCACCACTTCCGTGGGCAGCCCATTCCAATGCCTGATTACCCTCTCTGTAAAAAATTTCTTCCTAATATCCAACCTAAACCTCCCCTGGAAGAGTTTAAGATGATGCTCTCTTGTCCTACTGTTGGTTGCCTGGGAGAAGAGACCAACCCCCACCTGGCTACAACCTCCTGTCAGGGAGTTGTAGAGAGTGATGAGGTCTCCCCTGAGCCTCCTCTTCTCCAGACTGAACAACCCCAGCTCCCTCAGCCTCTCCTCATCGGACTTGTGCTCCAGTCCCTTCACCAGCCTTGTTGCTCTCCTCTGGACCTGCTCCAGCACCTCAATATCCTTCCTGAACTGAGGGGCCCAGAACTGGACACAGCACTCCAGGTGTGGCCTCACCAGCACTGAGTACAGGGGAAGAATCACTTCTCTGGTCCTGTTGACCACACTGTTCCTGATCCAGGCCAGGATGCCATTGGCCTTCTTGGCCACCTGGGCACACTGCTGGCTCATGTTCAGCTTCCTGTCAATCCAAACTCCAGGTCCCTTTCTGCCTGGCTGCTCTCCAACCACTCTGTGCCCAGCCTGTAGCACTGCAGGGGGTTGTTGTGGCCAAAGTGCAGGACCCGGCACTTGGCCTTGTTGAACCTCATCCCGTTGGAATCAGCCCAACTGTCCAGTCTGTCCAGGTCCCTCTAGAGTCCTCCTGCCTTCCAGCTGATTGACACTCCCCCCTAACTTGATGTCATCTGCAAATTTGCTTATAGTGGACTCAATCCCCTCATATAAATCATCGACAAAGATATTAAAGATATTAAACAGAACTGGGCCCAGAACTGATCCCTGGGGGATGCCACTAGTGACCAGACACCAACTGGATGCAGCACCGTTCAACGCCACTCTCTGGGCCCGGCCCTCCAGCCAGTTCCTAATCTAGCACAGAGTGCCCCTGTCCAAGCCGTGGGCTGCAGCTTTTTCAGGAGAATGCTATGACAGACAGTGTCAAAGGCTCTGCTGAAGTCCAAGTAGACACATCCACAGCCTTCCATCCAGCAGGTGGGTCACCTGGTCATAAAAGGAGATCAGGTTGGTCAGACAGGACCTGCCCTTCCTAAACCCGTGCTGGCTGGGTCTGATCCCTTGTCCATCCTGTAGGTGCTGTGTGATTGCACTGAGGATGATCTGCTCTACAACCTTGCCAGGCACTGAGGTCAGGCTGATGGGCCTGTAGTTTCCTGGGTCCTCCTTCCAGCCTTTTTTGTGGATGGGCGTGACATTTGTCAACTTCCAATCATCTGGGACCTCCCCAGTGAGCCAGGACTGTCGGCAGATGATGGAGAGCGGCTTGGCGAGCTCTTCCGCCAGCTCCCTCATCACCCTTGGGTGGATCCCATCTGGTCCCATAGACTTGTGGGGATCCAAGTGGCTCAGCAGGTCGCTGTTTCCTCCTGGATTACAGGGGGATATTCAGCTTCTTATCTCTGTCAACAAGCTCCAGAAGCCAGTTGTCCTCAGGACAACCTGTCTTACTGTTGAAAACTGAGGTAAAGAAGGTGTCAAAGGAGCCCGAACACTCCTCTGCGAGAGCAGCAACTGGAGACCTTGCCCACCACAGAGGCACTTTGCCTATTCCCTGGTCTGGGCCATCAGCAAGTGCGTTTATGCTCTGATCAAAAGCTGGCACATTCTGCATTGGCAGCCAGTACCGAAACCATTAGCGAATTCACGCCTTGTCCTGTCTCTTTGCAGCGCACAAGTACACTGTGGACTACAACAATGCTGAAAGGCTCCAAACCCCCACTGGTCTGACATCCTGCTACTTACAGATAGAAACCTTGATGCTATGGTATTGGATGTCAGGGAAAGGTTCCATTAAGTTTGGTGGGCTTATGGAAAGGATCTCTTCCATTTCATGCTGTATCAAGGGGTTTTTCAGATGAAGATTTGGGTACCTGACTGTCCAACTTCAGACATTTTATTAAAAGATTAACTCAGGGCTCAGGACTTTCCTCCTGTGCCTCCTGTTCTACTAGACCAATTGCTATGACCAAAATCAATCACCATTTTAAAATTCCTGGCACATATACATAAAGATGAAGCATTTTTTGTTATGCTTCTATTATTGCAATTATGTGATGAAAAGGAGAATTCAATCCAAAATACAGAAGCCCAAAATTTTCAAATGCAAATGCTCTTGCAAATGAACCCTCTGCCCACATGGAGAGAAAAGATCCAGGCTCAGATTCACAGCCTGGCTCTTATTCTATGTATGAGAAAACTTACTGTAAGACCAAAATCAAATTAATTCTGTGTTCAGAAGGTAGTTACCATTAAATTCATCTCTTTGCCATCTAATTTCATTTTCAGATTTTTGCATAGCTTATCTTTGCTAATGAAGAATGTTGACATAGTAGATCATGTTGTGAAGAGGGGAACTTGACTTTACTGGCTTTAAAATGGTTGTCTTCCAAATCCTTCTGGGCAGAATGACATGAACAGAATAACAAACCAGACTTCCAGATGAAAATCTATATTCGAAAGCTTTATGCTAGTGTTAGCATATCAGGGTTGCATTGTCAAGAAAGGACAAAGATGCTAAGAGCATGGGAAAGGTTTTATTTTGTGAATATTTAATTCCTAGTGAAAGAAAAGTAGCATAAGAAAGGAAGTGATTCTTTTTCATCATTTCAGAATACATGTTAATGTCAGTATATATCCACATGCCTTTACAATGTGCTTTATTCTAAAAGTACCAATTTATTTGTATTAGAGCTTTATTTCAGTAGTTTTGTTTCAGGTTGCAATTTTTATATGAAAGAATCCAAATTAGGAACCTTGTGAAGTCTGAGATGTTTCTATTAATTTACATAAGATTTTCTTTTTCTAATTACTTCATGATTGTTTCAACAGCTTTTATTCGAGTTGGTACTGTAGAAGATTAGACCTCAATATTACAAATATTTTCATTGGGACTGGTATATGAGGTAGATAGGGCAAGGTATCACCTGGGTAACATGGCTTGCTATGAGTGAAACATAGTTCTAGGGCAAAGTTCCAGGAGATATAATTCAACCTTTCTATCACATGAGTACCCAAGGTGTGTCCAATGCATCACTTTTAAACCCATGAAATCACTTCAAACACAACCTTGGCTGTGACCATCTTCAGAAGAGTTATCTCCTTGTTACATCTCCTGTGTGTCACCCCACAAAGCTTGAAAGTTTAAGGACCCCTATAGTTGTACCTGCAGGAACCAAAATGTTCTCCAAATTCTGCTGTCACTCCTGCAGCAGGATCTGTCCAAATGCCAGGCAAGGTATCAAGTTCCAGTGTCCAATGCAGCCCTCATTCTCATGTATACATCATTAAGTGATCCCCTTCAAAGAAAACTCAAAATTCTTCTGTTCTTTTCCATTGAAATCTCAGTTCTTCATCAATCCTACTTTTAGTACTTTGCATCTGATAAATTTATTCTTGGAAAACTGAATAGAGGATCACATACTCAGATATTACTCAGACTTTCAAAATGAAGTCAGTCATCTCCCATGTGTTAACTAGATCATTTAGAGGCTACTCCACAATTAATTTTACCCTGGAAACAGCAGGGATCAATATTCTCTTGAGAAAAATCTGAGTTTTACTTTAGTTTGGTTGTGAGGAACGGCTGGTACAGGAGAATGTGAATTTGTATTTATTCTATTACATGTATCTTATGTTACGGGGAACATATTCAAACATCAATGTATATCATTATACAGTAGAAAATGTGAGCAATAGCACTTCCAGGACCCATAAGAAAACTGAAGATAATACCATCCCATCCTTCTACCCATGTTTATTAGTCCCATGGCAGTAAGACCACCCTTTATTGGCAAATGCAGTTATCTCACTTGGCATCTGAGCAGCTTAAATACTAACCAGTCTGTAGCTTTTTCTTCTCTCCCCTTAATACACAGAGGATTACCCTTGTGAAGGACTACATAAATAGAAAATGTGATGGCTTTGCTTTAACTACACTAAGCCCTGTCTTTTTTTTTTCCTGGCAGCAGTTTTAAGTGTCAGTGTTGCATCCATATTAAGTGTGAATTCCCTCGTGTAAATCCCATTAAGGTTAATAGAATTTTAGTTTTACTGCTTAATAAATTTCAAAGTGGATTAATTTTTGAGAAATATATAACCAGCCATAACACACAAAACATAATCCCATATCAGCATACATATACTGTAGCTAAGTATGGGAAGTGCTAACAGAGACATGATACAGCTTCGTATTATATGTAAAGAAAATAGAAAAGATTATTTTCAAGTTTGTAATTTAGCTAATATTTCAGTATCATTTGTCTTTTATTGTTTGTTGCTTTCTTTTTTCACTTCGACTCATATTGAAATAATGTTCTTCCAGCTTTTGTGTTTCTGGATTTAAAATCATAATGAATTATTTGAGACACCAGTTTTTCCAAGCTGTTAGATCATAATGCAATCTCATATACATAGTGATCACTGGACTCTTTGGGGGAACTGTACAGCGAGAGAGCTGGTACTCAACTGCCTGTACTTCAAGAGAATTGCAGAATCATAGATTAAAAAGATTCCGTGACTTCATGTCACATACATACACCTATATGTATTCAAACTTTGTGAATTTGAAATTGGTTTATAATATTAGGTATAGACTTCCTCTATGTGTATGTGCCTCTCAGGAGTTTTAAGAGTCTCAGTTGCCTTTCTCCAAGCTGTTACATTGGCTTTGCCAACTTTAAAAGACATGCTTAAAGGTATAGGAATGGTTTTTCTTTGGAGGCAGACAACAGTCCTGGTGTTGTCTGGTCATTGGTGCTGCTCTGAAGTCAATGTGAGACTGTGTCTTTGTGGGCTGGCAGCCTTTTCCCTGACCCTCATTTTTCTCAACCCCAAATTTAGCAAACAAAAGCAGACAAAAGGTAACCCCAAATTGAGCAAACAAAAGCAGACACAAGGTCTAAGCTTTCTAATGCTCACCCATCTCTGCATTTGGACTAGAATTCTTTGCTTTTTCCCACTGTTCACATCCCTCTGTACATCTCACATTTTATTTCTCTTGCTAGTGTGGTGATTTGGGAAATCTGCCTATGTGTAACTGTAAATTGGAGCCAAGGTTGTGAAACAACAGACTATCTGGTTATTAGTTATATTCAGGAGACTGACCGAGAATGTCAGTACAGGTTTCCATATTTATTATCTCAGAGAATTCCATATCCAGTAGAATATGATTATTTTTTTCTTTACATGCCAGCCCTGTAATTCTGCCTGTGATCTGAAAGTCAAGCTGTCATCTTTGCTTTTAATGAATTTTTTGCAACAGAAACTTACATTACAATATTGCTGCTTACTTGAGCCAGCATAGGACTGAGGCTGTTTTTATAGCTCCATTGCTTCTGCAAAGAGCTGAAGTAAAAAAGGAAAGAACTAAAAAAGAGAAAAAAATCCCAAGAAATTATTTTTTATTAAAAGTAAATAGTTGTGATACTAAGTAGTTACAACAACATCAGTGGTTCAAAAATAAAATGGTGTGTCTTCATAGTCCTTTTTAATGACTGTAGCTGTATTTTTAACATCTAATGGCAGTAAACAGATGCAACAGCACCCATCTAAACAGACAATGTGACTTATGCTTCTGTAATGCATATAATATCTTAAAATTGAAAAGCAGCATGTATGATTCATTCATGATAACAAAACTTAGGTAGGAAGCTCAAGAAAAGTATCACTGATGATCTCAACCTACAGCTTCCTTCTCGTGGAAGGATCCCAACTGGCCCTCTTTGCTTTACCTTCCAGTGTTTTAGGTCATACTTGATTTCATCTTCAATCTCAGCAGTTTTTAGTGACTGGCTGTTCAAAATCTGAATACTTGTATTTGTGTTACTACCTAAAAATGTTTTCCCTTACAAATAATTTGTAGTTCTTTGTCTTTCCTATGTGACTACAAGTTACAGTTAGATTTACAGTCATCTCTGTGACAAAGTCATGCAGTTATGTCATTATTCAGTTCAAGGTAACATTGTCCAGGGTGAGTTAGGCTGCTGTACCTCTGATGCAGACTAATGCAACAGGTACTTTTGCCATTGCACTTTTAACACCGAGTGATACATAATTGTTCTATAGATTAAAAAAAAAAATTAGTAGTTAATTAACTTTTGGAAAACATTTAAGTATTATCCTAATTTTCAAGATGAGGAAACTGAGGCAGGTGACCAAAGCAATCTGTTACCTTGCCCCATCACAGTCACAAAGTATGTTTAAGGCATTTATCAAAAGCAACAAATAATTGCAGAAATGGACACTTCAAAACCAATTCACTTAAATGATCTGGTTTAGATTTTCCCAATTTTTTTGCCTATAACAAAAATACTCAGTATCTTGTCAAAATATGTCATAATTGTACAGTGGCTGCCTCTGCTGAGCAGTAGACTTGTACAGCTTTGTGTGTGAACACTAAAAGTCAATCTTCAGGTAGCATGGATATACCTCAGAGACCTGGCTTGTGGCAGCTTTTTCTTCATCTCAGCTATAATTAACTTGAGGAGTAATTGTTTAACGAGGTGCTGTTTCTTTTTTTCTTTTCTAATGAAATACTTCTGCCATCACTTCCTGTTCTTCCCACTATCCAGTTCCGCTTCTGCACCATGCAGAGGAAGAAATCATCTTCACTTGACACTTCTTTTTTGTACTGTTCTCCAAACTATCAAAGGTCCTTTTTTTTTTTTTTACTTGAGCAGAATAGGTAATAGAAAAGTTTAAATATGTATATTATTTAAATCTTTATTTGGTAATGGGTTATTTTATACAGTTCAGTTCTATGGATATGAGTCTATTTGCCAGAGGTCCTGCCAAGAGACTTTCCATTCTGGGGCTTCCTGCTTATTTCTTCCAGCTGCTTCTCTTTCTTGTCCCTTCTGTTGTTATTCTCCTCCTGTCTCCTTGTTTTCACTACTGATGGAGGAGAGGCTTGGTTAGACTTTGAAATCATAATATAAATGTTCTTGGCAATTGTTTCTTTCTATACTCTTCATAATTATTCTCCAGCGATTCCAATTGTATTTTCCAGTTGGAGACCATCACTGAGAACTGCATCACTAAGCCAGAATGTTAAAGGTGCAAATAATCTTTTAAGAGGATTCATAAGGAACATGTTCAACATTGAGACACGGCAGGAGCAACACAGTGGCCAAAATGATGTTGGCTCTGTTGATCAGAGTGATGCAGGAAGGAAAACTTATTCAGCTCTACATCTCCTGCCTAGTCCTTGAAATACAACAGAGAGTCTATCTGCAGCACAAAGCCTCCTGCCAGTCTCACCCTGAAAGTTCACTGTCAGCAATAATGGGATTTGTGGGACTTGTTGGCCCAACTTTCTCCAACGGTGTGGTATACTGGGTAAATGCATGACATAGGAGTGTGTGTGCATGTGTCTGTGTGCATCATTTGAATCCTCTATTGTATTAATGACAGATAGTTATAAAATAAAAAAAAAATATTTTACAGCTGTAGAAGTGATTTGACTACCTGTTACTCTGATGGCAATAATACTAGTCCTGTTAGAAAGGAATCAGCCCTCCTTCCTGCAAAAATAGCCACTATCATGAAGGCAGCAAAATGCTGCTTTCTCACATGTGAAAGCATTTGCAGAACGAAGTCCTTTGTTTGTTTGTTTGTTTGCCTCTCTATATGTGTTTGTTTTCTCTACTTCTGGAACATATTAGAAAGCATCCTGCTCTTGTTATTTCTTTTGAATAGTCTATTTTCTGTAGAAAGTAATATCCACATGGTAAACTCCTATTCATCAAAACTGTGCCAAATATGTGCCATTTTAAAGCTAAATATATGTTATTTTATTTTACTTTAAAGTGAGCCAAAATACATATCAGGAACATAGCTCTGGATGGTGCTGGTCCTATTTTCAAGTGAGTATCTGCTGTGTGAGGCACTTCTGTGCAACAAGTTGAGTTGGTTAGGGGCTTTATGAATGCAGAACACAAAGCAGTATTTCTTCTTCCTCTTACTGTCAATTTACCTTTTAATTGAAAAATATGTATTGTTTTTACAGTTCTGGTGGAAGCACGTGAAGCATGACCTTAAGTGCCTAATGTAGTCATACCTGGCTCCCTAGGTTCCCTTTTCACTTTCATTTTAGGAGTGTTTCTCTCAGGGAATAAAGTGTTCAGTTTGAGGAAAATAAAAGGTTAGTACTTAGGACCTTCTGTGTCAACTCTTATATTCCTCTGTAAGTGACTGCCTGATGTACAGGGGTGTATTTTTGGTCCCATTTTTATTCCCTATCAATGGGTGCTAATAAGTCTTTCCTCTTGTCATGTGCTGATAATATTTTTTCTTCCTTAACTTAGTCAGGATGAGAAAAATTTCTTAAGCTCTCCCATTCCTTTACTATACACTGAAACAAGGCTCAACATCAGGCAAGAATAAATAAAATAGGGAGACTTCTGGATTTACAGAACCATGTGGTGAATAACTTCCCTTTTCATTATTTTTGTTTATAAAATTTTAAAAAGTGCTTTTTCTCTTTTTGTAAGGATTGCATTTTACATATCCAACTCAAATTTTCCTTTTCTAAAAAAGTAAAAAGCATTAGAGATCAAATGTGTTAGCAAATGTTAAAAATGAAAAACTCTGTTATAGAACGACCAAAATAAGGATATGTTATGGGGTTTATAAAGTAAAAAAGAAAAGTTTTGTAAAGAATCAAGAGTAATCCAAAACAGCAGTAATTTCTCCTTGATCACATGAAAAGAGTTCTACATGATCTACACTCTTACTGACCTGAAGGAATCCAGTAATTGAAACTAGGAATAACTTAAAAAATTCACATCTTAGTTGGACAGCTGAACTGAGCTTTACTTGCAAGTATGACATGATTCTGTAAATGGAGTACGGTCACTCTGGCTAATAATTTGGTTATTTAGAATATGTGTTTGATCTCCGTGAAACAGTCTGAAAAATCATGTTAGCTTTTCTGAATAATCTCAACTGGGAAAAGAAATTTATCAACCTTGTCTAAATAATACAGAATTTGGGGGTTTTGTTATTGAAATGTTATTGGTCTTTGTTGTCAAACATCTAATTATTAAACTTCTGATATGCTTCTAATTAATAAATTTTTTTTTTTTACTGTAGCATTTTCTGATTGAAAGTCAGAGAACGCTATTTTCAAGTGTCAACTGTGTTAACAACTTCTTCAATGAGACAGTAAAATCATCTTTGATCAGGATTTCTGGTTCCACTGCATGAAAAGCTGCTGGTGAAGCCTTAAAAATTGAGTTCCACTGTAGAGACATTCTTTTGTAGGGAAAAAATGCTACATCTGAGATAGAGCAGGACACAGGACTCCTCCTTCATGTTGAAGACCTTCTTAGTGAGGACAAATAAATGAAAGTGAAAATCCAGCAGATTACAAAATTTTAGAACATTTTAAAGAACATATGTATCAATTTGCATATGGTAGAGTGAATCAGTGTGCAATGTACATAATGGATTCAAAGATCAAAACAGCATGGCATAGTCAATTGATAAGAAAAATGTAAAATTCCAAGGGCAACATATGTCAATGAGTTTCTTTATTTAGGGTTTTTTCTTTAACCACTGTAAGGGACAAATCTTTATTCTGACAGTCTCCCTGTAAATGGAGAGGAAAGATCCTCTAATTTTTCTAAGTGAGTGCAGTGGTACCTCTGTCCCTGAATCTGGCATAAACCTGTTGTGCAGCATGGAGGCAAGTACTGAGGACTGCAGGCAGGACTAGTTTCTTTTGTCCCATAAGCACAGCTGACAAGTGATGCAAGAAAATTGTTAAGGAATATTATTTTCGCAGAGTTTTCTTCCCCCTTGCCACACAGGCACACCAGCAGCTGGTTCAGTATCCAGCCCACCTGGAGGTGAGAGGCAATGGGGACCTTCTAAAATAGATGTGCTGCTTAGGTATGAGTGTCTATCCACTGCCAGTGGATGCCCTTTAGGAGTTTCCAACTGTCCATCCCCTGCTGTTCATGATCATTCTGCCAAAACAAGATGCTTAAGCATCTGGCAGAAGGAAGTCAATCGATTATCATTTCTGAGATTAAAAATTGCCTAACAGGTTATCAGTTTACCACCCTCCTGCTGATTAATTTGAAGGCATAAGCATGTTGCCTATGAATAACTGATGCTTTAGCTTTGAGGATAACTTGGGTGCAGAGGAAAATTTGGAGAATATTTGAAGCATTTGCTACTGCTGCTACTTTCTCTCAGTGGAAAGAGTAGGGTAATTGAAAGGCTTCTTCTCTGCTTTCCTCTATCCTTTTTAACATAAAAGTAAGAAATAGTCTTGTGAATAGATGCTGCTGTGAGACATGTACTCTGGCTCTGTCCAGCTATCAGAAGGAGTTACCTCTTCCAGGTTTTTTCAGTATTTTTGTTATTAAGTTTTCGGCTATTCCTTGTTTACTATTTTTATTATTAACTAAAATTTTCTATTATTGTCTCTATTATTATCTAAAAATTCTTCTACTGTGCCTTTGACCTTGTCAATCATGCCTTCCAAAAGTGAAGTTAGTGAAGTTAGTAAAATTACTAACATTAATCTGAGTTGTTTACTCTCCCTCATCCTCTGCAGACAGCAGTTGCACATCTGTCATCTGTTATCAGTGCCAGACCTTTGGGTACAGTTCACCACAGCTCCTCTGGTCTTCTACTCACCATATCTCCTAAATACAAAACCATGTCAGGGACTGAACCCTATTTTGCATTAGCCCCAGACATCTGCAGCCCACAGCAGGCTGGTCACCTCTCTGTGCCTTGTCAAGTTGTATTCATTCCCTTATTATCCACTATCAGGAGTGGCATCCAGATTACCATCAGACTGCCTTCTGTCCCCTCTCCTTCCAGCCCCAGTGTGGAGTGTGGCTGTTTGTCCAACTGTACTCCACGGAGCAGCAGCCCCCACACCTCTGCATTGCCCAGCCCAGGTGCTGGGACACTGCAGGGGCTCATCTCCTCCCATTCCCCCTGAATCCAAACCTCAGTGGCCACTTTACGGTAAATGTGGTGACTTGTGCTACCAATTAATGCACCCAGGGCATTTTTTTCTATGAAAAGTACAGTTGCTCTGATATTTATTGATACCAGCTTGCCCTCCACTCCTCTTTGGAGGAATGAACTTGTGTTTAGTGGAATGACAATATGTCACTCTGGATCTGCAAAAGGCAGTGTAAGGTCAGTGAAGAGAAGAATTCACTTTCCAATAGTTGGTTTCTGTGTATAAATTGGCACTTGATGCTCATCAAAGAACAAGAAATATTGGATATGCTCTAAATGTCCATTGTATTTTTGAGCCAGCTACCTGATGGAAGTCATCACTTATATGTAAATGAACTGTCAATGGCTTGCCTCTGTTGGCAGTCGCTGGACTGTGAAGGGTATGTCTTAATAAGAACCAAAGCTCTTCACAGACTTTGATTTACTGGAAATAAAATAGAAAAGTCCTCTGAGACTACAAAGGACACTTGTTTCAGATAAAATGTCTAGACAGTAGCAATATATTTGGGACTTTTATTATAGCGAAACTGCAAATTAGAATGGAGTGCTGAGAAAGTTCCTATGACCCAGCTGAGTTCAAAAACACTGTTTCAGACTGATCCTTGAAACACTTACACTCAAATTAAGTTCATGAGCATTCAAAAAGTGAAAGAAAAGATGTGCAAGGTCAACGTTCAGGTTTGCTAGAACTCTAGAGCTGCCCAGACTTTACATTCACTCTGACAAGGAGGAATTTGCAATGCAGCTCTGATTTAAATCAGTTAAAGAAAACACAAATCCTGTGTCGTGATTCACTGCATTAGATAACATTCTGCTTTATAGTCCACTCCTGTGTGAGAGCTTTTTTCTTTGATTATTGTAAATAAAAATAAAATGAAAAAAAAAAAACACAAAAAGAGATTAATTCTGTGAAATGTTACATTTTGGGAAAGAAACAGTCAAAATGAAGCTGAAGCAGGCTTTGGCTTAGACGTGTGTCTCATTTTGAGGAGGGCAAATCTACAGCATTTCTGATAAAGATTTGGAAATTTCAGAACATCTAGTTTGTCCAAAAATTATTATTTTTACTGAAATGTATATTTTAATATTATCATCATTGGAAGTGTTTTTACCATCCAGAATGTTTTTGAAGCTTTGAAAGGCTAATGGAGAATCCAGAAGGCAATGCAGTGAAGCATCACTTTCAAGTACTAGAGTGCTCTGAATCATCTTCTGTGTGATTTATCACAGCTTTCCAGGAATCATCCTGTCCTCCTTGTGATCACCTCCTTTTCCATCTGTACAGAGATCAAGTGGAGACACACAGTGGTTCGCCCTAACAGCATGTCTTCCCAATTTCCTTCTTTGGTATTGGAAACTCTGGCTTTGGAAGAATAACATTAGTCACTAATTTTCAGAGAATTAATGTATTCATGGTCGTGTTTTCACATACCTGAAACAAGAGCTCTGGGGGGTATGGGCTGCCTGGGAACCTATGTGACATATTGCATCAGATCATTTAAAAAAAAAATCAATTTTGTTAGCTGTCAGTTTTTTCGCAGCGATGCTTGGGGGAGTGTAACCTGTCTGTGACGTGGGTCTCAGAGCAGGGATTTGTATGATGCTCTCAGCCTTTGAGTGTATGATGCTCTCAGCCTTTGAGTGCTAGCTTTGAAGGGGAAGGTCAAGGTGGGATGCAGACAGAAGACTGAATAATTCTTGCTGGCTTGAATGAGATAATCCATTTGCCATTGCCATCCAAATATAAAACCAGAAATAGTTTAAGAGGATCAAGCTGAGTCTGCAAGAAATCTGAAATCTTATCTCTGAGATGTACAAAAGGCCCCTTCCTATTCAATATCTACTAACCCTGAAAGCTGAACAGTAGCAATTCAGTGTCCTTTTGAGAGCATAGAAATCTAGATTCAGCTCAAGGCTTGTATACATAGGTAGTCTATTAAATGATCGTGGTCTATGGTTTTAGATCCACTATAAAATTAATGTAAGCCCTAAGGTTAAATGATACACATTGTCAGCATGATGACTGCATTAGCTGTAGCTGTTCCAAAAATAAAATTTATTTAATAGTAACTGAATTTTCACATGGTCCAACAGATGAGTCATCAGATAATGTCCACAGAGATCAATTTTATTTATATTTTTGGATGATTAATATCCACTGTTTTCTAAATCTAAGGATATGCATAACACCAGACTGAATTAAACCTAAGAAATTAAAATGGATAATCAGAATGTCTTTTGGGGCTTCTTACTGATTCAATATTTGATAGTAGCCACAGTGCACCATGTGTCGTGTCCTGTCACATGGATGGTAAATACCATTACAAATACAAAATTAACAGAAGGAATCCCATACAAGTATAATTTGATGCAAGTCATGAAGACTTTGTACCCCATCTATTCCTGCATGCAATCCTTCAAATATTTGACAAGTCACTGCTGTCAGAGAGTACAAAGCATGAAAAAAACCCACATGCAATATTAGAAAATCCAGGTTAAAAAGCACAAAGAAATCAGATTTAGAATGTTAACTTTAAATGAACAAAGGGCAATATTCCCAGCTATGTCTTCCTTTTTTTGAAGTATGTGATTCAAACATTACCTGTCATCACAGAAATCATGAAAAGGGCTGTTTTCTCTGATTCACCGACATTATACTTATAAGCAGTACAGTGTTGTAGTAGTTCCACTGCCTGAAGTGTTATCTGGAACATCTATTTTGCTTTCAAGTTAGTGCTATATTTAGAACCTATTTTTATTCTGCCTAAAGTATACAGTACACTAGACCTTAATGTACCCTCTAACTACAGACATGGGCACGGAAGATGTAGGTTAAAAATAGTTATTACTATAGAAGCAATAATTTGTTTGAAAGCCATCACCTGAATTCCCAAGCAGTAGTGAATGATTAGGACTCGCTTGTCTTCTCTGCTGGAGAGAAACCTCCTCAGCAGATCCTCTTTTGCTGTTGGCAAATTTAAAATTTGTACAAAAATAGTAGTAGAAAAAAATTAGAAAAATTTTAGCATGCCATTAACTCCTGAAGGAGGACAAAGTACTCTTTTTGAATTCCACTCAGCAATAATTTTCAGTGCTTTATATTCTCCACTGGGAATAAGGTAATTATCAGCAGAACTAGCAGTGAGGAAGAAAAATAAAATTGTTTATTATTGGACAAATTTGTCCCAGCGAAATGAAAGCCAAATTGTTTTTTGCTTGTCTGAGTTTGATTTTTAGTCAGTCTGGATGTGTTTTTTGTTTAGCAGAGAACTTCAGTGAGGAGTATGTTGTTTTATGACTGAGGCCAATAGAAAGTCATTGGCATAATAAAACTGCAGATTTTACAATTTCAACGCAGCTGCTCTGTGACTTTTAAGCAACTGTGAAATCACATTGTTTAAACTATGTTTAAAAGGACTGATGCCCGTATCCATCCTTTTTCTTCCTTTTTTTTCTGATGGACTGGTATTGCAGCCTAACCATTTTAGTGAGTGTTCACAAACCTCCTTGTAGAAATAACCACCTGGTCACTCCATGTTACAGTCATGTATGAAAATGAACATAATCATCAAGTAATTTACTAATACTAATTCATCTACGAAAATACATTCATTTAATGACAAACACACTTGTTTCCATACATGCCAATTACGTGCAATGCCCAGAGCAGACTTGCATTTCAATTGTTTTTACAACTGTTTTATGACTTCTTAAACTGCAGCAGTGGATAGTATTAGGAGATACTTTTATACTGCATCATTGAGTGTATATATATACCCCATTTATAGAAGTGGTTTTTGCTTCTTAGGGACCAAGTTTTTTTCAGTGAGAGGTGAATTCTGGACCTACACCTTCCCATCCTGAGCTGTGATCCCATAAACATCCACAAGTGTGGGAAATTTATGCAAGTGATATCAAAGTGGTTTGTTTTCTGAAATCCCAACACTTCAGTAAACTTAGGTGTTTAGCAGATTAGGATTTTATGTCTAGAGCCTGAAACATTACTATCAAAGCTAAATCCCCCTTATTGACAATAGGGTACCCATGTCTGGCAGCTCTCAACGAATTACGAGAGTCCTGAGGGTTCACCCTGCCACCATGCATCTGCAAATGTGTCAATCCCCACTCCTGCAGCTGTGGATGCAGCTCGGTAAAGATGGGTTTTTCAATAAAAAGTGCATAGTGATGTGTGGAGGAGAGATAGGAAGCCAACAGGGTTTGTGTGCTTGCCAGAATGGTGACAAGGAATAGCTTGTCTACAATCAGGATCACTATTAAGTTACAGGGTAGGAATTAATTCTTGTGGTGGCTGACCCTTAAGATTAAAAAGACCAATAGGTCAAGAGTCCTGCAGAGAAATGCTAATCTAGTTCAGAGATTTCTGTGCATTTTGTTTGGCTCTTGAGCTTTGCTGAGAGCCTCAAAGAAGGAGGCTCTCAGCAGCTGCTGCCCTGATGAAAAAACAGATGTAGAGAAGGCATTGGAGACACAGAAAAAATCTGACAGAGCATTTGAATTGGACCACAAGTTTGTGATATATCTGAAAGAGGGCATAAACTTCAGAGGAACCCAGAAAAAAAGACCACATACACCTTTATAGGTATTTTCTGGGATAAAAGTACTGAAGATGTCATCAGGATGGTTGTACATAAATCACATAATCAACATAACTGTGAAATTCTGAAAGCTCAAATGGAAGAGATTTTAGAACAACTTTTTAAGTGTGTCTTATGATTAAAAATTAGTGCCAAGGAATAAAATTCTCATTTACCCTCAGTAGAACAACTTGGTTTATTGTGTCAGATTCCAAGGGTCAAATTTTTTGATTTACACAAGTTTAACTTACAGTTGGTTTGTGTTAGTAAAGTTGTTCTACGTCTTACAGATGTAGAGAAAAATGAAGATTTGTCCCCAGAAGATTTTTGGTTTTTTTCATGTTACAGCCCATGTGGGGCATGAGGCAAAAGTACAGTTCCATGTTCTTAGGCAGGTAAGTAGCCACATGGAAATAACCGTTCTGTCACTGTTCACCAAAGGGAAGAGATCAGTGCCTGCCCTTTCTCTTCTCCTCACAAGGAAGTTGTAACTGCAGTGAGGTCTCCCCTCAGTCTCCTCCAGGCTGAACAGACCAAGTGCCTTCAGCTGCTCCTCATACGGCTACCCCTTGATGCCCTTTTGATTTTAGTCATGTATGCACAGACATTCCTCTGTATGTAAGAAAGATTTCTGGAGTGTAGAATCATCCTTGGCTTTTATTAATAATACCATTCCTCTCTGGCATTAACATGGTCATCTGTATAAGTTAGTTATTCCTATACTTGTATTTGAATGATGACTCCTTGACACTGAAGAGGGAAGATAGAAGTTGAGGGGTTAGAACTAAATGATCTTTAAGGTCTTTTCCAACCTAAGTAATTCTATGATTCTGTGAAGTTGTAACCATTTTCTCTGCATACAGTGCTCCTGCACAGATGAAGGGAGACATCATTTAGCCTGCAGTGCATAAAAGGAGTCGGTTAATGCATGACATTTACTGGTTAGATAAAACCTTGACTCAAGTCTGATATATTTTTTCATATACATGCAAAAATAACAACTCAGGAATTCAATTTCTGTTTTGTATATCCACAGCACAAAGAAAACAAAAGTGCATCTGTTGTTAGTCTTTCTCACTCATTTCTTTGCCATCTCAATCAAATTGAGACAAATCACTTATGTTTGTCCCTTGAACAATAACACTGTAACATTGAACAAATATATAAACTGGAATCTCCTTCTGACAAGTTTTAATTGTGGGATGAGTCAAGCTGGCATTTACCTAGAGAGTTCACACACACACAAAGACTCTACTGTCAGACTCTCTCTGCTGAGTTATAAAACCAATGAGCTGAATTTCACAAACGCAGTGAAGAAAAGGTGTGGCATTTGCTGTAAGCCTGGAAATTCAAGCATCATAAAAACTTCTTAGCGATTCATGTAACAAGAATGTATTAGGTTCCCTTGCAAGGAAGGGAAGAGAAGGCTTTATCCAACTGGCATGTCAGGAATGATCCCTTTAGCCTATGCATAACAGTAGGGAAAAGAGCACAGAGCCCTACTGTTTACGAGAAAGACAGTCTGTTTGAAGTGGGTGTTTCCCCAGAGATCTCATCAGAGTTATGGTATCAGATTATATAAGTATGGTTCTAAAACCAGGAAGATGGCTAATGTTAAGCCTGCTTTTAATATGTGGGTGTGTCTATTCTTTCACAGCCATATAATGAACAAAGGAGTGACCGAATGATTGTGGTATCGAATGTCCACTCCTGAGGACAGAATTCATCTCCGTTTGTTGATAGACATTTATGCATGCCACAAAAAATATGAAATACAAAATTATTCAAGAAATCCTGCATCTCCATTCATGTCTTTCAAGGCTGACACCTTGCTACAATATAGTCATTGAACAGCAAAACACCTTGGCAACCCCAGAGCCAGCGTCAGGATAAAAGTAGAGTATAACTCTACTTTTCAGTAGTGTAACTGAAACTTGAGAAAAGGGGGCAGATTAACATGTGAGCTTTCTGGTCTTGGTGAAAGATCCTCGACTCTCTGACCTTCTTGGAACCTCATATGTCTTGTACGTACGATGAGATGTATGATTTGTTAATTATTTGTAAGGCTAAAATCTTTGATATAGTGGCATAAATAACTGAAACTACTGGCAGAGATAATTCCTCCAAAATGTTAAGGGCAATATAAAATTCACCCACTTACTGCTGACATAGGATGCAAACAATTTAGCTTATACCTTCTCCTCACATCTAACCTATTGGCTACAAACATACCCCAAATTAAACACAATTAAATTGTACTGCGTTGTCGCAAAGGCAACAAAACTTATTCTGGACTTGACTTGATGCCATGAAATACAACAGATTTTTACAATGTCTTGATATTATGTAACTCATACACAGTAAGGCACACACAAGAAAGCAGATATCCAGCTCACTGTGCTCTACAAAATGATATTCAAGACACCCAGCGACCATCGACATGGTGGGTTAGGATGCAGAGCAGGAATTATTTCTGAGTTGGTAAGAAGCACCTTTAAACCTCCACACTGAAATGATAATAGATTCCTCCTGTTCATCAGAAACAGAAAAAAATCAGTAAATAAAAAGTTTTGAGATTTCAAAATTATAAAAAGGAAGAGCCTTAACTTTCCAGTAGAAGTGAGGATCCGGTAACATTTATGCACTTTGTTTTGAGTTTGCAGAAAATTACATGATATGCATGTTGCTTACCACAAAACAAAGAGAAGGTGGTGCTTTATTAACAAGAATTGAGCTGGTTTTCTTTCTTCCTGGTTTCTCTATTTGCTCTATTTTTTTTCAAATACTTAGTGCAAGAATTCAGAGATCAGGAGAACAGCAATGATGTAATCATAAAATATATACTTAAGAAAACAATAAAAGCAAATGTATTTTAAAAATCAGGGGAATACTTGATGGCCTACATATTTACAACTGAAAGCTGTTCAAGAAGGAATAACTTTTTTGTTCTAATCCTAAGACAAAAATCTTCCTGGGTTCCAGGAACAAATAAATCCATCAATCAGTAACCAAGGGATAAAAACGCCAGAAATTGCCAATAGGATATAAAAGATATTAACAAGAACTCTCTGTTGAAAATGAATATTTGTCAAATGTAGGAAGGTAAAATTAGTATTACAGTCCAAAATATACTTTTTTCCCCCTTACTTTTAATTAAGGCCTCTTTAAGAGGCCCAGTGGCCTCTTTAAACACGGATTTCTGGACTTTAACTGTTTTGCGTAATGTCTTAACAATCCTTTAATGAAATTTTGATGGATCCATTTAAAAAAAAATTATCCCCACAGTTTGGCTGAATTTTAATTCATGAACTAAAACCAATCTGATTTTGTAGCAGAAGTATCTGAAAGTGGATACAGTGCAGTTCTTTCATTGACATCACATTAGCTATTGGAGCTAATCCAGACTCACTGGAGGTTTACATGCAAACCTGATTCACTGTGGGTCTTCCATTCATATATGATCTGCTTCCAGATCTGATGTCAATGGAAGCACTGTGTACTTCATGCTGATGCTATCCAGCTTGGCTTCCCTCCAGAGACTTAATGTTTTTCTTCGGTTGCATCAGTGCCTCTGAGCAAAAAGAGAATGACATCCGTATGTCTTAAGATTAAAGCCGAGTCAACATTTCAAGTGAAAAAATATATGTGCTTGTAGACCTACAGTAATACTGCGAAAGGGTAAATTTCTTGAAATAACAGTTTTTGTCTCAAAGCTGCTGAGGCCATTGTATATGTTACATTTTCTTGAAAGGGATCAGCAGAAAGATACATGTAGATTGCCCTGGGTTTTTTTTGGCAGCTAAACTTTGAACCATATAATTTACTGCATATTTTTAAATCAAAGAAGATGATTTGGCAATAAATATGTCAATAAACTCTCAAAGAAAGAGAAAGAGCAGTTAACTCAGAAAGTTGATGAAGAGACATAGTAGCCTATTGGTGCACAGGAACAGGGCTCAAAGGTGTTTTCTGAGGAGAAATTTGTATTATTGCAGTTGCATAATGCAACAAATGCAAAGAGATCCCACCAAATAAAAGTCACTTGCATCCACAGTGAGACCAGTCTGGTATTTTAAAGTAATTTATTGAAGAATTCTTCAAACTGGAATTATTCTTCCAGAAGCATGGTGTCCTCCAAATATTTTATAATAAATTGTGAAAGAGCTGAAAGGCTAAAAAGGACTCAGTAGGGTAAGTCCAGGAATGTTTTTTTAAAAAAAAATAAATCTTTTTTTTCTTCTTTTTTTTTTCGGTGAGAGTGAGATAGGAAATAATTGGTTCTTGCCAGATTTCTTTAGTTGTTAAAAAACAATTTCTGAAATTGCTTTCCCTAGGTATGGGAATTTAACAGGTAACTAAATTCTTAGATTAAGATGATATCAGCTCTTGTTTGCTATGGAAACTCAACAGACAGGTCTAAGCACCACCTAGTTAGATAAACATGATCCTGATTTTAGCTCATGTATGTCTCTTGATCAAAAATCTGATTACAGTTGTTTGAACTGTCTATTAGTTTCCTGGAGTCTTTATTCATGAAACCACCACCAAACACCATATTCAGAGCATTTACAATACCCCAGACTGCCTTGTAATGCACAATATGGAGCAAAACAAGCAGC
>NW_016690259.1:1545025-1555861 GCF_001604755.1 Lepidothrix coronata
AAGGTGATCACCTTGGAAATAGCTGAAGCAATTCAGGATAGGTGCCCATGAGTTTCTTCACCTCAGGTCATGATGAAAAAAGGCCTGAGGGACTAAAGGAGATGAAGAGTGTGCTGGCATTTTCCTCTTCTCTCCATGGTGGACAGGAGAAGAGCCATGGTGTGCTGAGCTGGGAAAACACCAGAAAATGGCAGCTGCCACCACCACAATGATGTGCCCCTGCCTTCTGGTCTGTCTGCAAGCATGTTCAAGTGCACTTCACAGATATTTTTCATAGCTTTCTAGAGCATTTTCTTTCACTGCTGCTGTAGAAAAGCCATACATGAGAGATCCTTTTTTTATTAAATCTAAACATAAAAAGAAAATTTCACAAATCTGTTGGTCTGGCTGTTCCCCAGTTATATGTCATCTGAATTACATTACCACAATATTCCAGACATTAAATTAAAGACAGTAGGAACAAGTATAGTTGACATCTGTGCAAAATTTAAAACTAAGGAACTTCCAGTGGTTTCTTTAATCCCAGCCAAATTATGGCTTTTACCACACTCTTCCTTCTATAATGCCAATTTTTTTTCTTCTTTCTCTCTCAAACACATTCACAAGATCACAACCATGCAGCTGCAAGGCACCCTTTGCTGTTCCTGTGTGGGCTGGCCATGCCAGCAGTCTGACTGGGGAGAGGGTGCTGGTTCATCTATGAGGGTTGCTGGCCTGGCCTCTTTGCTGTTTGGTATCACCAGGAATGTGCATGGCCTGGAAGAGGTAATCTCTGCTGTCCCAAGAAACAGCTTTCATACCTTGTTTTGCCCAATATAGGAAAGAGATAAGTAAGAGTTAAATTTCCTTTCTAGGAGGAGTGTCCAGCGCTGGAACACGGTATCCAGGGAGACTCAACCCCATGTCCTTGGGGGTTTTCAAGACTTGCCTTGGCACAGGCATGGCTGACCTGAGCTAGTGATACAGGGGTTTGGACTAGGTCACCTTCAAGATTCCACTTCAGCAAAAACTTTTAATAGTGACTTTTCTATCACTGGGGAAATGGACAATGGCCATTTCTAGTGGCACAGCAGTGATTGCTTAATTGTAACTATGACTTCTGACAATCCCTCCGCAGTGAGGTGGAGGAGTTTTGCATTTTCTCCTCTTCTTAGGCTCAAAGATGGTAATAGCTTCTAGTAAACATGCCTAGGAGCAGTCAAAGATGTGGTTAAAGTGAATGATCAACCTTTCGTTCAGGTCAGCTAAATGCCCTGATGAGTAGTGCTGGTGAAGAAAGCCACAACTCATGGCAAAGCCTGCTGTGGTCAGACCAATTAGGAGCTAAATCACGTACACACACTTACACGGGGGTGAGGGAGAGAAAACAATACAGCTATTTGGCTGAGGCTGGCACCCTCCTGCCCTAAGTCAGTGGTGCAGCCGGAGGCTGCCCACCCTGGTGCTGCAGGTTCCCCTCAACTCCTGCCCTTTAGTGCCCACCATGTTTCCCAGAGCTCCTCTCTGAAGTGTGTCCATGGCACAGGCTGGTACACATGGGAGCAAATCAGGCTGCCCTGCAATTCCTTGCATCCCCTCGTTTTCCTATGTGTTTGTTCAGCTGTGAGTATATTTGGAAACTCATTGGTGGTGCATGGGTTGCTTTGACATTGTAGAAGGAAGAGTGTGGTAAAGGCACTGTGTTTTCCACATTATCTGATTGATACCATTCTTCTCTCCTCTTAATAGAAACAATCCACTATGGCTTTGAGATTGCCCTAACCACATAGGCCAGAAAAAAATAAAAGGAATAATTTTCCATTTTGACTTGGTATGTCCAAACACGAATAGTATTTCCTGTGGAGCTGATTAGGCAAAAGTAAATAAAATGTTGTATGCTGCCTCAGAAGAAACATAATTCCTCTGCTTTTAATATTTTTGTCAAGAACTGTTTTGGTGGAAAAGCTGTGAGTTTGCATGTTCTTTTCCCAAGAAGGAGAGGAATAAAATAACTTGAGCAAACATTGGTGTTTTCTACTGCAAGGAAACGAATACTTTGCATAGACGTGTATCTGAATGCTAGTAGAAATTAACTTTTCATTTTCTGTTCTAAGTATTAGTATTTGGAAGCTCTAAGGTACAGAAATTAAAGTTAGTAGTATATTTCCCTGTTTTTAAAACTCAAACCCATATTCTAGACCTTAGAAGAGGTGTCTTATAAAGACTCCAAATTGTGATGAGAGTAAGGAGGACCATTTCTTAATCCTAATTTTGCAGAGCACCGATGGCCCTTTGATGTATCCCTCTGTGTTGACCCTCTGAGTTCAATGTCATTAAGGTTGTATAATCTTTTAAGTGGTGCATAATGGAGGGAAACAGAACATGCTTCTGGGCAATTCTGTTTCCTATGGATTTGTTATCCCTCAGACGTGATAATTGCATTGGGAAATCTGCATTGGGTTGCAAGGTAGAGTGGTTGGATATAGTCCCTGGGACAGGGAGGTGACAGCCAGTCATGGAGACCAAGTAGACCATGAAGAGGTCCCTGGCACATGGTGGCTGAACTACCAGCCTTGATTCTTCCACATCTACCCAGCCCACACATTTATAAGTGAAACTGGGATGAGATACTGGTGCTGTGGCAACTACCACATGTATATTGCACTTTGTTTGTCAGGCAGAATGCCATTGATCTTGCTCTTAGTTTAGGAAGAAAGCCATGAGACTTCCCCTCTCCTGGGCTTCCAGTGAAAGATGGAAAATAAAGCATGTATAACGACTCCACCACATCTATTATTTGTTTGTTAGGTGTTGGTAACCTGCCTTTGGCACTGTAAGGCAGAAATGTGAATTATGACAGTCTTCTGTAACGTCTTCACTTTATGATCCAGATGTCAACTCATGTATCCACACAGGCAAAGTGAGTTTTAACAAAGTGCGTGGAGAATGTCCTGTGAGTAAGCCTTTGCATACTGTCCTCTCTGAGAGGTAAGAGAGGATGGAACAATATATAATGTTTTATTTCTATTTCCTTCTTCTTTTTCATTTACTTGCTATTCAATTATGATTTTTAAACAGCTATAAACAATGAGATTCAAATAAATAGTCCAACTGTTTTCTAGCATCGACCAGATATCTGATATCTCCTTGGCAATCAGGGATCCAAAAATCAATGAATAAATTGCCATCATCCAGCAAATAAAATAGTCATCTGAATAAGTACAGCACAGATGTGGCCTTTCACTTCACTAACATGTACTGTAGGCAGATGCAATTTTACGTTTCATAATACACGCTATTTTGTAAAACAGCATATGTTTTCAGTTGTGATTGTTTGAAGGTATGGCTATAAATGATGGCTATTATTGTGTCTGTTGCTGTTGGCTAGTCTTTCTAGAAACCTTTTTTTCCCTGCTGGTAGAAGAGAACACTTTAACATAAATTAGCTCGGTAAAAATATTTATTAAAACAACAGTCAACAATCTGCTCCTTCTACCATGCATCCTGAATGGTATTAGAGTGAAAGCACATATTATCATGTTGCTAAAAAGAAAACTACTGAAATAAAAAGATTTATAAAAGAATAACAGTAAACAATCTGCTCAATCAAGCATCCTAACTACTTAGGTGTGTAATTATAGAAATGACACAATGTTTATGCAAGCATCTTCAGAATAACAATAAAGTGCAATGTGTTTTCTATCAAGGAAGGTTTACTTAAATAAATACGCGATTAGCCCGGCAGGGCTACTCACATGACAACAGAGGAGTAAACAGGGAGAGGCATTCCCTAATGCACAGTCAAAAGGGTATAAGGGCAAGGCTATGGAATATGAGGTTTCATTGGTGTCTGAAAGGTTAGCACTCAGTCTCATTATTCTTTAACTGTATTTCAGTTATTTTTGCAGGAGGGGTGGGAGGCGTCAACAGAGCTTAAAGCTGTGACACTCAAGGCTCTCCACTGTGTCAAGTGAATGAGAAGTCGAAAAGCTGGAAGGATGCCTGTTTCCATTTAGTGCTTATGTGCATCTTGCTTTGTCACTGTCTGTTCCACTTTTTTATATCTTGTTTGCTCCTGGTCCAAGAAAGAAATCTAACCTCTGTGTCTTACTTCTAGATATCTCTCCTAATCACTCAACTTACAGAGCAAATTCATCCTCTTTGCATCAAGTTTTTACTCTTTATAGCCCTCTTTCATCTCTAGTCTTCCCACTGTGACAGGAAAATGTGCCCTGAGGTGGTGCCTTATGATGTCAGAATGAGAGGCTTCTGGCTGGATGAGTATTTAAAAGGCAATTTTAAACATACAAGTTCTGACCATATAGTCATCATCGACCTCAAAAATGAAGGGAAAAACCTCTCTGTAGCTTGACCTGCAGTTTGCCTTCTGCAGCCTCTAAAATACAACAGAGTAGAAAATATTCACAAGTAGAAAATACCCCATTTGAGGGGTGGCCTTCTGTATCCATTCTATGCGAGGGTTCATGATGTCAGTGTCAGTCCCTGGAGTGTTGGGTCCTCACTGTTTGCAACCAGTCTGTTTTCTGTGGCATTTCAGCGGAATTGAAGCTTGGAAATTGCTTTACTCTAATAATCAAAATAGTGTACCATGGTATTTGGGTCACATTAGCAGCCTGCTCCCAGTCCAGTTATTTCCTGACAGTACTATGGCCGTGACTGATTTTTATTACTGGTAGACATGACCTCACACCCTTATCTTGAGGTGGCCCAAGGTGACCTCCTAGCAGTGCTGGTAAAACTGAATTGGGTTGCCTCAAGGGGAAAAAAAGATTTTGGCCACTTTTGCCACAGGTGAAAGTGGAAGATGGGATCTAGGGTCAGTAATCTGGGGTGAAATCTCTGAAGATTTGGGTTCAATGCGTATTCTATAGCAGTGTGGTAAGAAAAAAGGGCAGCAACAGCTGCTGCTGTGGGGAACAGTGTTTCTCTTCTTATGTAGTCTGTTAGCCTCTCCCAGGTACTTCTCAGGCCTGTCCTATAGTATTCTGCAGATCCCAACTCTTTTGAGGTTTTCCAGACAGGATTTTGGGTTTTCTTTTTTTGATAGATTGTGTTATCATAGCAGATACACAGGAAAATTTATAGCTTTGGCTTAAAGAATTTCTTGGCTGCGGTAGAGCCTCTAACCCCTAAGGAACCTGGAAAGTAACTCTGTTTTAAAGGAAAAAAATGGGAAGCTTAGTGGTGTTATAACACTGATTTTGAAAACTAGGGTCATCATCATTTTTACCTGGGATAGTCATCCTAAAATTACTCCCATTTCTTTGTAGCATTCCTCATGTTTTCCTAAAGCTTCCAAAGGGGATCCGGGAAACATCAGCATTGTGTTTGCTTTAAGTTGTGCAAGGAATTTAACACACTTAGAAGTAACCCAGACTTGAACATAGATGCCAGGAATGGCTAGAAGTATTTTGAAATCTGTGTGGATTTGGGTCACTGGGGTCCTTGATGCGAATGACCAAACACCCTGTGCCCTCTGCTTACTGAGCTTGGGAGAGAAAGGGGACCAGAAACATCTATAGACCAAACAAGAGCTACAATGCAACACCTGCAAGTGTAAATCCATGTCCTGAAGGACAACCTTGGCAACTAAAGGTGGGCACTATTTCAACAGATATTAATGAATTAAGGCATTCCTGTGCAAGAACAGGGTTGGATATGCCTTAAAATTTAACAAGATCCAGCAAATCAGCTGCTGGTTTGGCATTGAAAGACACTCTCTCTACCAGAGAAGGTATCCCCCAAAACCACAGAGTATTTACCACACTTTTAGATCCTTGTTTTTGGGGTGTTGCCTGTCACATCTTTATTGTACAGTTGCACCCCTTCTGTTGCTGGGATACTTGCTGTGGGGCTGTGATTTTCTCCAAAGCAGGTTTGACACAGGGTGCCAATCCCCAGGCTTCAACCAGGGTCTAAAGTCTTCCAAAGCCAACTGTGTTTGCATTCAGGAGATGAGCATTACAGCACTCTGCATGAGTGTATTAATCACACTGGGGTGAACCTTGCAGTGGTGTGACCCTGCAGTGCTGGTGCACCCAGCCAGTGCCAGCTTACTCGGTGCTGAGGTCACCCATGAGCCTTTGAGTTCCTGACCTGCATCGAACCAAGCTGTGAGTCCTCCCACAGTGGGAAAAGTTAAATGACTTTTGGGGCACTTAAGGAGACTGTGTAAAAATATTGGAGGGCTGTCAGCACTTGCATGATTTAGCCTAAATCCTCTCAGCAAAGTGAATGTTCACAGTATGAGGGGAAATCTTGCCTGTAGCTGTGCGCAAGCCAACTAACTTAGTCTGAAAGGACCAAATTAACCTTGGATAAGAGCTTTTTGTGCATGGATGGTTAGTGGATTAAAGGAGATGTCTAACTGAAAGCCCAAGCTAAGTGAGGGGAAAGGAGCAGCCCTGGCCATGCACTTGTTCAGTCTGGCCCTACTTCTTTCGAAGAGAATATTTTGTCTGACAGAAAGTCATTAAGGTGCTGGAGTGTGTCCAAAGAAGGACAATAGAGCTGGTGGATGGACTGGAGCACAAGTCTGATGAGCAGTGGCTGAGGGAGGTGGGGTTGTCTAGCCTGGAGAAAAGGAGGCTCAGGGGGGGACCTTTTCAGTCTCTACAACTACCTGAAAGGAGGTTGTTGCAAGATGGGGGTCAGTCTCTTCTCCCAGGTAACAAGTGATAGGACCAGAGGAAATGGCCTCAAGTTTAACTGGGAGAGATTTAGATTGGATATCAGAAAAAATGCCTCCATGGAAGTTGTCAAACCTTGGAACAGGATACTCAGGGAGTCACCATCCCTGGAGGTATTTAAAAGACATGCAGATGTGACACATGGGGGCATAATTTAGTGGTGGGTTTGGCAGTGATGGGTTAAGAGTTGGACTCGGTGATCTCAAGAGTCTTCTCCCACCCTAATGATTCTACAATTCTCTCACCTCACACCTCCAGCCTCGGTGCTTTGGGGCTATAGCTGGCCTGTGCTTCCCAGCTCCCCCTCCTCACATGTCTTCCAGAGCTGCTGACAAAACTCAACAGGAAAACTGGGCCCACAGTTTAAAATTTATTTACTGAGAGCTGGTAACTCTTTTTAGGTTTTTTTCAGACCCACCTACCCACCCACACTTGAAAGGCAAATAAGGGACCTCCTACCACTGCCCAGAATGTGGCCACCATGGCTGCAACCTGGCAGGCATCCACCTTCATTTGGAAAGCAGAGATCAAGTCAAGGAAAAAGGGTGGCACTACATCCAGGAGTCACGTTTGATATGAAAAGTGGATGATCACCCTGTCATACCTTGTTTTTAAAGTCATGGTGCCTTGGAAAGCAAATACTACATGATAGTTTTGGTAGGAAGAAAAATTGTGTCTTTAATTGGATCTCTTTTTAAAGCAGATTCAGTCACTTATCCTGTATGTGGGACTTGGCTTTCCATTTGACATCAGATCATTGTGCATCATTAAGCTGAGTATAAGCTGTCACTTCATCTTTTTCAGAGTGAAAAACTTGCATCCATCAGGCCCCAACTCCTGTAGGGGTGGCAGCACTGGGAGTTCGCAAGTGCAGTAACTCTTTTTGGACATCATCATCTACTTTCATGAAGCAGCAGATCTAATGTGGGATTCATGTTGCCGTCTGTGGCCTGGGTCATATATGTGCCAGCTATACCCCACTTCCTATGGGGAGAATAAAGATGACTTATGGCAGCTAGTGGCATTTTCAGGACATAGAGGGGCCACTGCATATTGGCTCCATGCTGATACAGGATTAGTGATTGCCTGACAGCAATCAGATTGAGATAAATCTATTCCTTGTCAAGATGATTCCAGGTTTTTGAGATTATAAAATCAAAGGCTGTCTGGAAATGCTGCTCAGTGCTGCTAGTGTCTTGGTAAAAGGCATGCAGAGAAAAAGGACAACAGCTAGCATGCATATTCAGAGCAGGAATTACAGGCAGGACAACTAAATCAGTAGATCTTTAAGATCCAAAATAAGATTGAAGCTGCCTTAAACCACTTCTTTCAGGGCTCCTTTTGTGTACCTACAGAAAGGAAGAAGTAGCTGACTTGCTGTTGTACTGTGTGCTCTCCTGTGGCGCCAGAATGGTCTTCTTGCAGTCAAAGTCATACAGTAACAGTCACAGATATCTTTTAAGTTGAAATTTGGGTCCAGCCTGCTGTGTAATGAGCAAAGATCAGGGAATCACAAAGATGCTTATGACCATTTTTCGGTTCTCTGAATCTGAGTGGAGACTAAATGGATTAGACCAGAATCTCCAGTCTGCCCTCATTATTACACTAAAAATATTTTACTGTAACTTTGCAGATGGCAAGCTTGACATAATATCCAATCCATTATATTTAAGATTTAAGTTAGCCTTATAAGCAAACCTGTTATTTGCTCTACTATGGAACTAAAGCAATGCAAAGATATTTACAGCAATTATATTGATCTTATATATCAAGCAGCAAAATGAAATTAATAAAAAAAGCATATATTTATGTTCTTTAACCAAAAGCTGGAGTTAATAATAACTGAAGTTTGGAGTTAATTATAGCTGAAGCTTGGGCTATTCATTTTTATGTTTATGACAAACCCCCTGAGGTTTCTGTGACCAGGATTTTATAGCCAGAGACAAAAATTTCACCACCATTAGAAACATACATGTTCCTGTCAAGTCAATTAGAGAAGTAAAATAATCATCTTGCAGGAACATGCCCAGATAAATCAAAAAGGTAGGGTTAAGTTAATCACAGAAGATCTCTCTCCTAACTTCTATATTTTTCAGACAGTAAGAATCACTGTGAAAACTTAAAGTACTCAGAGGGAGAGAGAAAATACAAAATAAGTGGTTACCATGCCTTAGTTTTCAAACCTGTCTGGATGTACAACTAGCAACAAGCAGAACTAACAAGTGGGTGAACTTATTCCCGAGACCTGGAATTTCATTAGCCTGTGTTTTCCCATTCTGCGGAATGTAGGATTTGTCCTCTTCTTCCTATTCCTTTCATCAGAATGCAATCCAAAACTTACAAAGACTTTTTGTGAAGCGTGAAGGTCATTCCTGACAAATAGGTTCGTGGAAGATCTTCACAGTCTTTAGGGAGTCTGGGGTGAAGTGGCTGTGCTGTTTGTTTCTGCTTCTCAGGTGGGAGAGGCTTCTGTGTTTGCACTCCTCCGCTCTCCCTTTGGCAAAAAGTACACACTGGACAAGAGAGATTAGACAGGTTAAAGACCAGTGGAAAATAACTCTTGAGAAACATTTTGAGTTTGATGAAAAACCATTTTCTTTTGCTTTGTAAAAGGAAAACACGACCCTGTCCTGTAATAGCTCTGTTTTGTATGCAAGCAAACACAATTCTCCCCAACAATAGCTCTATTTTGCATGCAGGAGTAGACACATTTCCCTTTGTTATTTTTTGTTGAGTACTTGCAATAGAAAATGGTATTTGGTGCTGAGCGTTAGTGCAGCTTGCTAGCAGCTCATTTGCCTGGTACTCTGTGTGCCTCCCAGTGTCCTGGGCCACTCTGGTGCTGTGAAGCAGCACCTTTCTGTGCTTCTTCCATGCCTCATAGTTTCTTGGAGTGTGCAATACCAATTGTATGCTATGTTTTAATTTGCGTTTTTAGGCAGACGTGGTCTCAGGCATCCTGTGTGACAAGAGCAGTTAGTCTGAACTGATTTGCAAACCTGTCCCTGCCTCTTCAACTGCCAACCTCTTGGCATTTTGTATCTTAGGCAAAGGGAGGACAAAAGCCAAGCATTAAAACTGAAAAAAATGGCATGAACATGCTTCCAAAGCCCAGTTACTCCTATTTTTCTTCATTTTCATGGTCAGAAAGAGATCTCTCACAAATGTTTGTCCCTGGAAAGAATGCACAGGAAGGCAGGACATAGATAGGTAGATAGGTAGACAGAGAAACAGAGAGACAGCTACCTAAAGGAAAGGACAAAAGAGATAAATCTGAAAAATGTTTATTTGAACTGCATTGAACATTATTTCCTGGAGACTTTCACAATGGAGTCAGAAGACCTTGGGTCTAGCTGACTGTAGTCTGGCAAGGTTTGATGACAGAGAAGCAAACAAAAACATCATTCATAAAACATGTCCACAATACATGCACTACAACCAACTCGGTCAGCTGGCAGTGTAGGAAGGGCCATCTGACAAGACCTGGAAAGTCAGAGCAGCTGTGCTCTAACCTCGATTGCCATTTATTATTTATTCACTTTGTTCTGCTTAAGCTGGGACATGCAAACCAACACATATTTGCTTTGCCTTTTAGAGTATGTTTGAACAGACCAAATGGATGCCTGTCATCAGGTTTATCTCACACAAGAGGACTTACCATAACTACCAAGGGGGTGGATATGTGTGTCAGGGCAGGACTCACAGCATTTTCTAAATTCAGAGCTGTCTAAAGTCTGGGCTCACGTGAAAGCACACGTAGCCCTGTGTCCTACAAAACTCGAAGCCTGTTGCAACAGTGTTGATCTTGCTTGCCTACAGTCATCCCTGAGGGTAAGTACCCTGAAGCCAGCCTTGCTAACTGTAACGCTGCCAGGAGGCAAACTTAAACACCCACCAGAATAACCTGCATGTGCAGTAAGATGTTTATCAGTTTCTTTGTTTATCAGTAAGAGATGTTTATCAGTTTCTTTGTTTATCAGTTGTCTGTTGTAAGATTTCTCGCTAACTAAAGATAATTTCTTTTTATGCTGGAAAAGAGAAAAAAAGAGAAAAAAAGAGAAGAAAAGAGAAGAAAAGAAAAGAGAAGAAAAGAGAAGAAAAGAGAAGAAAAGAAAAGAGAAGAAAAGAGAAGAAAAGAGAAGAAAAG
>NW_016690259.1:1555930-1700559 GCF_001604755.1 Lepidothrix coronata
GAAAAGAAAAGAAAAGAAAAGAAAAGAAAAGAAAAGAAAAGAAAAGAAAAGAAAAGAAAAGAAAGAGAAAGAAAAGCCAACACTGCTTCTGCAGGAAGGTTCATGATTATTTTTTTTCTAGTTTGTCATGCAAGGGCCATGATGTGAGCCTTCTCTGAAGAAGAAAGCACATAACTGCAGTTAGCTTGGGAATAAATATGCTCCTGAGTACAAAAGCCTGGGCTCTGCATTAACCACAGCAACATGACTTCTGTTTTGGAGCTGTTTCACATCTGTCCAAAGAGAGGCACAGGCAGCTGGAGTTCACAACTGAGTGGAAAATAGCATATAGACATACCCATATGTAGGCTGGAGAACCTTTTAATAATAGACAAAGAAATAAAGAGAAATAAAAGGGAACACATCTCATGCTAGAGAAGTTTGATGTAATCTTCACCTAGCAAGGAAGCTAAGGATTCAGGTCTGTCATCTTGCTCAGGAATAGGAGATTGATGCTGAAAGATGGATATAAACAGTGCATGCAGAGCAGATTTTGGTATTTTGTGTGTTAGTCAAACTATATATTCAAAGGAAGGAATAAACACTCTTTCCCTGAATTTGCCATCATTGTGCATGGCTCTTTCTCAACATAAGACAGGTTTGAGTTGGATTCACAGGTTTTGGATAGAGTAAAATTTACTTTATTCAGTATTTTTTTCTGAAGAAGTGTACTTAAACACCAATGGCAGACTAGCAGCTTTATGGAGTCTGAGATAGCTTTCTGAAAGTCTATAACTTAACTAACCATGCAAGCTATGTCTTCACAGCTGCAATTTGTGACAAAACCCACCACTGCTGAGGATCAATGACACAGTGACAGTTTCACTACAAGCTGAGTGACCCAACAGTCTGGCCTCAGCATCAGTCAGGAAGAATTTCTTTCAAGTTTCTTGCCTGAACTTCAGTTTGTCCTCTTTGCACTTAAGTTTCTATCTCTCTGTTTTCATAAGTGAGCTATGAAGAAAAGCCATAGTCTGTGAAGGAGATCCTGCAAATATTTCAACCATAAATTACTGCCATTTTATTTCTGGGCTTCATTTTTTTGTATAGCTTCAACTCTGTTGTTGTCCCTGTTGAAGTAAATGGTGATACAGAGCAATGTCTTTTCAATTTTTTCTCCTTCTAAATGAATTCTAGTTTTATTTCTCAGCATAATGCAGGCCCTACATCTAGTTTACTTATGATTTATATTCTGTTGAATGTTATGAGCCTTCATGAAGCCTACTGGCTAATAATTAATTAAGCTCATTTGAAGTCATTAATCTATTGTTCTGCATGATCTTTCCAGAACACATTTAAGATGTCTGATGCAATGTTTATTCTCAGCCCTTCTAATGTGAGTCTTCTCTCTAACTGCCTGCCTTTATTCTCCATTTGCATCACTTGCAAATTATCTATACAAGACTAATGGTTTACAGTAACCCTTCAAAAATTAGGTATTTGAGGTGAACCCATTTAAGACAATTTTTTACAAAAATCCAGTATTTCACCCAAGCACCTTATGAATAGAAAGCCAAGTGCACTAAATGCATCAGTATTATGATAGCCTAAACCCATTTGCTGTGGTATTGAGGACTGACACACAAATGACCCTGGGCCTCAGTACATGGAAATTACTTGTAATTACTCTGTATTTTCCAACCCTCAACATGTTCATCTCATAACTCTTTGGTAGAGACTCTTTTGAGCTGGCTCTAGCATTATCAGGGGAAATTCTGAGATCTCTGTTGGAGCTCTCCAATTTGCAGCTGAGTAGCTGACCCATTTTTGTTTAGGGCAATGTGTCTTTGGTTATAAAACCATCATTCTTTATAAGCCTCTTGCTGGGGGACAAATGGATGTATTTTTTTTACTCTATGTGACATTTTTAAACAGATAGACAGATACTATTTGCCCAGTGTCTTTTAATCTGCATTTCATGAAAAATGAAGGTATTTGGCCTAGAATTTCAGTTTGATTTATATTCACAGTTTCTCTCAACATGTTTCAGTCTAACTGATATCAAAACATGAACATTAGCTTTAATCATTACCAAAGGTTTCCATGTAGTTTAATAGTGAGAGAGATTGTTGGCTTTCCTCATTATTTCTTAATTTCTCATAAACTGAGTATCAAATTCACTAGCTTTCATCCAAAATCAATTACTATGAAAACCTGTAGGAAAGAAGGCCTTGAAAGAGTATCCTATTTCTGTCACTCCATCCAATCTTCGTGCTGTCTCTCATTAGCTGGAATCATTGCTATACCTTAAAAGTAGCAAATTTATGAAGTAAAACGGCACCAACTGACTCAGTCTATCTGCTAGGTAGGAGTCCTCTGAATTTTTGCTGCATATTCTACTGAAGTACTTTTTTTGGTATTTATTGACACTAGGGAGCCAATAGAGTAGGAATATTTCTCTACTCGAAGTCATTAGGAAATAATGTTTTTTCTCTTTGGAGGCCAAGATTCTTAAGAGCGGATAGAATGCAAATCAGAAGTGAAAAGGATTCAATTCTCACTTGCCAAGGGGAGGTTCCCAGCTGTTCTCACAGAAGTACATCAGGATTTTTGCTATTGACTCTCTTGAGAAAAGGGTCAGACCTTAATTCGAGGGAGGAGAGAGCATTTAGCTCTTCTGTATAGTCAGCTAAAATAAAAATGCTTCAGATGAGTAGGCTTGTGACCATCTGAAGAAGCAGCTTAGTGAGAAACATTCCCAGTTTTCAAAGGTGCAAACCCCTAGAAATCAGGTGGTCTCTCCCACCACAGCAGCAAATCTACATAGGTTAAGACAGTGTTACAGTACCTCCTATGTCCCATGGAAGCCAAATCTAAACTCATTGAGGCAACTCATCAACATACATCTTGCTAAGAAAAGAATATTCAAAACTTTTTTTGAAGACTTTTTACAAGTCATCAAGGTTGTGTCTGTTCATACCACCAGCCTGGAGAAAAGCCAACCAAACATAACCTCACCTTTCTCTTTTGCTGCCAGTCTATGCGAACAACATGCTTTTGGTACAGAGAATACATTCTGATCTGACCACTTGGACAATATGTTTTGCAATGGTTTCTTTAGTCAGTCAGTCTGAATAGTCATATATTTGTGCTGAAGTGTTTCTTGTGTTACTTTCAGGACAGAACTGAGGGCTCTAATGCCAGCTCAGGGTGAGGTGGGCTACATGATGGAACAGTATTCCAGATTTTTACAGCTGCTGAGTAGAGAATTGATGCTGGTTACCCTTCAGACAAGGTAAATGCAATATTTATTTTCAATGTGCAGCTTGTTACTTTCCCCTTAAGTCAGTCTAGTCCCTCTTATTCTCTTTTCTTTTTGCCTTTGCAATGGGTAACAAAGGTAATGTGAAGGCTGTGTTTAACACCAGACTTTTGCTGTTCAGGGAAATGAGCTTTGGGCTCAATGTACAAAACAAAAACATAAAGTAGCTCTAATGAATTAGTTTATAAACAATGGAAATTAAGACATATTGCAAGGGGAGATAAAACAAACCCAAACAAACCCCTTTAAAGCAATTATGAAGCATAGACCATATTCATACCATCCAAATCAGTGTAAGATAAGAGCTCACAAAAGGAGTTTCCTAGTTAGTAGATAAATGTGCATGCACAGAGTTCCCTATTCTGAGTAATCCCAAGAAACCTTCCCAGGAGTATCTGTAGCTGTCTTGTTGAAGTTAAGTCCTGCCTAATAGTATGCTGGTGTGGGAAATCATCAGCTGATTTTAGAGCAGTCATGGTCTTCACTGATAACGAGGCCTCCAGAGGGCACTTCTTGTGATTCTCATACATGCCTTTCAGAGCCTCTGCTGGTTAGGAGGCTCTGAAAAGCTCACCTGTATACAACTGTAACACGAGGGTACATTTTTATCAGCCTGCTGTGTCCCATCAAATTGCTTAGCAATTTTTAACAACTTGAAGTTCTAGTTGTCAGTAAATGCATCAGGCGGGTCATGCAGTGTAACTTACAGATCAGCTGCTTGCAGGGGATGTAAACCTGCATGAAATCTGTCTTTACCTCTGCAGGTAGATTCGTGAAGTCACTGCCTTCATCTCACATCTACCCTGACGTTTTAAAGAGCAGATAGTTTTCACTGGCTTTGGTCACTGGTTCCTGAGATAAACTATTAAAATTCAATGTATTTTTGCGAGTTGAATCAGCTAAGAACGCTTCCTTCTATTTGCTTTTACAGCTCCTGAAGGATGTGTGATTCAAATTCCATTGGGATTTCTCTTTTATCTTTGCAGTCAAAAATATCCCTATATTTTCTTTTGCTTTTCCCAGAGCAATATTAAGAGCTGTGTGCTAACATGTGCAGCAAAAAATGTTTCAAAAAAGTAGATTGTAACTATCTATTTGAATAACTTGGATTTATTTCAGCTAGAGTTCCAACATCTTTAATTGTGTTTTCTGGTAATATTCATAGGATCTTGTTTGCAAAGAAATAAGCTGGTATTGCAAACTGTCTTGTAAAATCTGAAGTTTCTTGCATATTCTTATGAAAATAAGCCAAATAACTAACAAAGTTTAAACCAACAGCTATGGGGCAAAAGCTATAGTATGTTAAATCATACAGCAAGTGTAGTGAATTCTTACAGTGAACAATCCTGCTCCCATACAGCCTGTAGATTGCTCGGGAATAGCTATTAATCAGAAAAAGAACTTATCTACAAAGATATAGTTTGTAATCCATTAAACATGTGAGGAATCATATCTGTAAAGACCTCGTGCTATAATACAGAGGCAGCTGGAACAGAGACACTGTATGGAATAGATGTGTGTTAAACACCTTATCTCCGAGTGGTTGCTGAGAACCACACGGTATCAAGAATAAAAATAGCCTAAGTAGAATGGAGAGCTTCACAATCCCGATGAGAGCCGAAATTCTCTGGAAATGTGGAAGGCAACACGGAAATTTGGTGGGCACTTTTCTCTGTGTTTGTAAGCAAGTGGTGCCAGTAGAAATGAAGACATTCAGAAAGTAGCCTCGTTTTTGACAGCAGCTGTTTCTGAAAAGCTTGTTGCAGTTAATAATTTTCTGTTAAGCAGAACAGAGGCTGACTGTGAAGTGGTAGTACAGAAATGTGAGGAACCCTGAATTCCATGTAAAAATGAAACATATGTGTAAGATTGGCTCAGAGTACACAGAGTCTTGCAATTTTGAGGGCTATCTAAGAGAATGGGTCCTAATGGGATCTGGGAAGAAAATTCAGAGAGAATACTGGGAAACCCAGGGTGAAGCTGAACAAAGCTCTTATAAGGTGCTGGTTAATGTGTATTAGGGAGGAAGAAGGTCACTTGGCACAGTCTACAGGTTGAACTCCAGAGTTCTTTGATACTGCAGGATTGATTTGGTATGCAAAAATCTCACCAAAACTCCAACTCTGTCAGATAAAAATGGATGCAGAGATCTATCTTGAATTAAAATGAGAACACAACAGCTTGTTCTCGTGCGTTGGACAACCTTAAAACCTTAAACAACCTTAAAAATGGTGTCCAAAAAAAAAAAATCAAAAAAGGCAATGGGTTGCACCATGTCTTTAGTTGATTGCAGACATTTCCAGAGTGTGGCCAGCACAGGCAAATCATGACAATTATGCTTCTAGCTCAGATGAACTCCACATAGCAACAAGAAACATGAAGACCATCACCCTGAAAGTGAATATGACAGCTATTATTTCAAAGCTTCATGCTGACGCATAAACCAGAAACAGTTCCCAGAAACTATTCAATGAGTCCAAAGAAAAATCTCAAAATAGAAAAAAAATTTATGAAGAAGGTAATTTACACATCAGTCAAAGAAATATTTGCTGTAGAGCACCAGTTAGAAGGAGGCCAGTTTTTTTATCTTAACCAGGGCTGTGACGGTGAAGTAATAGAAGCCAAAATAAATGAGGGTATCTTTTGAACATCTCAGAGGTGGGTGCTTTTGCTTCTACTGGACTACTACAGAGCTAAGAGTGCCCTCCCACTCCTATAGCAGTGCTGTGTGCATTATTTTGTTGCACTTTGAGACTGTCACACAAAAGGGATGCCTGTGGTACAATATGTCACTGCCAAAACAAATTACTTGCTGCTTCTTGATGTTAGTATTCATGTATCAGAGGAGACATAAAAGTTCAGGTGTCAGTAGCATCACAGCCTAACTGGACATTGTTGTTAAGGTAGGTTAGCAGACAGGCTTGGACGTTCCTGAAATCCTGTGTTACGTGAACACTGCTCACTTGTCATTCACAGGGAGCTCTAGGGAATACCTACGTGGCACCTTGGCTGTTCAGAGGCATGTGCTCTGCACTGCCTGGGCAATATCTCATACACAGGGGAAAGTGGAAATGAAGCAGTCTTTGCCAAGGTCCTTGCTACAGAGTGGTGACTGAAAAGCATGGGGAGCTTGAACTCATACGATTAACTTTTTCTATTCTTCTACAATTCCCCAATCACTATTTTCCTGTGGCCAGATTTGGAATTTTAGAAACTGGATCTCTTATGCAGAGAAGCAGAGGGGTGACTAAAGTTCCTCTCCTTGACTTGGACAGCAAAGTTAACTGGAAAAAGTCCATTTTTCTTTTTTTTTTCTCCAAAATTAAAGCCTTGAGTGAAAATACATTGAAAATCTTGTGTCTTTATCAACATCTGGAAAGTAGACCAATTTTCTTTTTTTAGTTATAAGTTTTGGTTTTCCAGTCTTGAAAAAGAAAAGTTCTTTTTGACTACAAAAGAAATTGTAAGAGAAATCATTAGCAGAGTTTTTAAGCTAGCTGAATGTCATTCTCCAAGTAGCTCTACCTTTTTCAGCTTTCTTCTGACAGCAGTGTTAAACTAGGAAATTTCTAAAATTTGGTAGCTGTTATAATTTGTGATAGGAATTGTCCTGAGACAATGCATTTGTTCAACAAATCCATTTATTCTTTTAATAAGAATTGATGTACAAGTTGCATCCTGGTGTTGAAACAGTCTCCAGCCGGCTCTGAACTTCTTGCAGTTGTTTGCAATTATTGCAATTCTTCGACTGGTTCCTCCAGCATTGCTTCCCTGCTTTGAAGAGACCGGTAGTGGTGGGTTGGAACAAGCAGGCAGCTGAGTGGACATTTAGTAAAAATTATGTCTAATGTAGCAGAACTGATCCATTTCAATTTCCTTTTAAAGAAATGTTCTCTGGAAGGTGCTGTTCAGCAGAGCACAGGTAATGTAATGCTCTGGGATGGCATAAATGGTTTTAAGAAATGGCTGGAAAGACCATGCGTGTGCTCAGTGTAACTTCCAGTTACATCCAAACCAGCCTCTCTATTCATAGCTGCAAAATTTTAAAAAATCCCCAAAACCAAAAAAAAACCCAAAAAACCACACACAAAAAAAAAACCAAACAAAAAACAAACAACCCATAGGTAACTTCCAGGGCTTAATTTAACATCACTACCAGATGCATAGGATAGAACATGCTGAGGTTATTGGGCTATATGCTACCCGAGAGCTCACCAAACATGTATTCTCTCAGCCACTCTGGCTGCTGCTTGGTTTGCAGATCAATGTGAAGATGTTTGGATGAATAAAAGGCAAATGGTCTGTGGTGTACTTATCTGAGAAAGCTAAATTAATGATAAACTGCCTGCAACCACACCATGAAGGAGCTGAAGTCCCATCTTTACAACAAGAAAGAGGTAGCTGTCAGGTTGCTCACATTGAGAACCCAGATTTTCTTTAAGCCTTTTATTCCCTTGTTTAGTAATAGCCTCATTTCTTTAGCTTTCCCTCTTAAGTTCCACCTAGTTTTTCCTACAGAGATGAAAAAGTAGAATATTGCATATTTTGGCACTGAGGAAGGTGAGGAGAGTGGCTGGCATCAAGTACAGTGGTCACTATATCCAGTTATTGACTTTACCTTCAGAAGAAGTGTGAATAAAACCAGCTATTCTATGTTGCTACCAATTTTGTCTGCATAAAACAGAGGCCATACATGACTCTAAAAGGCAAAGATTTGGGCATAATAATTAAGTAACGTGACTGAATGCTAGGATTGGGTATTTAATCACATAGGAATAGCTGCATACCTCATTGACTATGAAAATGCTCCTTGTGTGCTTTTTAGAGTGTGCCACATATTACAAAGCATATATTATCCTGTAAATATTAATGGTAAGTAATTTAAGATTGGTAGTTGCCTTCTTTTCAGAACAACTCAGATGTGATGGTTACATTTCTGCCTTATTGAATTTGCTCTTTTGGGGCCATTTACTCAATTCTTGCTTGCTAGATTAGGAACTTCTTGAACAAATACAGTTCACTTTGTACATCTTGATAAACCCTGCAGAAGCCATTAATTGCTCAATGGGCCCAATGGACAGTTAATGGTTTCTGTGGATATTATATCAAACTGGTTGTATACTAAACTCATAAATGAAGCATAGCATGAAGTTTAAAGAATATGAGCGGAAGTCGTGTTCTGATTTCTACATCCATCTTTTTCACTGATTTGGGTTAGGACCCTGAAGCCCAGGCCCAGCAGATGGCTGCAGAGTGTGACCCCACACGACACAGATAACCTGAGGCTGTGTCTACAGCATGCTAATAGGATGGATTAAGGAGAGAAATTGCAACAGTTTTGGGAACATAAGTGCTTTATTTTGTACCTTATAGAAGTTTCTTCTATCTGCTGAATTTCAAGAAGTCAGATAACTACATCCTTGTACTTGAACTCTTTTGGTTACATGGAGTAAGGAGGTAGCATAAGAGCTGAGAGACAGCATTTCTTCACGTGTAATGGCCCTGTGGTCCACTATGCCAACGGTGGAAAAGCCAGCTGCCAACAGGAGTTCAATGCTTTCCCAGGAGCGTGCCCAAACCACCAATTTGAGTGCTGTAGGCGATGCATGAACATTCCATGGAAAGGGGCTAGAAAGGGGGACACAAGCCCACTGTCTGAATTAGCACACTACCAAGCGGTGCTACTCCCCTTCTTCCTGTTGAACCCCATGAATCTTAGGATATTCAGCACAGTACATCCTATCTTTGGTAAGAGTGAAGTTTTCCTGCCCAAATGAACTTGCAGGGTGCTCTCACAGGGAGATAATGCTGGGACTTTGGCTTCCTCAGGCCAAAGAGAAAGGGAGCTGCATCCTGAGCTCCCCCTTCTTCCCTGAATTTTCTAAATATCAGCAGCCAGTATGTTGGAGACAGGCAGGAGAGCCATGCCATCTTGACTACTTTGCTGCTAACCCTACCTCAGGAACACTTTCCCACCCTAGCAAATTTATCAGAGATGTGGAGGAGGGAAGGCATAACCTTGGGTCTGTACTGGGGCTTGGACCAGAAGGAGGTACAGTGGCAAGAGCAAGATGCTCAGAGGGGCTGCCCGAGGTGACTTAAGCACATTTAAGCAAAAACTCCAGTTTGGGGCTTCACAGCATTAGATAACTGCTGAGTAAGAGTGTTTAGGACTCTGCTTTTCAGTTATTCTTGCAATACTTCCTGGAATCAGATCTCAGTCTTGGTTACTCACTTTTGCCATCTGTTGGAGTGGATTAATAAGTCCTTTATATATGCAATAAAATATTAATATACGTGTATACGAAGAAATCTATGGAATTTAATGTATAATCTTTCAACTTGTTTTAATTAATTCAGAAGGAAAGATATACACACAATATATGTTGTTTCTGATGTAAAATTAACAGTGTGTATTTCATTACAAACAAAGTAGTTGCAAATATGTTGCCCTTCTTTCCATCAGCTAGTATTCAATTAACATTTCCCTAATTCTTCTTTCTCCTTTACCAACAACTTCTGGGTTTTCACAAAAGGTTTGACTTTTTTTTCCCTCCATTAGTTTCCACCCAACATATACCACTATGTTTCCACATAAATATGTAGATATAAGTTACATATATAGAGGTACATAGTGTTAAAACCAAAGAACACAGCAAAGAATAAAGCACAATATTAAAAAAAATCCCAAACAATTAATTCAAAGATGAATAAGTAATTCATTACTTTTGAGTACTGAATGTCACAAAATTCTGGAATCATAGAACATCTCCATTGTTTATGGTTGAGTAACTTTTCTTTTTTAGCTTTTTAACTGGAATAATGTAGATCTACACTACAGAAATTCACATATGGAAATAACTTTTCACACAAGTAATCTTGTTTAGTTCAAACAGAATTAGTGAATTCTCTAGTATATACTTAGAAGGAGTATGTTTTCACTTGTATATGGAACATGTGTTGTCCTTCATTAAAAGAAGAAAATATGTGCACATACATAATGAACAGAGGTAACAAAAGGAAAAATATGCAATCTGAAAACAAAATCCCTGCTTGCCCATGTATTAGTTTACTAAAATAGTGTTTAATACATGTTAAAAAAAAAAGTCAAACCATGTTATCTTACATTTGGCTGTTTTCCTAATGAGACTTGGTTTGTCCCCTTCTGTATTTAATTTTGAGTTTGACAATCTGAAAAACATATCTCCAAAATCAGAATGTCTTCTCTATGAAATAAATATTGTCTTTGTGTATTGACAGATAAATGGGCCTCCAATACACAAGGTGTGATAACTAGAACTACTGCTAAATTCTTTTCTTGGCTGTCATCCCACCAATTGAGTCATATTTCGTCAAGTTCTTGCCTTTATTACACGCCTGGGGTCAGTATCCTGGAGATTCAGTGGTTACTAATGGTTACTTGAACAGAGAAGCAAAGGAGGAGGTAAGGCAGAAAAAAAGCATACACATAAGGTGTATTTTTCTAAGTCCTGCTGTGATACTGCGAGAGTGAAAGCTGAAGACTCTTGCCCCTCCCTCCCCTCCCCCCGACCCCAAATATCTCTCTCCTGGGGGCTGAAAAATGCACTTTATGGTCTCAAAAAAGAAGAATGATGGTAGATCCCTTTTTGAGTAGTCCTAAAAATACCTATGGCAGCAATCCAGGAAAAAAGAGCAAATATCTTATTTAGATCCAGCATCTGTGAAGTAACAGGTTGGGGACAATATACTCTAGATGCTCCCTGCCTCAGTCCCCCAACATTCAGCTGTGTAACCATGCTATAAACAAGAGCACTAAAGGATGTAACCAATATAAAGATAGATTCTAGATATAGCTAAATTTGATAATTGGTCTTATCATTTAATATTAATTTTTCTGTGTTTCATGTAATTGTCTCTTCCAAATGTCTGCTTATATATCTGTCTGGAATTCAGATAATATTGTTGTTTCATGTCACTCTCATTTGATCTAATACCCCAAAAGTTTTATTAATGGTTAAAGGACTAAGTGAAACTGCCACTTAACCAAATGTCTACATTTCAGCAGCTTCACCAGACGACCAGTTTGCCCGAATGACTGTGACAGGAACTAGAGCTACTGCAACTCCCTCATTCATCATTGCTCATTGACCTTTAACTGCAGCCAAACTGTATTTGAGTGTAGTTAAGGCGTCTGGGGGCTTTGTGTGTTGCAGGAGGAGAGGATGGAGGAGAAAGCAAGGAGGAACAAGAGAGCACTATTCTTTTTTGGGGTGACATTAGCCCCATTTGAAATCAACCACCAAAATACCATGGCACCAAAGGTGTGTGGACCAGAATGTCGCTGTGCAATTAAATGCTGGCTCTTGCTATTTGAAAAGAATATATATTTCTCCATTTAGAACTCTGAAATGAATAATCCCTGTTAATGAAAGAAAGTTATGTGGGAGTAAAATAGTCCTTGGGACTAGAATTCTGTTGCCAGCTTCGCTCTCTGCCGCACAGTTTCGCGGCTAATCTGGGCACACAGAAAGGGTTTCCAGCTGCTCTGTGCTTTCCCTGTGGAGGGATTTTATTGAGTGCTTGTGTATATATGTGTGGCAGCACCTCTTTCAAGCACTGTATGCAACAGCCAGGGAGGCTTATTGGTGGGTCTGGTTTGTTGATGGGTTTTTGTTTGATTTATTTGAGGTTTTTGTTTGTGTATTTATTTTTTTCTTTTTATCCCAGAGGAAACAGCTGGGGAAAAGATTTTGCTGTAGACCTGCAGGCCTCTTATGACAGTTTATTTGAGCTGCTTGTTATGTTTGAGTTAATTTGTCCCATGTTTAAAATATGGGGACTCCTAAAGAATGTATATGTGCGTGAGAAACATTAAAAATAAACAAATATTTCAGTAATACCACCCAAATTGTCCAAATGTTGTTGGTTAAAATAAATCAAAATGGGTATTTTCAGTGTGATGAACCAACACTTGGGAACATATTACTAAAAGGAGTACCTTCAGCATTGGCTATGACCCACTTTGTTACTCGAAGTCAATAAAAATACATTTGCAAGTAGGAATTACTCACACACACAGGGTCTTCAGTGCAGGAACTTGTACCAGCAGCCCTCAGACAAGACAAAATCTCACACAGTTGTATTAAAGGTTGGGTTTGTATTTGCTAGGGGAAAGATGGAAACTTGTTTATGTCTAACAGTGTTAACCTAAGAGTGTATTTTTTTAATAACTAAAAGTTCCTAAAAGTAATTATGTAAAATCTCCATCTTTAATATGGTTTTCATTTGCTAAATAGCTTCTTCCCCAATTGCTCTGTTTGAGTTCAAGACTTCAGAATTTTGCAAGAGGCAGTAATTTTTCACATGATTAACAGACAAAAGGAGCAGACAGGCAAAATGGCATCCTCTGCTCCTTTAGTATTTTTAAATAGTTTGTCCATTTGATTTTAATGTAAAATAGATTTTTCAATTTCATTGTAAGAACATGATACATTTAGGAAAAAACCCTTAAGTACAGCTTTTTCTCAAAATCAAACTGCCTGTTTCTTCCTTTTTTTGATCTTACCTATTAGAGTATTTACTGTACACCAGTGAACAAAAATTAATCACCTTTTTCATGCTGAAAGCTACACTTCACTATATTAAGCCTTTGTTTTGCATCACTTACAGGGGCAGACCCTCAGCTCTTGTGAGATGCTCTCCAATGAGGTTAATAAGCTGGTCTCTAAGTGCTGCACATCCAGTCTTGCTCTTTCAAGGAATATATAACTGAAGCATACAAATCTAATTCACAGATTACCTTTCAATTCATTGATAATTCTGACACTGTAATTGTTTCTGTCTTAGTTAGTGCTTCATATATACTGATTTTCTAAATTACTGCTTTACTTTTTTCCTTTCTTTTTTTTTTCTTTGCCCCCTACCAGTTAGATCTCACTTTTTATTATATGCCAAAGGCTGGCTTCAGTTAATCATGGAGAGACTTTAATATTTGCTTCTCAAATAGTTCCTGAATTTTGTAGCTAAAAATGTGTGTTTCTTAGCAGCAGAGGCTTCACTTATTTCCATATACGTGGTTTTTTGCACACATATTTGTTCGTTTGCAAACAGTAGTACAGTCTAACTAAAGGCATTCCTAAAAGACCAAAGCTGAATTTTCAGTAAGTCATCATCATGGTTTCACTCACAGGGAAGAGTAGGATTCCGTCACCTCAAATCCAGTGTCTCTGTAAAATCCATGCCTACAGTTTCAGAGAAGAGCCAAAACTATGCTGCATGCACTGTATCTGCTTCTGTGTTTATATTGTGCATAACTATGATTTTTCCATGTTGACATGAGATACAACATTCAGTTTGTGGGAGAGGCTGGGAGACCAAGGCAGGAACCCAAAACACCAGCCAGCACACGGTGCCAAGCGGGAATGCACTCCGAGGCTGTAGTGCAAGATGAAGTATTTCCTTTGATTTATATCCAAGAGGATGTATTTCCTTAGCATGTGGGTTAGGTAAATATCTGTAGCCTGTCAGCTGTACAGAAGGAGTAAAGAGTAGTCTTTCAAATTTATCCTTAGTGCAAACAGGTTAAGTGCAGCTTGCTTTTATTTCTGTCATCTGCATCTATGTAATCTGTGTCTTTGCAATTAGTTATCTTCTTTGGATTTTGTAAGTATAAGTAATCTGCCTTTAACTTTCACTTAACTTCAATTAAGTAATATTTCAAGGTCATTAGCTATCACCAAAACATTCTGTGGCTACCCTTATGCCAGAGGTCTCAGTCACCCCTACACACACCTCGCAGTTGCTTCCTTTTCTCCGTAATACTCAAAGGCAAGAGGATACATGGCTATATAAGATGGAATAGTCTGCATTGAGAGTTAACAGTGCAAATCTAAGAAGAAAAAAGTCTTTCTGCCACCAGAAAAACTCTGGCATGTGACAATTAATGGAGAGTATGCCTGAACCTGCATAGTCCTGGCAGAGCTGATAGCCACCATTCAGGGCACATCAAAAACATGTCGATATTTAATATTGATCAGAGAGCAAATCACCAGCTGAAGAAGGAAAGTGTGCATGCCTGCTACTATCAGCTAAGACTGGAAACGAGTAAATGTGGAGAAACAGTGAAATTATTGTTCCTTGTCTTGATTGCATTTTATAAACAAAAGCCTCAGAAACAAAATCAGCCTATAAAATCCTTTCTCACTATTTCCTTCCTGTTTCCCTTCCAAGCCCAGCTAGTGCATTTGCAGGCAGGTGAGCTCTTTGGAACAATTCTCCCACGTAAGAAACTATGGGTGCCATGAAATATTACTGCATTCTCTGAAATGCTGATATGCCTGGCTAACACGGAGTTTAAATGCACTTATTCCCTTTGACATGGAGTCAGTTGTGAATTTACCATAGGAACTTCCTTGACAAATGGCTACCGCCCACTCAATCCATCACTTCAGGGATGCTGGGCGGCCTCACACTTTTTCTTTCCTAGAATCATTCCTGTGCTTTTATCTTTTGTTCTGCCTCTCAAAAAGATCAAGGGGTAAAACTCAACACAATATTCAAAGGTATGTGATTTAGAGCACCAAACAAGTAACAGAGATCTTAAAAATTGCATATTATACAGTAATCATGTACCTCAGAATTTCCTCCTTTTTAATATAGAAAAATCAGATGGAACTCTTCATTATTATTTTAATTGGCATAAGTGTTGAGTTCCCAACTATCCACATGGTAATTTACACTTCTAGTGTAGCTGGTGGGAGGTGGTGTATTTTTCTTTTGCTAATACAAGGATCTCACTTCCTGAGACAGGAAAACTGCAGACAACAGTCGCACTGAATGGGTGAAAGGTACGAAGGGAAAAATAAAATATTTATGGAATAATTTTTCTAAAAAGTAGAAGGCAAATATATGTTAATCTATTATCTCTCATGTCAGGCAGATTGAAGTAGCTAATAAGCATATTTACCTGAGCCACAGAATAGCTGAGTTTGGAAGGGACCTTTGGAGATGATCTGGTCCCACACCCCTGCACGAGCTGATGAGCAACTCTCAGCCTTGTCTTATCTATGCAGCCAGTGGTGGAAAGGTGCATTTTAAAAGGATCAATATGTAAAAAGGAATTTTTCTGTTCAGAACCTATCCTGAGAAGAGAAAGGGGATTCTCAGCAGATACGCTACATCTTGGAAAATTAGGTGACAGAATAAACCACAGATTTCCTACCCTACACATGTGATACTTTCACATAAACTCTGGGGATATCCAGGACAGCCACCATGCCAGTGTCTTCTGTGGGGCACTGGCACTGCTGTGGACAAAGCATGGCTGGAAAGGGGCTGCTGAGGGAAAACCTGGTGCAGCAGAAATCTTTTCACTTTGGGCCTTGGCACACGGGGAGAGCTGGGTGTCCTTGGTAAAGTTCAGTGAATGACAGAGCCAGGGCTTGGAGACAGAGTAAGCTCAGACCTACAGCTGATGTGAGCCTTGAAAGGGGCTGCCAGAGGAGAGGGCACGCTGCCAAAATTGCTGTCCTTCCAAAGCTGGGGCTGACTGGTCCCATGAAGCTGCCCTCATGTATACTCTCATGTGCTCTCCTTTACTTCCTGGACCAGGTGCTCTGGTACCTTGTGCCTAGGGTTTCAGCACCAGCAGTCTTTCCCTGGTCTTTCCTCAAGAATCATGGAGATTGCTTTACAGACTGTGGTCTTTGTCACTGTGTGGTTTTTCTGTTGTCGGTGGCATTGCTGTTGTTTTCCAGTTTGTTTCTTAAGGGAATAAGGCTTGTAGGAGTGTGAGGTTTGCCTTGCTGGCTGTCTCTCATCTTTTTTTTTTTTTTTTTTTTTGAGCCCAGTGGCAGATTTCAGCTAAATGTAACAGAGGGTTAAAGCTCCCCCAGATAATTAAGTAACAAATGCCATGAAAATAGACAAATGGATAGAGGATACAGATGCTGTAAATGCCCTTACTGTGGGAAAACTGCTGAGTGGCATCTCACATCATCAGACACTAGAACAGCCATATGGGAAAAGGGGCCCTGCAAATGCCCCAAACATAGAGTTCTCTTCAGCTGGGTTTGTGCTTCATGCATGCCAGAGCCAACCACTTGCAAGACAAAGTTCTGAAGAAAGCACGATTAATTCCTTCTGTGCCCAAATAGCTATTGGTTTTCTGATTTGAGCCCCCTCAAAATGTTCTTTGAATTAAACTGTTTACATTTTTAAGAGTGCTTTTATCTACCTGTAAGCAGGTACACTGAGTTGCACATATTTAAGCAGAAAAAGTGCCAGTGCCCTAATTCTCATCACAACCGCTTTACCTGCAGTAAGATCTGCGCTTCAAAGAGTTAGAAAATAGGCACAGCTACAACACTAAACTGTGTTGTACCTACAAAACTAAGCTGTGTTGTACCTACAAAACTGTACCTGCAAGGAGAATTGAATTGACAGTGTGGGCAAGGCTGCATATGTTTACTGTGTGCAGGATTCAAGAACAGAGAGCAGAGTCCAGCTGAGAAATCAGCTGAGAAATTGGCTTATGCCATGGTAGAGTGAAGCCCTACCCATAATGAAGGAGCAACAGTTCCCCCAGCCAAAATGGCTGAACCTGGGAAAATCAAGAGCTCTGTACATTTTAAATCAACCACTTTCTCAAATATTCAACTATCATGGCATCCTGGAATAACGCTGAATGAGAGATACATGGGGAAAAATCAAACAGGGAAGTCCTACTCTGGCCAAACATTCCAGTTGTGCATGGCTGCATCTGAAGCACAGCTGGGGACGAGTGTCTGATAGTCCTGGTCAGTTTTACGAGTACAGTAAATTCCATCATCGGACAAATTACAGGAAAATTTAAAAGATGTCAGGAAGATCATTTGCAAACCCATTCCTGGAGTTCTGAAGCTGATCACCCTTGCTCCTAGTTTTCCACTATGTTGAAAACTTAGGATAGATTTTATGGGATTTTAGCCACGGTCCAGAAGAGCGGAGGTTATAAAATAGACACCTCTTGGCTTTGTAGCCCATAATTTGGGGAGTGGTTCAATCTGTGGCTCAGCCCAAAGTTCAAGGGGGGGAGCAGAGTCAAACTTCCTTCTCTAGTCTAGCTCTATTTGAAGTAACATTTTAAAATAAAAGCCTTTTCTGGATATGCTGTGCAGAATTTATTACTAAGCAGATGCTCCGTTGTCTTTGTAGCGGCAATCATGTCTTCAATATTCTGTGCTATTTCCAAAATTTCTGCTACCAACAAACAAGAATAGCCTTCTTCTTTAAGTGTGTTTTAGCTCAGCTGGCTGTACACTCCCCTGGGTGATTTCAGGTTACCTGCACTCTGTGGCACGACCTGGAAACTGCCTATGTGTAAAGCATTGTAGTATTTTAGCACATGTTCAGTACCAACAAGCCAGCATAAGTGAGTGGAGAAAACAGAAGCTTAATCATTACTCCATGTTCCTGGTGCATAAAGAGAGATACTGTCCACCCACACAGTCTGTGATCAATGCCAAATCTTTTGCAGACTTAGGGCTTTCGTTCAGCTTCTCTGATTTATGCTTATGTGTTCTTCCTGGCTCTCACCTTTCGGTGATGTAATGAACTGACTGACCAGAAGCTGCTCTGCCAAAATGCAAAAAATCAAGGCTGAGGATGTTAAGGAGAGTTATAACTGATGAGGAGGAAGGTACTCTCATTGGGAAAGGCTAAGAACAAAGCCTCTCTGTGCTTTTGTGGTCTTCATGAGATACCATGGTGGCTTAGGCTTGGCAGGATGTCACCAAGCTGTACACAGTCACACAGAGCTGTCCACCTAGGACATGTTTTCCCCTGTTCCCCTGGCCTACCCATTATTGCCAATGTTTTAAGAGCTGCTGCATCTCTTTCCTCCTTATGTGAGTGCTCCATAATCTCCTGAGCAGTGGATGGGTCTCTTTTGAATGAAATCTTAAATATGGCCATGGTGACATCACTTCATTAAAAAGGTGCCAATACGAGATGCTTAGGAAATTCAAGAACATTTCTCTACTGTCCTCGTTAAAAATAGATCACTTTAAATATTGTGTTGGGTTGTAGTCATGAATAGACATGTCTCAGCCATATGCAGATAGTGGAAAACTTTCAGATAAAAGTAATGCACCCATTGACAATATATTGATTAATAAAATGCTTTTCACTTGGAAAAAAAAAAAGAAAAAGGAAACAGAAAACACTGAGGAGGTAGAGGTGGGGTGGTGGACATCTTAACATCAAAGATATGAACCTTACATCAAAATTACCTGATGACATCCAGAATGGGTAGGAACGATTCACTTCAAGGGTTAAACTCCCTAGTAATATGAACAAAGGAGCATTGGATAGGAAGTCTGTGTAAAACAGTGGGAATGAGCTAATGCATTCAAAATTATTAGAAAGCAATGCCTGCCCTCCTCTTTGGCAATTTTTATAGTACTGGTTATATTGTAAATTAGAGCATCATCAATAACCCCAAAAACTTAGAACAAGCTGAGAACTTGTGTTTCCACAAGAGCTTGTTATAGGAGCCATAAACTAAATCCCTCATTTTTTGGTGCTACAACCATAGAATCTGTACTATTTACAATGTAGATAATCTTTGAAAGCAAGAGTTATTAGTAAGACTTTGACTCTCTTATTTTGTCTTTGAAAAAAACCTGAAGACAGGTTTTTTACACTGGAAGTCATAATCAGGATAGAAAACGATGAATTGAAACAGTCTTACCTAAGGTTGGCATCTGGTGTGTTAGAGGACTAAGGAACCTAATCTACTTGCTTATGAATATACAAAGATTACCAGCCAGGGCAAAGGAGGGGGATTCTTATTCTAAAATAACTATTATTTGCAGCTTGTCTGCCTTCTGTGGGGTTGTGCATACATGAAGACATGTACATGTTTGCTTAAACTTAGAAATGTCACTGAGGTTTTATACGTGATACTAACGTGATTTACTAATAAGTTAACGGGGTCAGCTGTGCAGGACTTTTTATTTAATTTTCTTTCTCCTTTTTTTCTCCCTAATTTCCTACTGGTGAGAATATTTTGTTCTTCTGTGGCTCCTACTACCAGAGTAAATTTTGCCACTGATGTCACTGAAGACAGGGTTAGGCCTTTATATGTAAGTGTATTATAATCTAGAAAGATAAAACAAGGAAAATAACATAAAATCTCACATTACTAATATCTTTTTATATATATAGTTATGATAATAAATATAGGTTTTTTTTCCAAAAAATCTTATATTGAGAAAAAAAGTCTGCTAGAACACCAGCTGGGCAATATGCACCATTAATTCATATATGCTAACAGAGAGAGATTATGAGGTCACATACAAATCAGAATGCTTTGAGATTATGATGATAAAGCAACAATCCAATTTAATATTTTTATTTTTTTAATGAGTATTTGGAGAGTCTGTTCTACTGTTCTACTGTAGGACCTGATACTCCTATGCACTGCAACATATTGAGTCTTTTGTATGGAAACTTAAGTAGGTGTGCATTTTGACAGAAGCAGGAAAATTGTAACTCTACCTATTTCTTAGTATCTTAGCAAAGAAAGCACTAATGACTGTACATTGAACAAGACTGTAAAGACTTGTTTTGATGAAATAAATATTAAAATGCAAATTTCTTGTAAATGTTGTTGAAAGCATTATTTTAAATGTGTCTGCATTGCTATATTCAATTAACTCCAGTTTCCAAGATTCTTCAGTCAGATTTTCTTTAAAATTTATTAATATTATGTATTTTGCCTTTTAAGGTCTCTTATGAATAGAGTACTTTTGACCATTAGAAATGTATTAGCATGATGTAATTTGTATTTAGAGTGTACAAATTATCTCTGGCCTCAGCAGAGCTGAATGAAAATGACACCATCTAGGTCTCAAGGCTATGCTGGAGAGTGATATTTTCCTGTAACTAAGATTCACGGTCGAGCAGGAGACTGGGTTCCTCTCCACAAGGAGCTACATACGAATCGAGTAATTATCTAGTCATATTTCCTTTCTTGGTATGTTACAATCCTTGTCATTAAAGGTTTAACCTAGACCTAAACCCAAGGTCTACTCTGTGGATGCTCATTGCAGCAGGGCTATCTCCAGTGCAGGAGAAAACGAGCTGGAGAAAGTGGTGTGGAGAGATACTGAGTTTGAAATAAATAGTGAATATAAAGGTGCAAATTTACAAGCCATTGCTTTCTGTAATTAATACTATCTGGAGACTTGTTGTACTTGGTATCAAACGGGTGTTACCTCAAAAATCCTAAAGACAGGTGCCCTGTGCTTCACTTTGGGACCTCTCTGTGCTGCAGTGACTTGAGACACTCCTCAGCCTGAGGAAATGCCACCAGAGGGTGATGTGAAGCCTGGCTAACTCACCCTTCATGCCCCATCCTTGCCCCTGCCCTGAGGGGTACCTGGAGGGACCCCAAACACCTCGAGGCCAGTGCTTGGGGCACAGGGGGCAGACAGTGCTGAGGGGACCCTGGCAGCCTCTTGGCTCCCCCACTAGCTAGATGCACAAGTCACATCCTTGAGTATTTTTAGATGACCCTAAACTACACCAGAGCCTGTTCTGCCCCATGGCCAGGCAAGAGCTGGAGTAATCAAAGTAGGAAAATGCCTCATAGTGACATTTCCCTCATCTGCCCTCAGTTGTGCAGAGAGAGGGCTGGGGAGGTGGTGGCCACTGCACAAAAGATGCTAGGCTGCTCTGGGACTGTGGCTTCAGGATTTAAAATAAAAGGAATAGCAAATATTTTACTCAGTATTGTTCAGCTGGCATTTATCATGAAGGTTTGGTTGTTCCTTTTACCTATTGGTTTACTTCCATGAGTGGAAAATCTTTTTTAACCTTGTGTGGTTGTTTTTGCAGGGATGATTGGGTGCAAAACATGAGCACTTCTGTAAGCCTGATCTGAGAGGGCTTTGTGCCAGCTGTGCTCAGGGCAGGCAGCCCTGCAGGCTGAAGAAGAAAATCAAGCCCCTGATGGCTCTCTTTTCAAAAAAAAAAAAAAAAGAAAATTCAACAGATTCTATCAATTGAACAATGTCCCGATTACGGGAAGTGTTTTTTCTGGACAGCAGAAGTCAACAGGGCAATCAAAGGGTTATTTAAATCCTGTCCTTTGGAGCCTGAGATACTATTGCCTTATGTTGGCATTTATAACTAGAAAAACTCTTTGTTACCATAATAGCTGTTCCTCTGGATTGTACTAGGTTGGGTTTTGTATTTTTTTGATAATGTCAGGGCAGAAGAGTTTGGATGGTGGGTACCCCAGACAGTGTATAGCATCAGTGGTCATGCTGGTTAGGACAGCCTTTGAGGTCAGGAATGGACCAAGTTTGGCCCCATTACATAATACAGAAGAGCTACTAAGGGAAGTTTGTCTTGCACTGCCTAGGCTACTAAAACTTGTTTTTTGAAAGGCAAATGATCTCCAGCATAACTTAGAAGCATTAGAGAAAACAGCGTTCTTCAACATTACTACCTCCTTCGCTTTTTGTTGTCTGTGAAGAAGCCCATCAATGCTCATAAGACATACTATAAATAGGGGGAGGGAAGACTGGGAAATACTCAAAACAGACTAGGAGCAAAAAGATGAAGAAAGTATTATGAAGATAACATTTACTCCAGCCTTCCTGCATGAAGGAAAGGGATCTAACAGAGACTGCAAATGTATGCTGCAGTCTGAACCCAAGCAATCATTATAGGCTGATACATGAAATGGCTGCTCACGAAAGATGAACTTGTTAAGTATCCAACATGCTCCCAGAAATAGACTCTGAAATATATCTTTTGCTGATATTTTTTCCCTAGCTTGAAAAGACAGAGCAGACTTAAATGTAGAAGACTAGTTAATAAAATATACTTGAAATATTGAAATGAAACAGGAACATCTTAGGCTGAATTGTTTAACTTTTGAAGTACAAGAAATAAGTTCATTCATTATGATGATTTGCTTCTCTTCTTGCTCCAAAGAACATAAGTCCAGACTATTCTCTCTCAGTCTTGTTCTTTGACCAACATGAGATCCATGATAAATTTATGCCAGTCTTCAAGTACCATTAAGGTGAATTTTGCAAGATCACAGAACAAAGCTAAGCCCTATTTAAGAGCAGAGAGGTCAGTTCAGAGCCTACTTAAACCTCTAAGTTGTGTGACTAAGGAACTGATGAAACAGCTGTAGGTGACAGTCCTGCCACGTGAAATTTCTGGAAAGGAAGGCAGGCAAAGAGGACACTGATCTGCTCACCCAAAGAGTTGCTGCAAAAAGTGTTGAGTGGATGTGAAAGATGAAAGCCCTAGCTGGAGACATGCCTTTGTGCTTTTTTGGCTGAGCTTCTAACAGTGAGCCATGAAGTTGTCATTCAGCCCTTGTCAACTGTAATATATAAGCCACATGCAAGGCAGCTCCATACAGCTGAAAGGAGTGCCACTAGATTGAGGAGTCAGATTTGTAGCCTGCCATCAGGATGGACAAACCTGCATTGCCAAGGTGTGAATTATGAAAGACCATTTCCAAATGGCCAAGGGGCAATAAACATTAATATAAACTAGACAGGGGCCCATGCCAAATAGCCCTAGCTCTCAGGGTGTTTGGATTGCAAATATTTGATCAGGATCCAAACTTTGCAGCTGGCCTTATCTCTGCAGTGGCCAAGCCAAAACCCCAGGGTTTGTGGCCACCTGGCACATTCTGTGATCCAAGGATGCCGTGTCTGATTACCTGCTCCTTTGCCACCTCCAGCTAACAACCCATTTTATCAACCATACCCTGTGCTTTCTGCCTTGCTCTGGTATTCTTCCTCAGGCTTCATGATTTGTCTCTCTCTTACCCATACTGGAAGTTCTCCAAATGAGGGACACATTTTAAATCTGTTATGAGCAACTCTGGGTAGCTTTATGCAATACTGTGGAAAATCATCAATGGGAACCATGGAGTCTAAGCATGACTTTAGTACCTTCCATGCAAGGCTGACAAAGGGCACTTAGACTGCTGTACACGTGAAAGAGATGTGCGCAAGAAGCACATTTAAAAAGCATAGCCAGCTCAACTCAGAAGGCCTTCTGATGTTTCAGAAGTCATAGTACAGCTGGTTAGCAGTAGGTGGATGTGGAATCCAAGCCAGAATCTCCAACCATTTCTAGGGTCAAAGACCAGACTCTGTAACTGTCTGTGTTTATTCTTTCCACTTCAAATCCCACTGATTTAGTTTCAGATAGAGAATGCCAGTCTTATTGCATATGTTTTTATTTGCAGGGATGTAATGCACAGACAATCAATTGGACTTGCCAAAATACACGCTTGACACCCTTGTTTCACCTCCAGCAGCAATAGCCATGAAAGGAGTTGTTTGATCACCCTGCTCTCAGTGGACTCTCCTTTTCTCCCTGGGCCTTGGTAAGGGACAAAATAAAACATCAGGCTTTGCCCTGAACCCTAAAGCCAGACCAGTATTCCAATACTAGAGTTTCAGGGTTTTTTCTGTCTTTTGTAAAAGGAGCATTCAGGAATGATGTAAATTTCAAAGAATGCTGACTATCACTGAGTTCTGAGAGGTTAATTGGCATATTAATTATTGGTAATTAATAGATGAATATGCAGACAAGAGAAAGGGAGATTTTATTGCTATGAAATTTGTCCATTAGCTACACTTCACACTCATCAAATCCAGTGCTACTGAAGCAGTAAGACTATTGATCTACATATGGATTCTGCTTGGGTACTTGTGATGTGTATTTAATACCCTCATCTAAAATGGAACAAGGGGTTGCTGAGCTTGCACCTGGAGTTTTCTAGATTTTCTCTTCACACTTAGTGTCTGAAAAAAACACACAAAATTTTATGATGATTTCATCTCCTGTTATAACTGTCTCTGTTTTTAGCCGAACAGTTTTCCTGAGTCTACATTTCTGGTTGTAGTAATTATATTGTTGACTCATGGTTGTGCGAGGAAAAACTTTATAGATTCCACACTGATAAAATATCTCCAGGGATCTTATCTGAACTTCTAGAAAATCAAAGGTTAATAATATTGTCTGAGAGAGTCAAGTGTAACCTTCAGTTTCCAACTTTCTGAGAAATAGCTCTGTTCACTGATATTTAAACCTAGTGCTGTGGCAAGCCTTCAAGGCTTTTTATCTAATTGGTGTAGATATTTTCCCTCTGCTTTTTGCTGTTCCCATCGATATGGGAACACACTAGACCAGGTTTTCTATATAGGCCTCCAAGATCAGAAGTATGCCTTTCTTTAGAATTTTTTTTATAAAACAATCTGGTTCTAGGGCATCCCTGGGTGTCTAGACTCCCAGGATAGTTTTGAAAGTAGACTGAGCTCCTCTCTGTCAAAGCCGTACAAGCATCAAGGGCCTGCCAAGATCATCAAAACACAGTCCTTAAAGTGTGGGTGTAGTTATGAAAATTGCTCCATTAATACCACCCAGTTTTATGTCTCCACTCACGTGGGAGTGCAGAATATGTCTGACAATGTCTTCAGCTGTTCAGGAATCAGCACTAACCCGCTTGTGTTTTCTGCTTGGTTATGGTTTTGGAGTGGGTGGGAAGGGTTCTGCTTCTTTTTCAACTCACATCTCACAAATCTGCCAATATGTTGTCATCATCTTCTCCACCCAGACTGCTGCAGGAACCCCAGTTTCACTGCCTGTTCTCATTGCTGTTTCTTTTTTTTTTTTTTTACATTAATTCCTTTTTGTTGGAGCAAGATCCAGAAATGATGGTCTTCACAAGGCTGCCCAGGCACACATGATCCTTGATGGACTCACTGAGACTATGGACAACCCAGAATTTGTATGGGGTGTAGTAAGTAGGCAAATTACAGTGCAAATCTACCATAATGCAGCTTCAGCAGAGAGAGCTCCAGGTTTTGCAGTATCACCTACTGAGACCCCAGGAAAGGTTGGAAGGTCAAACTGTGAGCTGTTTCACTTTCATCTATTTGTGAAGGCCGTGAAATTCTTTGTAGACATTTTAACAAATAACATTTCAGAAATATATTTTCCCGTAACAACCTACTCCTTTTTTCTTCCCAAGTATAAAAGCCAACAACAACTCAGCACGTATGTTTTAAGTTGAATAAAAGGAGCTGGTAAGAATGCATGTTTCACCCTTCCAGAGGGGTCATTACAAAAGAAGTGAGGTTAAAAATAATGTTAACTCCTCATTTTTCTGCATCTTTTAAGACATTCTGAAATGTCCCTGTGTGAGCCCTTGTGTCATCCTCCTTCCTTTCCCTTTTACCCCACACCCAGCCTCTACATCTCAGAGAAGGAAAGTTTTTGGTACGTCTGGCTATAACTGAAGGAGGGCACCCTAAATGCTCTATCAACTCCATTTTAGGACGAAGTCAAGATGTATACTTTCTCTCCTCATTCTTCCCTTTTGCCTCTTGAACTATGTTACCATGAAAATCAGTTGCCCAATTGCAATGGTCACAGGGATCTTGAAGGATCCACCCCTATGCTGCTCTAGTTTCCACCAAACTGTATTAATGCAGATCCTTAGTGAATCCCAGAGAATCTGCAGGAAATTTGAAAAGGCATTGCTGGTGCTCTATCTTTAAAATACAAATGTTACTGAAGATTTAAGATATATTTTTTTCTGTCAAATTTTTAATAGATTCAAGACTGTCTTTGTAAAAAAAATGCAGAAGAATACACCCTGAAATACTTGTAAATGTGTCCATCTTGACCTGCTGCTCTTGGTGTCCTACATGACTGTGGAGTTCATGATATGGTGCTGCCACAGGGAGTTTCCTGCTGAATAGCCTTCTTTCAGAATGCTCAGCATCACCTTAGACCCTTCAGGTACCTCGGATGGACCGTAAGATCTACAATTCTGCCTATTTAGGCACTTCCATAAGCATTTTGCAAGCCTAAAGATCTTTCAGCATCCTGTTTTCAAGTGCTGGATCCTAAGTACCTGGAGAATTGGAAATGAAGAATTCCCCGCCCTGAAATTTCAACATGTGATACAAATCAGTTTAACAGCAGAGGTGTCTTCTGTGTTCACCACACAGGGTTATTCTCAACAGTGAACTGATACTTGCTGGCCCTGAAGGCAAGGAGAGACACAGCAGTGGTTTAATGGTGTTGTCCTGTACATATAAAATATCCTGAGTTGGAAGGGACTGGTAACCATCATCAAAGTCCAACTTCTGAACAGTACAGTAATGTCATAGCTCAGGACAGCAGAGCATCTGCATTATTAATGGACTTATTAGCATAGTTATAAGCACCATGTCAATAATAATCTTACCATCAAAATTATTATGATAATTATTATTAATATAGCACTGAACATAAGTAGCAATGATAATTCTTTATGTTAAAACAGTTATGAGGTCCTTGTATACTGTGTGAGAAAGTGTGCTCTGGTTTACATAGTATCATCCTATTTTGTTCTCCCCTATTTTCTCAGTCCTCTTCTGCCCTTCCCACCCCCCACGCCCTTGTAGGTATGGTCTTTCCCTTCTCATGTTTAATCCTTCCTCTCTGTTGTCCCAAACATCACTCTTGTCCTTGACTCTTCAAGAGAATGTGAATCTTCAATTCCATAGGATTTTTTTCCCTGCATGTCGTGACTGTCAGGGTTGTGTAACCAGAGCTTGATTCACAGTATATGTGGAACAGCGACCTTCACCCTCAGAACTGGGGTAGGAAGCCCTAGTTTGTGGTGACATATGTTGATGTTTCCTCTTACAGAATCATAATATCATAGAATCACAGAATAGTTTGGGTTGGAAGGTACCTTAAAGATAAATTATTTCCAAGCTCCCTGTCATGGGCATGGATACCATTCACTAGATCAGGTTGCTCAGGACCCTGTCCAACCAACCTGGCCTTGAACACTTCCAGCCATGGGGCATCCACAACTTTCCTGGGCAACTTGTTCCAGTGCTTCAATCACCTTCCGTGATTTTCATCCTAATATCTAATCGAAACCTACCCTCTTTCAGTTTAAAATCATTGCCCCTTGTCCTGTCACTATCTGCCTGTATAAAAAGTCTCTCTCCCTCCTTTTTGTAAATCCCATTAAGGTACTGGAAGGCCACAATGAGGTGGCCCCAGAGCCTTCTCTTCCCCATGCTGAACAACCCCAACTCTTTCAGACTGTCTTGAAGGGAAAGATGCTCCACCCCTTTGATCATCTTCGTGGCCATGATCATCCTTTGGACGGCCCTAATGGGTCCATGATCTAACAAGATCAAAAGATACTCTTGATCTTTCTCTAGAAATCTCATGTGCAGAATAAGATAAAATAGAACCAAATAAAGCAGAATAGTACTGTTGGACATAATTAAAAGATGAACATAAGAAACAGCACCTTATAACAATATTAAAAGAATTATTATTCTTACAAAATCTAGGCATCTTCATTAAGGGAAAAGTGAAGTTTGGTGTGGTTACTGCCTTGGATGCTGAAAATTTTTGTTTATGTTGTACTGTGCACTAACCAGACTTTGAAACTGCTAATAGGATTTGCATTGGCTTTGAAGTACAATATGGCAGCTTATAAAATTCCATGTAAGAGGGAAAAGGTTCCTGCTATTTTAGTGTTTACTGTTTCTGTTGTGGGATAAACTGAATATAAATTGTGAGAGAGGGGTATGGAATCTACAGACTGAGGCATGTCCTTTCTCTTTTAACCCTTAGATCAATAGTAAGAAGTCTGTACCTGCAAAAGGAACAGCCATTGAGCCTGGAGCTTCTGAGACAAATACAGGGGAAAACTGATCCCTTTTCCCATTTGTTTAAATGCAGCTCCAAACCGCAAGCACAAATTGCATTTGCAAAACAAAATAAGCTATCCTTTTCCAAGTGTCACACTATTGTGGCTATTTTGTTTTTGACCACTTCCTCATCACATTCAGGCCCTGATCTAACAGAGCAGCAAAGGCTGGCGTGGGTTTCTCTATGACCATTAGCACCACATAGTATCACACATGCAGTCTCAGTAGTGCAAGTGCAGATAGAAGCTGGTGGCATACATAACACATGCATAAAAGAACGTCCAAATATCAACTGTGTTAGGTCCTCAAGTTATCCAAGTGCTGTTTTACCAACAGACCACAAGGTGCATGAGGCAAGGACTGCTTTTTTTTGAAGTGTATGTACTTTTATAAATACACAAATGCACACACACGTACATGTATTTATGTATGGAGATAGTGGGAGAGAAATATCGTGATGAATATGTAAATACACAAATAAAATAAATAATAAAATATGACCCTGATGGTATCAACAGGAGCTTGAGATTATGAAACCAGTTAAAGATCCTATTAATAATGTATAAACATTTTTTCCATATATGGTTGTTTGTTCTGATGCATGGTCAGAAGAAAGACAGAATAATGAATTCTAAAACTAATTTATAACAATGCCATCCATTAGCAACACCTTTGCATTTTCTAGGTGTTTAGAGATCAGGGAGCTTGTAAAGCCTGGCTGTTGTGTGGGTAATACCAAAAAGGGAGAAGTGCGAAACTCCACCTTTCCAAGTGAAAATTTTGCAGAGGATGCTGCCACATCCATGACTGCGTCGTGGTTGTGTCCTACATCACTGAAAAGGACGGGGAGGAAAAAAGGTGTAACAGCAGTGCCTGGCTTCAGCAACTGTGGAAACTTGCCATGTGTTCTGTGCATCATTTTTATAGCCCTGATCATGACATATGATAGATGCCAGAAAATAGTCTCTTATCATCATTCCACAGACAGTCTCTCTTTTAGTATGTGCCCTGGGCGTGATCCTGACAGTTTCACTGGCACAGATAGGGAAGAAAGTATTTGCTCTTCTCTGTAACCTATTTACAGGGATTTCTTCTGAACTCCCAGAATTTCCCCTGGAGTAGGACAACCCCATGCTGTTCTCAGTTAGTGTTATGAATAACATTTTCTAGCAGAAAACGTGTCTGTGTTCAGCCCAAAAGATTTCTGTCACAAAACATTTGCCAAATGCAGACCGGGATTTAACTCAGAATTTTGGCTTTTGGGGCAGCCTGCTTCTAAGATGATGACCTTAGGAGTCCAAGGTCATCAGCTCAGCATGAGCTAGCTCTTCCCTGCTTGGCAGAAGGAGCAGAAAAGACCAGGAAGCCTTGGCTATAAAGTAGGCCACAAACCTTGGAGTTTCAGGCAGCTGTTCAACAGAACTGACTTGCATCGACGAAAATGAGGGAAATGGCTCATTTTTTGGAGTTAATGTAGGCTCTGGGGAGGATATTTAATCTGGGAAGTATCATATGTCTTAGGTTTGGAAAAAAAGAGTTCTCTGAATTTCTACTTCAGAGGAAATGGTGAAATCTTTTAGGTTCTTGTTCAATTTTGATTAAAGTGAAATTTGGAAAAGACTATTTTTCACACACACCGAAAAAGCTACTTTACCACCAATTCTATTTCTGCTGCAAGCTAGGGATAATTAGGCAAAGAGGTGGCCAAATAAAAAGAATAGCTGTGCTACTAATCTCTCTTAGAACGATGAAACTTGAGGAAAGTTCACAGAATCATTGATGTTATTGTAACTAGGATTTGAAAGTAGGATGGGAAAAAAAGTCATTGCCTCGTCAAAAAGATGTAAGTTTTATACGAGCTGTATATTTGCCCTCTGGACAGTGGGAAAGCAGTGGAAAGAAGGATGGGGAAAAAATAGAAACACTTGAAAAATATAATGAAAAAGTAAGCCAAATAGGTATAAATACAAAGTAATTTTGGTTAAGAATTTAAATTTTAATTTTCCCTTCCCAGTCTTGAAATACCACAGTAAATTTTGAAAAGGTGTTTAGGAACACATCACAGGAGCCTCACTGTATCTCTTCTCCATAGCTCTCAGCCAAAGGGAATGGTGCAGTGTCATGTAATGTTTTCTTCATTGTACAAATGCACTTCACGGTCACGAGTGGGCAGAAACCACCAGCAATGCTGATCCTAATGTGGGAGGTACAGAATACAGTGCTGCTGCCTGAGACCTCACATTTGGCCAGTGAAGTGCAGGAGCTGAGGGGTTTCTGAGCATTAGAAAGCTGCAGCACCTGGTCAAGGGGATCCTCTCTGTGCAGTTTTAGATAATCAGAATCTCTGTCTTCCTGTGCAAGGAAAACAGGCTTACCTGGCCAAAAAAAATGAAACAAATTACCCACCTGCCAGCAAACCAACAAACTCTAAATATATGTACACTTGAGTGCTCACATACAGCAGTTAGGTAAAATCTATTTGGCTGTACAAGGTGGTCAAGAACGCCAAAGGAAAACAAAGAATTTGTCTCGAGTCAAGTTTTTTTATTCTTAACAAAATGAACCTGACCACCAGTTGCTTTTTAAGCAGTTCCTTTTATATGCAAAGGTAACTAAAAAAAAATTTACATGGGAATATGGGACATTGTATCTTTCTTTGCGTGCTCTACTCGAATAAAACAGTGATTTTCTTTTTTTTTGCTCTGTGCAATATGGACTGACAGGTCAGTTTCACAAGATGTTTACTGCTCCCACTTTTCCATTGCTCATACCTTTCTTTGGCTTGCTTAAATTCCTCTGAAAATCAGATTTACCAAGCACCAAGCTGGGTGAGCTTGACAGAGGCACAGTGTAGCCTGGCCAGTCAGAGGGCTGCAGTCGCTAGCCCATGGTGGTGAATTGCCTCCACTTAAAACTGGTGTCTTGAATTACTTAGTAAATTCATCAGTTTCTAAAGATAGAGGTGACGGAGCAACAGCTCTCAGGCTGGGCAGCCAATTTACTCCGTTATATAAGAAACTTGGCCTTCTGGGCAATGTCAAAATTTGCCTGCAAAATGTTTGGCCAAAGATCAACACTAAACTGGAACTGTGATCACTTCACTTCGTCTGACTTCCCCATGGCTTTCCCTAGTATGTGGCAGTCTAATCTGGTCAAGAGCTAAATTTTAGATTTTATCATCATTTTACATTTTACTTCTGGTGTCCCTGTGAGAAGTAGGCTTAGATAGTTTTAAGAAGAGCAAAGAGGAAGGAGAGAAGCACCCAAACCTCTAGACTGAAATGATTGTTTTAAATCAGACCCCTAAAGTGAGTGTTGATGTTTCTTGGTACAGAAGAAGGATGCTGTGCAAACACATCTCATCTGCCTCGCTCAGACCTGCAGCTGGTGGGATGAGCATTAGCTGTGGTTGCAGACTTGCAATGGGGGAGCAATCAGATTCACTAGGCTTTGGAGCTCCAAGTACAGAGATCTGAACTTCAACCAAGGGAGGAGATTTTTGTAAAGAGATCAACATGAACCATGCTGCTGAGAGCTCTCCACCGCTTCTCACTGGTACATGGGACCCTCAGAACAATAATCAATTTAGCACTTAGCACAAAGTCTTCGTCAGTTTAAAAAATCATGGTTTTCTGTGGATGACTTCGTGCATCACATTACTGCCGAAGAAAAATTCCTGTGGAAAATAGAGGAGAATAATTAATGAAATGGTTAAAGAAATTAATTTTTTTCCCCTCTGTAAATCTGATTACATTTTATGGGTAGTTTCCTCTTTGGCTAGTAGATTTTTTAGCTCTGGTCTCAGATGTATGTGTTTGGATATACCGCCAGAGGAGAACAGTAACCAAACTGGTTTTTCGTCCCCAGAAATGGTGAGGGGGTCTTATGATATAATACACTGCTATTTAAAGCTCACTTTTTGGAAGTATGTTACAGTACTGACTTTGTATCTTTATAACATAGAACAGCAAAATATTTATTAACAGTAACCCTCTTATGCTTCATCCCAGGATCATGAAAATTATCTTCTTCTATTATGCTCTGAATAATGAACAAATGAACACCTTTACCTTCAAGCTGCAACATAGAACTACAGAGAAATCCAACTGCCTTAAGTGTAGAAGGCACAAAGCTCTTCAAAATCATAAAGCAAAATCCATCTTCAAACAAAATACCAGTGCAATGACCTTGGTCTGACTCCAGCTTTCATTCTGTATATATTGGGAACGAAATCTTGGTCTAACAAAGAATGAACTTGTTACTTTGCAAATGTTCATCAGAAGGCTTTTCCCTCACTTCTGCCATTCTGAAACCTTCGAGCCTGTAAGCAGGGCAGCCTTTGTGAATCAGCCCTATGCCTGATTTACACAGAGGTGAAAGCTATCCTGAATGAGGGGAGTAAAAAAAGAGGTGATTCAGGCTGTCTCGCTAGACTTAAATAGTGGTTCTAAATTTTCAGAAGTCAGAGTGCAGCTGATTAAATCTGCAGCTGTCTAGGTGAAAGCCAGTGATTGGTGGATCTCAGAAGATTTGGGACCAGATTCACCCATCTGGTTTGAGTCACTCTGACAACAGAAAACAGCTGTAAAACTATTTTCCTGGCCAGAAAAAGTTGGGTTTATGGTTGCTTTGTGTCTCCAAGTATCTGATGAATACAGTTCTTTGTCTCAAAAAGCATCTGAAAAACCAGATGCTTATCTGCATTTCTCAGCTAAATAAATTACGATAGTAATTTTGTGGTGATAGTCCTTCATGAGCTTTTTCAGTAATTTTTGATATTGGGTAGGTGGTAAGAGAAAATTTGAATACAAATTCTCTCTGCGTCAAGAAAAGGTGTTATCTCTTATGGACTCCGTTTATTAAAAGGAAGGCCCTGTTCTGGGAAACTCACAGCCCAGGTATAAAACTTAAGAAGGACAATTAACAATTAGTCTTGATAGACAGAACAAGTCAAGCAGTGTTGGAATAAAGCTTAAGAAGGAAGGAAGAGTGACTGAGCACTTGCACTCAGCTCGTTTTCATGTCTTAATAGGTCTGCAGGGGGTTGTTTGTTTTTTTATCTGTTTCTTTGATGGACTCAATGGGAGTACTGTGGCTTAGAGATTTCATGAGACAAGTATTTTGCTAAGAGACTTTAAAGAATAAGGGGTGGAGGCAGAGTGAATTGGGTCAGGAAGGAAATTTTGGGCAGGGAGTCTCTGTTGAAGAAGGCACCAGAGAAAGAACTGGTGGAGCAGATGTGTGCAACTGGAGCCAAGTAACTGAGGCAAAGGTGAAAGGATGGAAGCAGAGCTCTTTCAGGAGACTTTTCATACTCCTACTTCAATCTCACTTCAAGCCTGAAATGCATGGAAATAGAGAGGGGGGAGGTGCTAATGCAGGAAGGATTGCAGTGGCAAAAACAAACCGAAAATACTTAACTTTCAAAAAAGACATGTTTACTCTTCTGAATTGAGAGTTTAGACTAGAAATTTCTACTTCCTTGCACTGGGAGGTAAACAGTATTTTCAAAATCTTTTTATGAATTCATTTGCGAGAAGTCTGCTGTGTTTTCACGTTTGCTTGAGACCACTTGCACACTTGTATTCTTTGAATGCAGAGACTCTAGAGAAACAAAACTCTGAGAATGAAAGAGGTGCTTTATTGTTTGCTCTCTTTCTCAGTCTCCCTCTTTCTTCCCCTCACACATGTATTATTTCTTTTTTCTCCCTCTCCCCTATATCTGACTGAAATATTTCCAAATGTGCACTTTTTCAGTCTTGTCTGAATGCTCCTTAGTTTAAAGGTCAAAAATACAATTCTTGTCTTTGTGTAGATACCAAAGAGAATGATAAAAATGGAACAGTATCTGTTCTGTGGACTACATTAAAAATAACCGAAAGCAACAGCTTTAGGACTGATTTAAGAAGTCATGCAAATGTGTAAAATCTAACAGCCCTAGGACACAGTTTAACACTTTGAGACATGCTGCATACTTTTAGAAAGATCCTTTAAAGCTGGCAGGAGATAAATCACCTTTTCCAATTATTTTGAAATTATGCAAGCTCGGCACACTACAACTTTTGATCAGAAGTACTTACTGAATTGCATATTCTCCAAATATCCCATTTCAAGGTCACACTCACATCTAGATTGTAACAGGCTTTCAGTCCACTGTGGTCTGAGGGCTCTCTGACCTTCCACTGGCAGCCATGGGAATTAGGCAAGTACGACGAGACAGGAAACTCTAAATGCTTTGAGGTTGGTAAGACTTTGCACCCATTTTAATAACCTTACATCATTGAAATGGCAATGCAATGATAAAAAAGGCAAGATCAGTGTTTGAAGGGGTTTGCATTCAGGTATGGCTATTTCTCTTTTTCGGGTATGGCTCCCTCTCTATTCCTTACCACCATAGGAACATGATAAAATTTCACCAAGGTGATGAAAGCACTAGCTATTAAATGGAATGCAGAAGGCAAAAATTAAATAAAATCACATGATCACAAGAAAAGCCCAGGTGATAAATATCAATTGCAGGATATACTTTGGCTGTTCCTATGGACACTATAAGCAGTGCTGTGCTTTTTGCCAGTATAGGATACATATCTATGGACTAGGGGAGAAAAAAAACCCCCACTCAGTCATTAAGTTTAAACAATTCAATAGAAAATGACGTGTTAGCAGTAAAGGAAAAACTTTTATGCTCTTTTAGAAATAAGTATATACTTACCTATAAAGTAATGTTCTCTCCTACTGCTGAAAATTAGTACAAACCCAACATTCTCTGACTGATAAGGACACTTCTGAAAGGGTTATCCAGTGCTTAAGAGAGTACTTGTTACTTACATAATTTTAATAGAATTAGCAGACAGTTTGATGGGATTATTTCTTCTCATGATAATCCATCTTCTCTGTAGTACTGCGAAATTTTGGTGAAAAATGTGGCTACTGACCTAAAAATATTTTTCTTAAACCTCATTTTTAAAAGTCATTGTGTCATTGAGCATTGTTATTATTAGATATGGATTCTTGCCAAAACCCAGAGCTGTGCAGTCCCAAACTGGAAGAAATTTGGGACCACAGAGCTTTCCATTTTGAAACTACCTCTCATTAATTATGATTAATTATTTTTATTTATTTTTAATTGCTTAATCTGGATACAAGCAAGAAGAACTATAGAGAATAAAAGTGTCCTGAAATGTTTATAAAATAGAAATGACATTGGAAGTACATATTAAAGGATGGGGAAGGAGAAAGCAAGTTAACTTCACACCAAAGAAAAGCTAACATAATAGGGTAGAGGATATTGGGAAAAAATTCTACCTGGCAGTCCAAGTAAAATGTTTGACCAAGCTGAGTACCCTGGAAGATTCCTGCCTTCCCAAGAGTCATAGAAGTAAGGACTTAAGAAGCCTATTAGTAGGGAATGGGGAGAATCAGCCTCGATAGTTTTCTAGGGTCTGTCTGATGCTTAATTTCTAAGACTCTTTACAACCAGATTGTGGGGAAATGCCTTTTTTGCTAACCATGGAAAAAGACCACCACGGTACAAAATTAGAACCAGTGTAACTTCTTTTACAACACATCTTCTGCTACTGATTTATAGACTACATCTAAAGCAGAAAGGGGAGAGCAAGGACCCATCTCTGCCGCTCTTTTCCATCTTCTGGATCATAGGAGTTTTTGTGAGCAGGAGTAGTAGTAGCCACCAGTGCTGTGTTATGCACAGCTGAGCCAGGACAGGGAAGGAAAAGGTGACCCTCATGCTGTCCAGTAATGACTAAGATTCTCATCAATACTTTGGAGGATTGGAATGTAACAATTGGTACAGAAGAAGGAGTCTTAGAGGACCGTGAAGATATAAGATAAGGAATTAAATGGACCCCTGTGGTATCAAAGAGAAGATAACAGAGTTTTCTGGTACCCAGAAGTAGTTTCCATGGCTACTTCCCTACGGGAATACAGAACACTCCTCTACTAGGTCTAATATCACTGCCAAGCTGGAGGGCATAAAGTAGTAAAGTTTCTTTGAGGACTTCTCCATTGCTGGCTTATTGGGCAGTCCTTGTCCAGTTGTCCTTTGAGGTTTAAATACAATCTTCCCTCCCAGTTCAGATCATTAGGACCTTTAAGAGAAATCATTTAATTTGAAATGAAAAATTAATATCAACCTGGAGTCTCAGAGCTAATCTGAGGCAGAGGCAGTACCTACCACCAAAGAAAGAGGTCTTTTAAAACCATCTCAATATATGAACATATAAATCTTTCTGAACTATCTTCTTTTATTTACTAGAAAGAGTTTCATACACACATCTGCATTGTTGGAAATTATATTTATTATGAAAAGATGCATTAATTTGTAACTGATTTCTACATGAGCTTGCATGTGTACACACAAACCTGAGATTGTTTCCTAAACATGGAGAAAAGGTAAATAAGAAAAATGGTTTGAAAATGTACAAGGTGTATAGTACCTCCAGGGAGCAGAAACAGTCTCAATTTTTGTAGTATTCTTTAAATACATAGGCACAAAAAAAAGTAGAAAATGTCCCTTTTTATACAGACAGAATGTCTTACACTTATTAGGTATTCCTTAGTATGATCTTTTCTGTAGAGGCGGTCAAAACATGCAAAGAGAAAAAAAAGTATAAACTGGATGCTGAAAACTCTGACAGATGAGGTTCTGTTTAAAGTGTAGGGAAAAATGAGGAGAACAGGGACACTGAAGGATTTCAGGTTTTTATTATCTTGCTTGGACTAATGACTTTTCAGTTGTATGTGGTGCATAACATATAAATGAAATGTATTTGCAACACAGAGCAAAATGTAGGAAAAGCAAGAAGACACTTCTAACAGAGGAAATATGGGGCAGGATTATCTGTATAACATCCTCACCACAGCACATCTAAAGGAAGGAATCTGTACCATTAGAAATCAGCTTTGTTGAACCAAAACACCTATTCTCCAGGAGACCTGCTGGAAATCTGGGCAGTGTGAAGGTCTATATAGCACTTGGGCACTTTTACACAGGGCTTATCTCTGGATGCTGTGGAGTGTAACACTCTGGATTCCTAGGAGAAATTGTGCAGTCAGATCCAGGGAGCTAAAGCACACTCAGCAGAGAGTGCATCTCTGGTGCCATCAATATCAGAGACAGCTCCCTTCAATCTTTCAATGTGGCTCTACTCATAAGCCTCTGGACAAGGTGCTGCTCTGGGCACAGCAGTAGGAAAAGTTTTGAAACCAGCCGAAAAAGGAATTAAAAAAGGAAAAAAAAGAGCAATAAACTGGTGAGGGATCCCATGTAAACATAATGCAGTACAGAGTAGGAGCAAATGATTCAACAAATGGGAATGGGACGTGGCTGGTTTGGTGAGCGCATGCAAATATCAAAGAAAATACAAACAATGCTCATGGTTTGTGTCTCTTTGTAGCTCTCATTGTTTCTGAATGCATATGGACCTCCGGTAGGCAATTTTATGGACTGTGTATAAGGAAATGGCAGCCCGCAAAGAGAGTTAAGCAGTTGCAGAAACTCACACCAGCACTCTTCCTAAGAGAATCAGCTGTTTGGCACCATGACCCTGTGGAAAGGGGGAGGGTTTCTGTGTGAAATATCTGCAAAATGAAGGGCACTTGTTTCTGAAAAGTTGGTGTTTCAAACTGGGAAGAAGTTACGTGATTTAAATGCGGCAATGTTGACTTTCCGTTTATCCATATGCGTCTTGGTAACAGGAGGGGCCTATGGATGAGGGTCAGCATGTTCTCCCCTCTGTTTACCAGTTAATAGAATTTCATTTATTTGCAACCCTGTTTTCAATTAATTTGGGAAAGAATGCCAAACATATGGGTTTTTTGGTAGGTTCGAGTTCTTGATGAGTTTGGTTCACAATGTAGTGTTTGCGTTCCCTTGTTAGAGCACAACCTTCTCCAGGGCTTGACTCTTCTTTCCGTAGCCCATGGTGTGAAAGAAGAGTCTTCAAGGTTACCTCACAAATCCTAAGACATTCTATTTTTTTTCCTTCAGCTACTTTTGAAGCTTCATTTTACATCTTAGTGACTTGGGTTTTAAATGTGTTCTCTCTCCAATAGTTGTGTGTTACTGAAATGTAACAGCAAACATCAGTGAACACCATTAACAGGTGATTAAGCTTTTGAAGCAAAGCATTGCTGGTTATCTTTGTCCCTATAACCTTTAAAATAATATCTTATTTGAGTTTGCTTTTGTTTTAACTTCATTTGATACTGGAAAGATCTATATATTTAACTATAATTGAATGTTTATTCAAGATATCTAGCTGTTGCTTATATTACTAGCTATTAGGTTGTAAATAACTGCAGTTGAACATTTCTTTTCTAGTTTACAATATTTAGTACATGAGTAATTATTCCAACATACATGCATAAGAGAGTAAATTAATATATGAACAGCCTTTCCTGTGGCTTTATTTTTGTCTAGTAAATATATCCTCATGTTAAAGACTTGATGGAATACATAAGGCCCAGAACATGGTATGTGTTACTTGTTCTTGGGTGGTCTATAGCTCAAAGACCCTCATCATTTAGTGAAGATACAATACACTATTCTTCCATGACTATTTACATTCCCTATTTTTTGCAGCAACTTCAAATGCATACATTAGACATTTCTTCCTTCTTGTCTTTTTTGATCTCCTTGAAGACAAATTTTGCTATGGTGTCAAAATATAATACAGTCCACTTATTCATTAGGCACAGATCTTATTTACAGATGTCTTATTTATTGTAGTGAGAAAGAGAGCGTATTCCTGAATAATGGTCATGGAAGAAAAGGACAAAAAAACATGAATAGCAAGCTTTAAAGAAGTAATTAATCATTGTCTCTTTTATGTCACCCATGCTTTTGTTCAGCTGGGGAAATTATTAAAAAGATACTGAAGAAGAGAAAATTTGAGATGTCCTGCAAGATTCAATGTTACTGTTTTAGGGCTTTCTGAGCAAGCAAGTTCTGCAGTCCTTTTGAAGATCAATTATAATTCGGTAGGAAGAGGCATGGGGAAAGATTTTCACTCCTCATGGGAAATGGAAGTTACAGGAGGGCTGGATGTAGAGTGAAGATAATGAGACCTTTTTGTCACTGATCTAGCCAGGGAAGATGCTGCATACAATCTGAAATGAGTACTTACTTTAACCATATTTAAGATTAAGTCCTCCCCAAATTCTCATTTTTAAAACCAGTCTGGAATTTTATGGGGGAAAGAACCCCAGATGCTGAAAACCAAAATAAAAGAATCAAAGAAACTGCTGCACTCTTTGCAGTGCAGGACTGATAGGCTTTCACTTACAAAGAGGCTTTCCTTTGAGAATCTCAGAGCACTGTAGCCATGAATCAAACTGCATGATGACTATGCAAAATACTTTAGGTTATTTCTAGAACAATCAGAATGATTTGCAGACAGAAAATGCTGATTTGTCAAAATAAGAATGGGCTTTGTAAAGATTTGTCTTGATAAGGTTGACTGTGTTGAGTTGGTAAGGTTGAAGTGCATGTTTTGACTTTTTCAGCTGTCAGATGATATTATATGCCTATATAGGAATGATGGAAGTCCAACTGAGGGTTATACAATTGTTTTGACCCTAAAATAAGCAGATATTCAATTTTTTTAAAGTATATTTTGAGCTTTTGACAGTGAAAAACTTCCAAAATTTAGCTTTGCAGGAACTTAGAGCTCTTGACTTTTTTTACATTTCAAAAAGAAAAGGAAGTAATTTTTTTTTTTAATTTTCAGGTACTGAAAGATTTTAGATTTTAGCAAAGGTAATTATGGTATCAGGTTTTCTGACCTTCAACCCTGGTTCTGTAAATGCTATTGTGTATGTTAAAATTTACATACACAAGTGCCCCATATGCAATGGACAAACTCCTGACCTTAATTATATATTTGCTTGCAGAAATTTAAAAATTTGTTACAAAAATTTAAAACCCCTGTTCATTTGAAATGAAATCAATATTTTCTAACATGATTTTGCAATTGTATATAAACCATATGTCCACCATGTCAACTATTACTCACAAGCTTAAGCAGACAGAAACCTGAACACAGACATTGTGGATAAAGCAGATAAAGTAGCTATACTTACACTATTCCTCTCTGAAACTAGCTATTTTAGATAGGTTGAACAGATTTAATTATTCATACAAATAATTAATATTTATTTATATAGTTAAGATATAATTACTGAAAACTGACCTATGTGGAAAATAGTGTATTTAATACCAACCACTGCTGAACTGTAAATATGAATATTTAAAAATCACATTCAAAAAGAAACCAAGTGAAAATATTTATAAAAAGCATACACAATTTCCAAATTGTCCTGAGAATAGCAATAGTAGCAATGTATTTTTTAATACATATCCAAAAGTATTAGGATTAGGTATTTTACTTCAAAGAGAGCCCCTGCATATCTAAAATTTAACTAAACATTGTTTCATAGCTGGGTCAAGGTTTAGGGACAGAGTGGGCAGTAATTAAAGTAACATAATAGTAAAGATGGTTCCATATCAAGCAGAAAATTACCCTGACTGTACATTTGAGGATGTGTGCCTAGTAGAGCAGGTAAGGAGAAAGGGGGAAGTAAAGGCAGGCAAAGTCAAAAAGAGAGATGAAACCATCAGCACAATTTACATGGACTTGGAAGCAGCTTACGTGCAACAGTGAAAGACAAGTTATCAAGTAAAAATTGACTTAGACTGGAAACTGTGTGGTTTAGAGTAGAGCAGAGACTATTAGTGGCAGAAATTAAATACACGCATCAAGCAGATGTGCAATAGAAAACACTAATAAAGAGAAGGATCTCAATGAAGCAATCTAGAATAAAAATTTTGTTTATTAGATTCTAAAGTGAAATAACTAAGAAAATTACCATAAATATAAGTTAGAATAATATTTGCCAGAAGACAAATATTACTGAATATTCAAATACATCTTTGAATGCATGTTACAAATATATTTATGTAAATATATCCACACTAGTAAAGCCCTCCAATTGTGGAGGTAACTATCAGCCAGTCCAAAATTTAAGAGAACTAAGCAGCTTTAATTTCCTTGTTAATAACATAGGAGTTTGGATGTGATACTGAATACATTCAAGGCAGATGTAAGGACCCCAAACAAATGAAATGTCCTAATTATTTCTTGTACAAATGCATTGGTTTTTTATTAGAATACAGGAAATAATCAATTAGATAATCTCACAGGTTGGTTGTTTGTTTGGGGTTTTTTTGGCTGTTCTTTATCAATGTTTTCTTGACTTATATTTTATGAAACAGTTATAAATGCAAAATTTCTCATAAGTTTTCAAAAAGTGAAAGTGAAATTATATTATCTATGCTTTTACCTTTTAGATAATTTGTAAAACGTCTTAAAAAATTAATACAGTGTCTCTTATTAAGCTGAATTTATATGCACAAATGTAACATATGTAATTCACATTATGTAACTCCTGTATAAAATAATACAAATTTTCTTATCCTAGAAACTTCTAAATCATGATGAAATTTTCTGTACTGGAAAATGCTCTTGGCTAAAATCTTTTCTTTTCAAATACATAAGCTGAAAATTGTTTCACTCTTTGACCTGTGAGCCAAGTTCCCCAAAGCTTGATGCAAATTCAAATGGCTGAGTTATAAATATCTCTGAAACTAGGTTTATAATGGAAACACAACCAGATCCTTCACGAGAGCAGTACTCATGGGGGCTGTTAGGGCAGTTTACAGAGCTATGAGTGCCAAGCTATAAGTTAATGAGGAGAAGCAATTGAACAATAAAGCACCCCTAAACAAAAAGATAGCATTAAATAATGCAGGAGCTGAAAATTCCTACTGGGCTTTCCATTAGCTGTGTCCCTGTATACAGCTTTTTTGTTTCTCATTCTCCTTCAGGAAACCATTGCCTTAGCTTCCTGTATTTTCACATGCTGAATTCAGTAAACATACTTTTGTAAGGCTGAGTAAAGGATGTGTGTGAAACCTAAAGTTAGAAGCCAGTTGTCAAAAAACAATTTAGTATCCTCATCAATCTCAGCCTTTCCTTTTTTCTCCTTATTATTGCATGACTGGGAATGCACCATAGGATGACAGCAAGATAAAATTAGAAATCGCTCCATTTGACTTTTTTGCCTTTTAGCATCCTGCAAGTTTTATTCTTACATTTGAACACAGCACAGAGTACAGGTGTCTACGGCAGACAATCAAGGCTCAAGAAAAGAGTGCATAAAGACATGGTTTTATTAACATTAGGATATAGGGGCAATGCGGACAAGGGAGACAATAGCCATTATTCCAGTCATACAAATGTATCACTAAATAAACACTAAATAAATTTAATGTATGCTATGACTGTCACTGTACAGTTAGCACTCACTGCAGGAAAGTTAAAAGAAAATTCTTCTCAGTTGAAAGATGATTGGTGACAGCTCAGAGAGAACAGGTTTTTCTTTTCCAGCCACAAGTCATTACAATCCATTTTGGAAAAGATATTTAAAAGATCGAGATTGAGTCAAACTTAACAGTAAATAATGGTGCTGAAGGAAGATGTGTGCACCTTTGAACTCACCTTCATTATTTTACCCTGGGACACATGGGCTTCAGGATGAGTTAAATGCATTCCAGGTCTTGGTTTGAGACACATGCATTAAGAACAAAGTAAATAATGAAGTATCCCCCTCAATAATTCTCTTTCCATTCTTGTTGGCTATGTGCATTCTCTTTACTGAACTGCATACATACACTTCTTAGCAAGAGTAATAAAGAGATAATTTGGACAAGATGCATGATTCATAAAAAGATACACATAATTTTCATGTGTCTGGCTTAAATTAGTGAGTGGTTTCAGAATGTAAAATAATTCATTGTGTATTACTTCAACTTCTCACAAATACTACTATTTGAAATGTAGTAGCATAATGAACCTTCTTAAAATTAGACTTCCCTTTGGGATCCTCTATCCTGTGCTTTCTACCTGTCACCTTTGCTTGAAGGATTGCTGCCAGTTTCTTTTTTTGTCTCCACATTGCTTTCTGTGACAGCTTATATGAGGATGGCTATGCCATTCCACAGTTTTTCTCTAAACTGCAACAAAAACACAAGTCTTCAGAATGTGGGAACTGAAATCCCCTTTGAAAAAATGGGGTTGTGTTGGAATTTGTTTTCTGCAGTCTATGCCGAGGCCTAGACGTTTGTTCTGGCTTCCTTTCCTGTGCATAGGGAATAAAAAGTGAAAATACAGAAATAAAGCAACATATATTTCTCAGGTTTGTTTGACCAGCTCCCACTCTGGTCCTCAGCTAAGAATGTGAGAAGAATTTTTAACCATAAAAATATGATTACAACAGATTAGCTTCAGTGGTGCTGCCATGTTTGCTGCCTGCTATACGTCTGCATGGGACAGCATTTATGAGAAACCCACTAAACTGGTCTTTCATCAGTGTGCCTGCTCCCATTATATATTACACGGAAGGACTTGCTGTTGCAGATGGAGACTTTTCCATGATCACAACATCTACTTGTCTCAGCACTGCTGTTAACAAGGATGCTCATGCAGCAGGAGACAGGATCCCTTGCACTCCTGCTGGGAGCTGGGAGCTGTGTATGTCATGTCTCTAGTGGCAAAGATGGTAACACGCCACTGACACATGAAGTGCTGTATTGGATACAGCATTCAGAGATCCTTGAGATAAGGGGTTTGATTTAACTCAAGCATTGCTTTTATACTGCTGTGTCTCCATGAAGTCTAAAAGACCAAGACACAAGAGCCTTAGATGTTGTTACAGATTCTTTTGATTTTCAATCCTACAATTACTTGTATAATGGTGAGGAGAGAGGAAAATGATCCTTCAGCATGTGTGCTGAGCTCTTCAGACACAGCGTGTTCGTGGGCTTGCTCTCTATACTTCATATGCTGCATAATTGCAGTGGAGGAAAAAAAAAAGAGAAAATTGCACATTTAAACTAAATTAAATTCAGAACCTCTAATATGTCAGGTCACAGAAGGCATGTAGACATTTAAATAGGACTGCTGCTTTGGAAACCAAGTAGCTCTGAAGTGCATCTACATGTTGGCTCTTGACTCCATGCAGCTCCATTAGGTAATGTTTTAAAAATAAAGCCACTTAATGATGAATGTTCATAAATGAAAAATGCACATTCCCCGTAAAATGCTTGTCAACCAGTGGTGCCCACCTATTTTTAGCAACCACAAAAAAAAATCACATTAATCCATATTGCTGTGAAACTCCTGATCTGTCCTTGAGAGTCCTTCGCAGGATTTTAAATAATGTCTTACAAGGCAGCCTTCTTTTTTATAACTTCCTAATTTTTTGATAGGTAGCTAAAAGGTAGAGGAGTAACAAATGCAAAATGTCTTAGGTTTATGGTGCTTTAATAACAGCAAAGAATTTCTTCACCTGGAGCTGTGTAAGTGACTATCTGTTAAGAGTTCTTAATTCCCTTAAGGATATTTAAGTGTTGGATTGACAAAGATGTGTCGATTACGGAGCCAAAATTTCTGCAGTGACAGACCAGGCAGAAGGATTCTCAGTAAGGGACCACTGTTATTAAATACACTGTCACAGAAAATTAGGCCAAAAGCAGATCACACTTAAAGAGACTGCACAGCAAGGCACACCCTTTTAAATTAGACTGTCCTCCTGCACTCCACAGAGTTTGTTCTGTGCTGGAGTTTAATTTAATGCAATTCAACACCACTCTTGCTGTAGTCAACCTTTTGGCTTCCACCATCTTTTCTCCCATGTTTTGCATCTTATGGAGACTATTTTTAAAGTTAATTAGCTTATCCAAAATAAAGCAGAAAAACATGCAAATTCCAAACTATCATTTAAAAGCACTATCATTTGAAATAAACTATGTAGTGTTAGCTGTTAATTTTCTTCTACAGTTACTCCTTTTCTAAGAAAAAGAAAAGGATTCACAAGAAAATTATCTTGAAGTTTTTATTTACATAAGTCCCTTAAAATCCTTTTTTCTTCCCTTTTAAAATGAAGGACTAAATATGGAAATGAAACATTAGACAATAAAAAATTAGTGGAAACATGAGTCTCAAACAAAATGATTTTACAAAGACCAAATCTTGACTAGCAAATGAGGATCTGCTGTCAGAATTTCACTTGGCCACAACCCTGTAAACTGCCTGCTCCACAGGAGCAAACTTGGGCTCATTAAATATAAAGGGAATCTTCCAGATGAGAAGGTCTGATTATTTAATGAGTATCTTAAAAAAACTATGGATACCACAATACATGAGGCACTACACAGGACCTAGCAAAACATTAGGAAATACACAGTATGATGGATTATTATCTGTTCATCATTCCAGTAGTATTTACACACCTCAACCAACACTGGTGACCTCTGTGCTAGGCACTGCACAGCCCGTTCTTGTCCCCAAAGATTTATAATAGCAACTAACAAAATAGGGCTAGACTGGGAGGGAGTAAAACCCACATAGGTGAAGTCCTAATTAACTGCAGCTCAAAGGAATAATGACATATCCCAAACCTCAGCAAAGGGATGATTTGCTGGCTATGCCATCATTGGAATTCTGTTTTTATGTGTCCACCTTTCCTATGGTATAATGCGAAGAAACCCTTGCCAAAATGCAGATTTCCTGCCATTTACATGCCAGACATGAGAGCAGTAGACTTAGGCCGGGCATCGTATATGTAAACAGAAGAGAAGTGTGTTAAGAATATCCAAAGGGTCAGGAGGAACAACAGAGAAAACTGTTCCAGAGTACCATAATAAACCTTTATTTTCAGTTTCAGAATCTCTGGCCTATCAGATTGCCTCCTATAGCCAATGAAACTTGCCTGTGAATAGGGAAAACATCTGACAACATTCTTCTTAAGAAAGCTCGAAATTAATGACCTAGTTGAAATTGCTGTGAAATAAAAGCAATGTTTTGAAAACTTTAGTCAACAAGAAGTTGTCCATGGTTTGCCATGACACATGTATTGTCAGGTTCTATCCAGACTTATCCTGCATCTGGTAATGAAGAATGTTTTCATTTATGGCTCGTGTAACAAAATACATTATTAAACTTTCAGACAGCACAAAAGGGAGTAAATACTCCAGAGCATAGGATTAGGAATCAAATGGTTCTTTTCAAATTATATAAATGGTCTGAAATACAGCAAGAAGTACTTCAATGAAATGATAAATATTCCACTTAAACAAAAGGGACTGCACCCAATTATAGGAGCAACACTGATGTGGTAGGCAGTAATTCTGCAGAAGAAAACCTAATGGATTGCAAGCTCAACATGAGTAAAATAGCCAATAGTTGCAGTTAGAATAAAATAATATTAAAAACATTAAAAAAATAGGAGTGCCATACATATGAAACATTAAATAATCCTCCCACTTTACTTCTCACTGCTGAAATCCATGCCCAGTTTGAGACATCACTTTCTAGGAAAAAATACGAAAGCAACACAGAGAATAAGGAAGAAATCATCAGGAATCTAGAAACATGTTCTATATGAAAATACGGACTTGGCTTTCCTTAGAGAGGACTGAGATGCCTGATGGCTATCTCCAAGTACACATAAGGCATGTAGAAAATTATCTGATTGTCACATCTTTGGTCAGCAGAACAAAAAATAAAAGGCTTAAACTTGGTAATTGAACATGTGGTCAGACATCAGAAAAAAGCTTTCTGACTCTAGAGACTGCACCATTTATTTTACAATTAAGTAGAGGTATCAGGCTTGCTCTAGGCTGTTTGGGCTCAGGGAAGATGCTGATCCTTTGCAGTACAGCTTGCTTCAGCTGCCAAGGAACTCTGTGGCCAGCCATGCACCTGCCTGCTCTCCAGCCCAGATGCTTTGCCCTCAACCTGGGAAGAGGTAAAGCAAAAAAATGATGCTGCACATAGGCAGGGTGAGGCCTTGAAAGCATCTCCTGCAAGATTGGGTAGAATTATACTCCATTTTATCTATGACCTCGGTAACTGTAAATTATTATCTTTATTGCTCCTTAAAGTGTAGTGGTTTTTTTTTTCTTTCATGCCATGAAACAGGCTCTGTATAGTTTCTGTGAGTTCAGCTGGGCAAACTTCTATGAGTTGCATTGCACCATTCTGTTCCTGAGACTTGTCCTAGTGAGATTTTTCTGTACATTTGAATACATTGGATACTGCTGGGATCTTTAGATCAACTTTTTTTTTTTTTTTTTTTTTTTTAACTTGGGACTATTTTTGGAAGGCTGAAAAATACCCAGGGAATACGGTTCACTTGTATTCACAGGTTGTTTGTATATGTTTATTAATTAGTTTAAAAACCACAAAACCAACAAGAACAAAACATTTCTGCATCTTGTCAACTTCACCTGGCATTTACAGAGAAAAGTCCAGATGTGCTAGGAAATATCTGGCCAAGTGGCAAGTTTGTGTGTCTTATTAAGCAGTGAAAACACAAGTTTCTTCAAATGCTTCAGATTTTCCATTGATTTTCTGGCAAATATCTGTAGTACTGTCATTTGAAAACACCAAATGGTTCACCCTAGGAAAAGGATAGATTAGCTAAAATGTTTTAGACTTTTGGAAAAGATATCATTTTAGATCAACAATTTTATAAGAAAGGAAACAAAATGTGAAGGTATGACCTTTTTTTTATGCTTTCCATAAATTATAACTAAGGAAAAGAAATTAAGTTTATTAGTTTCTTTGTTTTTAAGCAGAAAATGAAGAACATTTTCAGTCAGCAACTGACTTTGGAACACTGACAACCTGACTTCTAAAAAGATTTTTAATATTTTTTTATATTCATATAATTTAGAAAAATTATTAATATCTGGCCTATGTTTGGAGGAGAGAAAAAGGCAGTCCAGAAAAAGAAAGTGGAGTTGTGTTCTTAAGCATACACAAATCCGAATTCAGCATAGCACACCTGGAATAATTGCTCTGCATGCAAAAAAGGCATGATTCAGCTCCCCTAAATGTAAGCATTTGCAACATTGATGTCTGCATCCAAAGTGGGGTCTTTCTGGAAGGAATAGACACATCTGCAGAGAAATTAATCTGTCCTGTGTTACTCACCTACCTTTGAAATTAATACTTTTTCCATTATGTTTGCTAGCTGTGGAAATCGATAGTGCCTGTTTCTTCCATTGGGTATAAAAGGAGTCTAGACAACTACACAGATCGTGATGTCTACACTGCAGAAATGAGAAGTGTTGAAGGTGAAACCCAGCCAGGACAATGCAAGTGATCAAACCTGTAGATTGCTGAGGTGCCCTAGATCAGATGAGCCTTATTATACTCCAGGTGGACAACCTGACAAATTGTGCGCTCCTCCCCACCAGCTTAGTTACTCAATTGAATTGTGGTGACTGTATCCAAATATGTCAGCTGAATTTTATTTACACCCACAGCTGCAAAGTTAAAATAGCCCACTGGAAAAGAAACTGAGCACTGGTCTCACTCTGAGCTTCAAACTGTAAAATGAACACTTACCATTAGATAGCACTTGACAAGCCCCCTCTGCAGGGCACAGCAACAGAGACCACTCAGGACAAGCAGTTTCAGAATTTTAAAGCTCACTGGATAAATATTCTGTTTATTCAGTGCCTGCTAACACAGAGATAATTGCCAGTAGCTGGAATAGGTTGAGGAGTTACAGTAGATAATTCAATGTGCTATACAAATATATGTGTTCTTCTATTATTCATACCATGACATTTGTTGGTTGTCTCAGGAGTACCAAGTGAGGCTCCTATGGTTCGTGAATTACTTGAATTATGCATGGTTATGGGTAGGCATTCACCATGTACAAACTGGTTTTGAATCATGCATTTCCTGGGGGCAATATTTCTCATGGTAACTAGCAAACTTTTTAGGTCTTTTAGAGCCTGCTGTGTATTAGTAATTACTACTTGTGGCAGTGATCCTGGCATGTGTGTGTTCTGGTAAACGTGGGAGATAACGAATGTAAACACATTGATAGATGGGAGTCAGCATTTGTATTTATTCATATTCAAAATGCTATCTACCTCACTTGGAATTTAAATGATGACATCGAACTGCTAAACAGCTATCTGCTGTCCAATTGTCACTATAAATAGCAGTCCACAAGAGGGAGGTGGCAGTAGATCATATTTTTTTTTACATTTGAAACTGTGCAGTCATTTCCCAGCTAACAATCCTGCATTAGGAAGATAACTTATATTTTCAGCTTTAGGCTTTTGTTTCTAGGTACCTCTTTAGTATGGTTTTAGTTGTTCATTTTTCTGAACAATACTGCCCATCTATCTGGGAAACGTACATGAAAACCCATCAATACACCATTTTCTGGATAAATACAGCACAATGGCTCTACCAAAGGACATGTTTTTTCTAAAATCTCTAATAAAGACCTTTTTTTCCCCCCTCGTAAATACCCCATTCTTTTCCCAGATTCCATCTTTACAAAAGTAAAAGCTGAAAGGAAACTCAAATGTTGCACAGTCTGTTGCTGTGCATAGAACATTTCACATCACTGAGCTACCTAATTTCAAGTTTTCTTTAGTGTTTTTAATAAGAACCTTCATAAAATCCTGACACAGACAGACTGTTCAAGCTTTGGTGCATTAAATAGAGATCCTTCTTCCTGGCTTGGGCAGCAGAGTAGCCACACCAGGAGACTCAACAACTCTGGGAATGGAGCAGGCTGGTGCTGGGGCTGCCAGGCTTTCATAAGAGAGCCAGCCCACTGGCAGGCGTCACCCCTGGCCCCACTATTAAGGCTTTTTAACCCCTAAGTTAAGAGTAAATAATGATGGTTGGTAGAAAAAAATAGGAACAGACCTCTTCATTGTCCTAGCCAAGTATAGGTCTGTATAATGAGAGAGACAGAGAGATCTGCTAGACAGGAAAGGTACTCTCTTTTTTCTGTACTGGATAATGCAAGTGTCCTAACATTGTGAACTAATTAACCACTCACATCTGCAATGTCCAAAAGCTTCATCTAAAGCTTGCTCAGTTGAAGACATTCCATGAAATAAGTGGCATTCTCTGCCCTCCTCCCAAAACTTACTACAAATAAACATGCTATCAAAGAAGCTGAGGATTGGTAAAATACATTAGATCTCTTTCTTTTCTCCCTGTGAAGAGAGAGTTGCTTATTACATCATATTTTCTGGTGTCTTGTCCAAATGAAGCCTAAAATTTTGAAATGCTTCTGCCTTCTGCTTTGGAAAATTTCTCAAATAAATCCTGTAGTCAGGGTATGTTTCCTGAAGTTCAGCTTTAATTTATCCTGTTTTCAGTTTCACTCTTTGTTACCACACCAAATAGCATCTAGTGCACTGTCATACCAGTCTAGCCTTTGCTTACTCAACTGAATGATGGGTACAGTGACAGTATAGGAATCTTGTTAGGAAGAAGGCACTACTGGGATTTTTTTATCATGTTGGCTCTTAAGACACAGAACTGCTTTAAAAATACTTTGTTATTTTTTCTCTGGGAAGATATTTAAAGCACATAATGACAAAGGAACGTTCCATAACTTGTTGGCAATAGGTACATAAACTTGCTTTATTTGATAATCACTGTGGTAAGAGAAAAACTACTCTCTGTTGTAGGACAGTTCTCTGATCTGTACAAAGCAGAGACTCAGCTTGTAGACTTTCTGCCTGTTAAATTTACAGGCTCTGAATTTTGAAACTTGAAAGCATTTTGAACTTTGAAAGCATTTTGAACACTCTGCATTTGTATTTGCAATTCTTAATTTCCATAATTGCACAATCTCCACTCTACCCCTTGTACTTTTCTCATTGATAATGTGCATCTTGAAGGAAGATTAAGTATCTCAGAGCCAACATCTTCATACACTGAAGCTGTGTATCATAATTTTCTTCAAATTCTTAAAATTTCACTAGTTTGATAACATTAAGAGAAGAACTTTGTCCATTACAATGTATTTCAAGCAGCAAGTTTACTTAAAATGTCTTTTCATTTGTATTCCTTTCTCCTAAATTTTTATGAGTCTCATCTATTTAGTTTGAAAAGGTATCTTTGGAACAGAAATGTTCAGCAATAAATAATACAAGTAATGGTGTATTTTACTGGAATGTGCTTCTGCTGGTCGGTTACTAGGAAATTTGCTTTATGGTTATTTATTTATAACTTTAGGATTGTATAAAATTTTATCTTTTTTTTTTTTAGTTTTTATAACTTTTTAATAACAAGGAAAGAAATAAGTTAGTATCACTATGTGCAAGAAGTATTGGAGAAGCTTTTTTCAAATTCACTTTAAGTAAATACAAACATGATTGTGAAATGTATTTCAAATTTCAGAAAAAATTGTAGATGTAAGACATGCATAAATTCACAGTAGAGTTTAAAAAAACCTCACAGTCCTAATAACAAGTGAAAATCCAGCATCTCTGCTTCCTAAAGCTGGATGTTCTTCTTCTCTACTCAGATGACTATCACTTTCACACTTTCTACCTGCAAGTTGGAAAGCCTCTGTATAGGAAAATAAGGAAGATGTCTTCCAAAAGTAAAATTTAAATGTTTCTCTGTTATAGTGAGCAGCAAATCACATTAATTCCACTACTATTCATTGTGATAATGATATTAATCAAGCTGTTCCCTGGACACTCATGTAGATGTAATATGTAATTCTGTGGAAGCTCCATTCCAATTTAGCATGAATTAATGTTCACTTATTGCAAAGCGTTACAGGAAAAATATATTTGTGGACATTACGTAGGATCAAAATCTTCCGGTGTGAAAGAGGCCGAGGAGATAAAGTGCAAGTTGGAATAGAATTCAGGTGTAATGAGTAAATGCTGCCGTATGCAGAGTGCACTTAATAATCTCACAGTGTAAAAACACAAGGCACTCAGAGCTGTTATATTTTCAACGACTTAATCAAGAAAATGTTGAGACACACTGGCATTGCGGTTAAGATTAATGGAATCCCTCAATGTCCTCATTAAATTTAATAAACTTGTGTAACAGAAATATTAATAACACTCCACGTATGTATTGCATTGCTCCTTTCATCAAGGACCTCCAAGCCCATTGTGAGAATTCATGAGCTGAGTATCACTGTCTATCTCTGCAGAGTGGCTCTCTTCTTCCTTCTCCTGGGAGACCCTTGGGAGAGTGTCCTAAAGGTGCACACCTGGGTCCAGACAGACACGTGTGTGTCGCTGCTGCCTGAAGTTCCACTGGACACATGATGGGCTTTACTTTTTTCTCAGATTCCTTGAGATATTTTATTCAGTAATTTCCTAAAGCCTTAGTGCTATGATCCAGGCCTCTTTTCTATCATTCTATTTTTATTTTCAAAAATTAACAGCAGCATTTGTCTACTTATAAGTTTGTACTCCTCTAGGTTTTCAGTAGTGCTTTTATTATGATATTTATTTAATATTTTTAACTGTATTACAGACATATTTGTGCTGCTCAAACTCCGCTTTGCTTCACTGGGACAGATTGCTGAAGAAGCCACACAACCAACAGTCCCAGAACACTCATTTTTGAGAAAGCTACTTACTTTTGCTTAATTTTCAGTGACTTGAAGACCTCACTAACCTGCAGCCTGTCTCATCAGAGCAAACAATTAGAAACTGCTCAGAGTTTTCGACAGTTCCTTTGGCTGTTCTGCAGCAATAGCAATTGCTACTCCTGCATAAAACCTGAATCGTATACCGGTCTAGTATTTGACTTTATCTGGTGGAAACTGACCACTTATTTTTCAAATATACTTCAGTTTCTCAACTACTACTGTGCTACTTTAAATTCCCTCCTCATTTGTTAGGAGTCCAGCTCACTTCTTTATTCGTTTTTGTCTAAAATCTGGAAGGTGTTGAGCTGTTCCCTTTTCCACTCGCTCGGGCAAAGAGAATGACTGGGCACTTTTCAACAGAAGGCTTTGCATGGCCAGGGAACTGCAGATCTGCTGGGAGCTAATTAATCTATCGTTTTCTCTCTGCGCACTGCGTATGGTCCTTTGCTTGTTGCTGAAAAAGTTACAGAAAATGAACAGTAGGAAGAGGACTTAAAGAGTTTCCTTTTTCTCCCTGAAGCTATAGATTTTTTCTTTGTATTGGCTGGGGAGGACTAGAGTTATGCCCAAACCCTTATTTAGAAGGAAGGAAGTCCAAGGAAGAAAGTTTACTATTAAGGGGGATAGGACTTCTGAGCTGCTGTGGACAAAGAACATTTTGAAACCCACCTTGATGTGTCCAGCTCTTCCCAACAAAACTGCCACATTTCCCCTTAGTTCCTTTGCTAATCTGAACCCATTCTGCTCATTTTCTACCTCCAGCTTTCCTTTTGTACTCACTTGATTCTTTATTCTTGCTTGACACCTTCTGTCTTTCAGACTACCACTGAAATGCACATGCTCCTGCCCTTTTAATCTCACACAAACCAGTTTTTTACTACCAATTAGCTTTGCCCCCCCAGCTCTACTGTTCACAATCCAGTAAACAGAGATGTACCTAACAAAGAAGACAGGAAAGGGCAGAAAGCTGGGAGGTCCATCTCCAAGTTTTGCTCCCTGGTCAAATATGTTTCCTCACTTATGCTCTGTAAAGTTCTTTGAAATCGTTGCGTTAAAGGAGCTGTGCAAGTATAAGGCAAAGTTAATTATATTGCATTTGTAATCAGGCCATAAAAGAGAAACCCTTGAACCACAGCTATATTGTTCCAGGCACCGCAGTGTGTGGATGTCTTCCTTTGAATTTTGCTCCATGCCAAGCAGCAGTAATAGGTTCTCACTGTATCCAAAACTCCTGCAGTCTTTTTCAGCCTGCCCTGGCCAGCAGCCCATCAACCATTCCACAAACAAACATATATTTCTCTCTGTATTTATTTCTTCCTTCTTTTCCATCCCACTGTGCAAGCAATTAGCTATTGAATTCTTAATAAACTGATCTAGACCAGCCCACATGACTATTTTTCTCCTAATCAATTTATTCAGCTCACATAGAGGGTTTTATCATATTTACAATATCACAGCTATTTGTGTAGGAGTCACAAAAGCTAAGGAGTAATTCTAGGGAAAGAAAATCCAGTTGTAGCTTTTTGCTGGTTTTGTTGAGCTTCAGTATGTGTGGGTTCATTCCACCATTTAAGAGGAAAAATTTTGAATTTCAGTCAGCACATTTGAGGGAGGAACAGAAATGCATAATTAAACAAGCAGCAAATAACTTGGAAAAATATAATCAGACTCTTGCAAACTGTCTTTTTCCAGAAGCCTTTTCTTTTAGTTTACCACTCTTTTTTAAACCTTGGAGATGGACTTCACCCTGCACTGTTATCACTTCAAAGTTAATTTGTTATCACAAGGGAAAATAACAGAAGATTCAGTGACTCAGGTCAGAGAGGCACCTGTGTAGCCAGGACACTTGGGCAAGGTGACTTTTAAATACCCTTGCTGCTACAGCCTGAAGACCCTACAGGGTGTACACACAGTTGGGTCTCCATGTTTCCTGGGCCCCATGTCCCTTGTTGCTCGTGATCGTGAATACTTTTGGACCCAGGCAATCATCCAGCTCTGGTTGAGATTTGACTGCAAATCAAACTAATAACTTCCTTGGCCTGCAGTGAAAAAGGATAACAGTGCTTTCCCAACCAGTTCATTTTTGCTATTAGTGGGATTTATTGACATAACTGTGGTATTAAGAGGCCCAGCTAAGGCTCCTGGATTAAACTTCTCCACCACTTCCTCCGATGCTCCACTTTTGTCCCTGATATTTCTATTTCTGCTCCATAAGTTATATGACTCAAAGTTGAGTATCCCAATACATGACCGTCATATTCTCATCACACCATGAAAATAAGCTCAATACACAGTCTGTGCAGAAGCAACAGAAGAGTTGTAGAATCAAATAACACACATAATACATTTAAAACAACCTTTTGTGTATAAATTGCAGGGTGTGAAAACATTAATTTGAGATTGGCTCATGAGGAAAGCATGAGTTCCTAAGGCTTCTACATTAAGAAGCTTGATTTCTGCTATAGCTGCCACATGAGACCTGCAACACATGCTTTGTTTCATTTCTGAGGGAAAAATTCTCCTCTTAAGAGATTCAAGACAAAATGCTTTCCTTACACGCACTTTCTCACTTCCTCCAGTGGTACACATGTAATTCAAGTTCCAGAAAGACTGGCTGCACCAGTGCCAGTGTTAATGCATACATACATCTGAAAGTTTTTTGTTCTTTTACCAATTTCAGATTTTTTAATTCTTGATCTAATTATTGAATTGTTTGGAAGGGTAGAATGAATCAGTTCCAGAAAACAGCACAGAGGAAAGCTGTTATCCAGTATTTGCAAAGGTTGAAATCCAGTACAAATACAGTCACTGTGGATTAAGTCCAATCTTGCAAATGTAAAAATGACTGAATTTGCATGTTTCAGAGTGAAATCTGTAAAACTGCATGGCCTGTCAATACAAAGTCCTTTGTTATAACATAGTATATGTATCCCACTGTAGTTGCATCGGGAAATGGCTATTGTTAGTTCCCCTCTTAGGCATAAAGCTCATTTAAACCAGAGTAGTGCCTTTCTTCCAGTACTGAGAATGAGATCCTCTTGGTGTAGCCATACTTGATCATGCCTTTACTTATGAGGGTGTTGACTAACATTGCAGTGCCCAGATTGAGCTTCTGAGTAGTGGCCAGACTCCTTCTGAGGAGGACCCTAACCCTTGTTCTTTTGCTGGACCTCATGGGCAGAAGCTTCAGAAGAGCAGCCATCCATCTCATTTTGCATTCTACTAGCAGTCTGAGTTGCAGTAACATAGCTTGTCATTGCTGTCACTCATAAGACGTGTTCTCCTGTTAATGAGTACTGTAGCATTTTAGCAGATTTCTAAGCTCTATTTTTGATGATGTCAGGTTCAAAGAGAGGTCTAAGCTGCCTGAAGAGAGAGATGCCTATAAATGGCACCTATTTCTGTATATACCTTCCCATATCCGTTTCGAAAAAATCTTCTGTATGATAAAGTTTTCTTCCAAGTTTTTTCCACACTCTTCCTCATACAGCTGGAAGCCACATCTTTATTTAATACTGATGGCTTTGGAAAGATAGAAAAAAAATCAAGGATGAAAAAGGGGAGCATGAAACTGAGGACTAGAGGTTTGTGAATTGCTGGGAACAGATTGGTCAAAAGAGAGAGAGAAGCAAGCTTTCAGTAGTGTAAAAGTGAGGAAGAAAGAAAGAAAGGTTGGAGAGGACACCAATTTTGATAAGCCAAGTTTTCTTGGCCGAGGAGACACTGTTCTTCACTTTCTACTAAGCCCAGTTTGTCTTTAATGGGGCCTCTGGTGGTCTAGTGGTTAGGGTGCAGGACTCTCACCGCTGCGACCCGGGTTCGATTCCCGGCCCCCCGGGCAGATGGAGCTCGTCAGCCCTGTGAGGCAATCCATCTAAGAGAAGGTCACTCTAAACAAACCTACGTCCTGGGGACCTCACTGCCACTGTCCAAGTTTGCTTGGCCCCGGCAGATGAACCTCAGGATTAAAGGGTGGGCTCAGTTCAGCGCACGCTGGGTCTCACCTAAAAAATCCACTGCGCAGGCTCGAAGGGTTAATGACCTTTCCCAAATCTTCGCTCACGAAGACTGGCCATTATTCTTTCTTAGCAGTTACAGTGCTCTAGCCCAGCCCTGAGCCTCCTGTTGACTGCAGTTTGCTGCTCACTCTCCAGACTTGTTTGCTGCAGCCTCAGGCTTTACATTTTGTTGATATGCTGATGAGCCCTTTGGTCTTCCTGTCCTCATCACAGATGCTCAGAGGACAGCTGATCTGCAGGAAAGAGAGCTGAGAGGTGTAGTGAGCTGCAAAGTAGGTGCGCTGGGGACCCTCCACAAAGCTCTGGGTGAATTGAGCCCTGTGGGGCTCAGGTACTTACCACAGTGAGGCTGAGTCACCAATAGAGGCTTCTGAAATCCACAGTTTTAATCTGAAGAGCAAAGCATGCAGAAAGGAAATTATAAATCCTAATGAATGGCTGCTTTGAGTATGGATTAGACATTGCTAGCAATATGCCACTGTTTATAGCACATCATTAGCCTGCAAGAGCTGTAGCGGTTGAACTTTTGTGTTTGTTTCAAAAGTGCCACAGTACAACATTTTAGTCTTTCTGCTGCAGTAACCACTGGTTGTTACAAATCTCTTCATGAATGCATTATGGAAAACTGGGGCAGAGTTCTTCACTAGTTAGCCAAGTGCATGCCTGCTGGGGCTTTGTACTAGGAAACAGTGAATAATGTTTTTAAAGCCAAAGTACAGTAGAAACCCATTTTATACACATAAGCATGTTGCACAAGACTAATATTCATTGAAGTTCCCTGCTGGTATGTGAAACTTATATCAGTATGCAATGCAGAACTTATACTTCAGGTGTTCCTTTAAGTGGGTTCATTCTTATTTCATTTCACCTGTTAGTGTCCTCAAAATAACTTACCTCTGTAAGTCTATTATTTTATTGAGTATTCATTTAAAAAGGTCTCATTGTTCTTTTCTCTATGGTCCGGGGCACAGAAAATGCCTCTAAGGAGAGGCAGCACACATTTAGTTTTGCTCTGCTTTACTTACTGGTATTATTGCAGGCAGAAAAATCTTCCTGTTTGACATCCTCTGACACCCTACATGGCTACAGGTTGCACCATGTTCAGCAACGTCTCCAAAGGGATTAAAATCTTTGCATTTTTAGCATAACAAAAAATAGTGAGACCTGATGGGTTTGAGGGGGAATCCCTGGAGTTGGGACCCAGTCCATCTACCAAGTCTAGACACTTCTATAGAGACATAGTGGATAAGCTTGTGCCTCTAACTTTTGCTTCATTGAGGAGACAGAAGGTATTAATGACAGCAATTATGCATTCTCGGTTAATTTAATGCATGACAATAAAAGAGACCATAAGTAATTATATTTTTGGAGAAGTTTGTTAATTTTATTCGGTACTTAGGAGTTTAAGGCACCAATTAGAAAACTGATCATATGATCAGTTAAATAGTAACTCATTGAAAACCCTTGGAAAAATTAGTTGACGTAGTTATTTGTTTGGGTATTTAAGAAGAAGGATAAAAGAGCACTGTTTTAATACTGTTGCCTATAAAACATGTAGGTGGTTGAATGATAGAAAAAGCAAGGAATTTGGTACTCCATGGTTTTTACATTCTTGGGCCAATTTAAAATTGAGTGCGGAGGTTGTTGCTCTTCCTTTTCACCGCTCCATGTGGTTTTACTCCTGCTGTCCAGCTAAGAAAAGAAAGCAAATGACAACATTTTTTTTAAAGAGAAAGGAACAAATAAATGGAAACATTGTCTTTTACAAAAGTAAAGGCAGCAAAACAAAGGGAATTGGAAAGTATGAGGAAGAAAGAAGAGTAAGGAAAAAGGATTCATGTTAAACAAAGGAAGGGGAAGCAAAAACAAGAAGTGTGAAAACAAGTAGTCCCAGAACAGCCTAGCTGTCAATATTTATTTTATTTTATCATCTCCATATTTGAATCTTACATATAGTTACCCATTTGCATTACACATACATATTCTATCTGTTTTATAGGAAACAATTACTGAAAACCCTGATGACTGATGCAGGTTTCATATTTTAAGCCTATGGTCTTGGCCACTAAATAAACAAACGAAATGATTAAGAGAATGAGTGTAGAAAAACAACTGCAGTTGTGGTTACAGGCAAGGGAGGAGCTAAACATCACTTCATTATCTTTTGAATCATACACAGAATTTAGTTCTTTCCCTTTTTTTTTTAAACCATCTCTCCAGATCCATAGTGCTAATAAAAAATTAATAAAAAGAAGCTTAAAAAGAAAACTCTGTTGGCCAACTGTATCGGACAGCTAGGATCAGTAATGTATAGTAGAAATTACTTTCTCTGGAAATGTATAAGTTGGAGAAACACTATTTAAGGCAAAGAATCCAAAAGAAATATAGTCAAAACCAGCATAAGTTTTCCAACCACTGGAGCAGCACTCCTGTGCCAGGTTCTAGAACATCACCCCATTACCTGCAGACAGGACAAGATACCATTCCATTTCTGAGATGGAGCAGATATTCTAGAGAGCATGGTTGCCTAAGACAGTAGGCTGGACTTGCTTATCCAGGAGATCCCTCTGAAACCTAATTCATCCATTTGGGTATCTTAAACATTTATCTACGTTTTGAATCAAGCTGAAACCATCTCACTGTGCACCTAGCTGAAGTCACCATCATATTAATATAGTACAGCAAAGAACACTATTTAGAGAACATTTATTTAGAGAAAAGTAGATAATTATAAAAAGTTTTATTGTCATCAGTAGTTAGGTCTGGAGTTGCAAATTGCATTCAACAACAACAACATATACCAAGTCAGTGAATAATAGCCAGTAAGCAATTCAGCATAATCAAACAGACTTCCAGACATACCACCACTACCACATCTTCTCAAGACTCATATGGAAAATGGTCATGTGTGATCTAGACAACACCTTGCTTACTTTGAATTTTGTATTTCAGCTGCTGGCACTGAGGTTGATCCTGGTGTCCATATCAAGTGGATTCCCTATAGGTTCTTGAGTTTTCTCTTTTCACCTTGATTCTATGGAGGAAGAGGGAGGATGGGAAAGTAAAAGGGCCTCAAAATCAGAAGCAGTGATTTTTAAGGTCCCTACAATAACTGCTTTACAATTTTAATGATGGCAGGAAATGAGGAGGAATTACGAAAAAATCCCAACGATTTAGGGAGGGAGAAAGAGGAGAGTTTGAGAAATCAAGATACTGTTTTGCTGACAGGCAAGGGCTACGTGGAAAATCTGGGGTTTAGCTGAAAAATCTGGACCCCAAAAGATGATGTAAACGCAGTGTTTGGCCTGAGACATTTCAAACTTCTGAATGACCCAGAAAGCCAGATATGTTCAGTCAGGGGTACATAGTATAGTTCTCCACTATTGAAAATCCATGTTGTCCAGGTGCAGCAAAACATACTAGTAGCAAAGCAGTGGCAGATGCCAATAACTTTTGCAAAACTGACCCGTTTTTGCTATTGACCATGAGTAGATATGCAGGACTCTTCTTCTATCACTCCTGCTAAAGGCAAATTTGAGTCAGGATTGCAGAGAAAACTGGCTGCTCATTAACCCATTTTACCTGTCACCTAAGAGACTTGTGATATAAAATATTACTTGAGCTTTTTAAACAAATAACTGTAATTTCCATTTAATTGATTTTTGACCTCACACTGCAATTATTCAATGTTAATTTATCTCAGGATAGAAGAACAGCAATTGCATGTAAACTGAATGATGCTGTAAAAAGATATGTGCACAGGAGAAAGACTGCATTTATTATGTTAGCTTACATTTGCACAGTAGACAGATGAATGTTCTCTTTTTCTGCAATGTAATTATCAGAAGCAACTACATTCACAAGAAATACTTCAAGAAACACATGGAAGTTGGTGCTACTCAAAGCATAAAAATCCTTGTTTGAAAGCAATTCTATTTCTCTGTTTTTAGGACTGTTTTTTATTATTTATTACAAGACCCAGGAGCGTGCTTGGAATTTTACAGAGCAACAAGCAGTAACAGGTCCCAGCCCTGAGCAGCATACAGCCCAGGAGAAAGAAAATTAAGAAAACAATAATGCACAGGAGGCCAAATTTTGTTCTTTGCCTGAAACAACAACAGTTTAAGAACAAGGTAGTTCAGATTCTGTCCTTGATATTCAACCCATGATTTTGGATGAAAATCTTCTGTTAATCATTCATAATCATCCAGGTTGTCTTCCTGATCTGAATATGTCTCTATTATGCTGATTATGAGGTATATTAATCACAACTGCTATCACTGTTATTACTTTCCAGGGCATAACAATCTATATTGCAGTGTTGCACAAAGATTTTTTTCGTTATTATTGAACCCACACTACTGTAAAATGCAGAGAACTACAATTTCCTTAATTAGGATATGGAGGGAGTTTGGCTTCTGCAGAATAAATAGGAGAAGAAAGAGAAGATGGACAGTGACAGTCTTGAGTTTTTGCTCCTCCAAGTGCAGAAGAATAGTCAGTGTTACTTAAGAAAAGCATTATTTACCTATTGAATAAAGCGTAAGTCACTCCTCCAGACTGTGAGCTTTCCTGATTTTATGTCATGTGTGACGTTAGGTCACACTACAGGAATATGTTTTCTTTTTAACATTTCTTCAGTGAAGAGCTTGAAAAACAAAGCTTCATTTCAAAAGAGTGAAAAAAACCACTAAATTCAACTACATAAATCATCGTCCCAACTTAAACAAAACCTTTTAAATTAACTGATAAAGAATTCAGTGATACTCTTGAAATCAGATGTCTGTCACAAGCCCATAATCTCTTTGTAGTGGGATTGAATTTGTAGAATGGAAATTGCAGGCATAGTTGAGAACTGACCTTGATGCTCAGGCACTGCCAATATCCCATTTTCAGATTTACTACCACTATGACAACTATCATAGTGTGTGTACTGGTGAGGAGAAGGGCTGTATGCAAGGCCCTTCATTCAGCCTTTCCCTTTCAGCTCCTCTGAGGAAATTAGCTGCACAAAAGGTTCCCACATCTTATATTACCACTGCAAGTGGAGGCAGAATATAACAAGAGCTCTTGCAATTTGCCTCCTATATTTAACAAAGAGGCCAGGGTCAATTTTACCCACACTGGCCAATAACATACTGTTTAACTGCAACTTCTCTGTCTGCATGCTGGATGTGATTCCCTGACCTTGTGCTTATAACATTCACATTTGGAGTACCTTGGTTTGGGGTTAGAATGTTCCTGGAACTCTATGAAGCATGAATTATCCCAGTAACGACAGTAGAGGAAAGCAGGAACATCCAAGGGAAACATGAGCTTGTGAGAGCTAATAATGCCACCTGCATTGACTGCAGCCTGCCTGAAAGAAGCTTTCCGTAAGTGGTCCATAAGCACGACAGTGGTCGAGCACTTGACATTTACAGCTCCCACTACATTTATATCCAAGGATATAAATATGGGAGGTTTATGTTTGTGTTAAGGGAACTGCTTCAAGGAAACTAAAGTCTGAGCATGAAGCAAACATGGAGAATGTAGATATATCTTGTTGAAAATGCTGTTTTCTGTAGAATAAGAAATTCCAACAAAACCAGTGATAAATACAGTACAGGTGTTCATAGGTCAGGTCCTCAGAGAAGGGGGATTGGAGAACAAAGCTGGGTTGCAGTGTCTCATAACTTCTGTAACTTTCTGAAGAATCAGCTCATCTGTCTCTTCAAGTATTTAAAAAATGCATCCTGCTAACAATGATGTATAGAGCAGAAATAAAAGTTCTCTACGGAATTTTTTTTTTTAGCACAGAGAAATATATAAGGTGCTAAATATTTCACGGCAAGTCAGGAAGATCAATGAATAGATTTATAACAAACATTCATCTAGGAAATCATTCATCAGTGATACATGGGGATGTAGTTGCCACTAAAGAGGACAGCTAGCTCAAAAACAGGACATGCAGTGGACAAAATTAAGTCACAGAATACCATCGTGGATATAGAAGAGAAATGAAGGTTGCCAAGAGATGGCAAATGGATGTGATCACAGCATTTACCTGGACAAGATATATGAGCAAAGTACAAGGCAGAGAAAAATGGTAGTAGCTCTCTTACTCCACCAGTTGCCTTCTATCAGCGACTGCTACTATTAATATGTTGCTATCTATGTTATCCATAATCAAAGTTTTATATTTTCAGTTGATTTGCAATTTCAGATAGAGCTTCTGTGTAAAAAAGAAATGTGCTCTCATTAGCAGTGTTGAGAATATGTTGTGGCAGAGCTTTGCAAAGAGAATTGCTGCTGGGCTTCTAGTGTAGTGCTGCTGCTGTAGCAAAGCAGTGAACTAATGTATTAATTCCTGTTTTGAAATATTCTCCATGGGATCACTCATAAAACACAGACCTTGTTTGCACAAGGAACAGAAATAGGTAACAGTCATCTGCTCTGAATCTCTGCATACTTCACAAAACTACACATACGCTGTTCTCTCTATGCTGCTGTTTACTAGATGAATAATCATAGTCTGTTGGTAAAAGCCCATGTATGATTACTGACAAATTTGCAGAGGAAAGGAGAGAAAGAAGTGGTGACTTGATGGAATGACAAGTGGGATTCGGCGGCTCAGAAAGTGTCAGTTGCTGTTCAGTTATATTAGCTGATCAAATAAGGTGTATTATCTCCTTGGACAAAACTTGGCTGTCTTGTCTAGATATGAGGAATAAAGAAAAAAAATGAGGAGTTCTTCCTTGGATACTATTAATTACATACAGATGCATGTGTATGTGCATATATATAATCATACTATATCCTATCCTCAGAGCTGCTATCAGTCTGGTTCCAGATGTGCTGGCTAGGAAGCTAGTGCAGATCTAGATATAGTCACCAAAAGACAAATCCCATGGTCTTATTAACATGCTCAAGTTAAAAGCACAGAGGGCATCCACAGAACTAGATTTCCTTCTTTGTTTCCTTCAAAGAGCTAAAAATAAAGCAACCTGTAGTTAATGAATGCCTGAGAAATATAACCGTAAAAGAGAGTTTGGTGAAGTAACTCTATGAATAAAAGCTCTCTTGAGCTAATCCAATAATGACTGAGTGCAAGTGAACAGGTCAGGAAATATGACTACGCATAGGTCTGGAGGTAAATATGCCTGGCTACCCTCCTGAACGTGATGTGAGAAGACTGAGTGACTGATTCAATATGGCTGAGCACGAGTAAAAGAGCATACTGATCTAATATGACTGCAGGGATAAAAGATCATGTGTGTGAACGATTATCTCACTGACTTTACGAGTAGAAGATGAGACGAAATGACAGGAGTAAGTGAAGGAAAATAGGAACATCTGAAATGCAGAAAACGGTGATGAAAATAGTTGCAGGTGGTCCATTGCTGGTAATCAATGGAAAATCCATACTGACAATTGACTTATATATAGGGTGGAAGTGTACTGATGAGGGCATGAATTTGCCAAGCCCTGAACCTGGCTTATCCCAAAGATCCAACAAGTTAAATTGTGACATGAAGAGTAATTGCAAAGAGTTCTTACTATTGAGAGGACTTTCTTAAATAGAGTCTCCCCTGACTTCTCTTAAGTGACTTTATAAAAAGTACATATGCAAAGGGCCAGGTCTTCCAGACATGCTTGCAGAATAATAGGAACACTTTTTGAAGAGGAGTGGGGATAGAATACCTCTTTCTGCTAGGGACCTACTAAATTTATAAGCTCATCTGTTCATTAATACATATTTAGTTTCAATTTTTCTAGGTAATGTAGGTGACCTTATTCTTTTTTGCTCTTTCTTCAACAGTTTCTTGTGTGTGTGGGTGGAGGATATTAAATATGGTTATAAAATACCACTTCATTCATTTTCGTCAACGATTTTGTACTCTGTTGCGTGAGGAGAATTACAGCACAAGGTATAGCAGCAGAAAATAAAATCCTCTAGCACAGCTGTCTACCTGAGTAAAGTGCAAAGTATGGTTCACAAGATGACTTGTCTACCCAACAGATTTAACAAGACCAGAATAGCTGAAGTATCATAACTCTCAGCATGCAGTTACTCCAAGTAAAACTAGATTCGTGCCCTGTATGTAAATGTAATGGCATAATTACCTTAATATCAATCTATCCTCCGTCCATAGGTTTTACAACACTGCAACCACAATAAAATAAATGCACAAACATGTATGTGTGTATCTGTCCGTCTTTCCACCTCAGTATAAAAACAGAGTTAGTAAGCAAATATCTGAGATATCCCTGCTCTTTGCAATTTGTAACACTCTTACACAGACTTCATCCTCGGCAGTTTCTTTAATCTTCAAGTTGGTAGGAATTAGGTACTGTCCTTCCAAATTCTTCCAAATTTTATATTTATTTTAGTCTAATTTTTTCTTGCAGCAGCAGCAGCTTTCAATATTTTGTAAACTATTGACTGTTTCAGATTATTAAAATATGCTATACACCCTTTTCAAGTATGAAAAACAAAAAATCAACTTCTCTTATTGTGATTCCCTTTAGATGTCATTAGCATGTTCACAAATCACAGAAATACAGATATTCATATATATTTACTTCTCTTCCAGCCATCTGAAAGGGGGATGGAGTAGGCTACAAACATAATTTGCTTGGTAATTCAGATCATTGTTTTGCTGAAGACCTAAATGGATGGAAGAAAATTCTTTCTGACACAAGACAGTGGCATGTTCTCAGAATGAAAAATAGCAAGAGCAGTGGAAGTTACATACACAAAACCTTCTGTTGTTGTCATAAATTGATAGTAATGTCATTTGAGGTGGGAAGGTTATCCTTATCTCTGGGGTATAAACAGTGTGTTTCTGCTGATGAAAGGATTATGAAATTTGAAAAGATAAGCAATCATAAATTTAAAATTATAATATTGTTTGCGATATTAGGCAAGAGGTAGCTACTCTCTGAGTAGCTTTGTGGACCTGCTACAATGTTATAAACAGGCACAATAACAATGACACAGGAACACATTTTAAAATCACTTTACACCGCTTTTTCCCCCTTTTGCTAATTCTCAATTAATATACCAGCATAAATTCATAATACAAAAAGACCTCATCTTGAGACTGTAGGAAAAAATGGAAATTTGTATTTCCAGTCAGGTTGTACAAGTTTCCCTTGTTTCTGCCCCTTTCAAGTCAAGAACATTTTAGTATATTTTAATAATTGTCCCTTTTCTCAAAATTGTGGCATGAGTGTTTTCTCCCCTCTCTATGTTTCACACCCTTCTGAGGGAAACGTACATTTGTTCCTGATCAAGCCTATGAGAAACTTTGGGCATAGTTCTGGACTGCTGCATATTTAAATTCATGAGAAGGAGTCTGAAAGCAGCTGGGCTGCAAAGTTAGACCTGTGTTGGGTCCATCCTAAAGGTACAAGTTCAGTAGCACCAGCTGCAACTTGAGCAGCCTCTGCAGAAAACTCTCTGTGGCTGTTGCAAGCAGAGTTGCCTGGTCCCAGTATGGACCATGAAATTACTCCTCAGTCCCGGGGGAACTACTATTCACCATCCCACCAGCCTCTGGGGATGTTTATCTGAGTGCCCTCAGGGCATTCTCATTGCATCCCCAGCATCCTGGGCTGTCATTCTCACACTTTCCTGAGTCCAGATACCCAAGGACAGTCTCCAAAGGTTCCTTTCTAAAGCATCATAATGCATTGTGTTTGTGCAATAGTGACTCATCTCGCTTCTGAGAAACCTATCTCTGCTCTACTGTAACCCAAAAAAATGAAGTCAAATGTCAGCTGACCGTGATCAGCTTAAAAAAGCTTGCAGATGCCCTTAAGAGGTACTCATAAAAAGAAACTAGGAAGTCCTTTAGGCAAAGTAAAGCATATCAGTTGAGTTATCTCTGTCAGTAATATCAAAAGCCACTTATTAATTTATTCTGCAGCAGGGTGTAGGCAGAGATAGTCCTCCTCCTGTCGGTTACCACTTCTGTCCCTTCAGTGAGCTCGTTGCATTTGCAGCAATTGCAGACTAATCCCATGCTGGTGGGGGTTATACCTCTGTCAGAGAGCACAGGAATGACACAAAGATGGACTGCAGTGGGGGCGAGGGTGGGAGAGATAATGAAGAATAAAAGTGCTTTAATTCACAATTATTTAATTGTGTACAGTTTGAAAACTCACACCAACTCCACAATGGACAAGGACTGCCTTAGAAATAGAAATTATTCTATTGTCATATTCGTGGGTCAGTGAAGAAGACAGAAATACAGGAGCAATAAAACGTAAGGGGCCTTGTGATTTCATGATTAGGTTTTATATTATGATTGTGGCAAGCTGCTGTTTAATTGACAGATTTTCCTTCCACTTAAGTCAATGGGTCTTTTCTGCTGATTTCAGTGTTATAGATTCTCAACTTGCTCTTCACTTATTTGATGATTTTAGATTTTATATGTCTGTCAATTGGTGTTTCAGCAAGTTCTTGGTGATCCATCAAAAAGTCCAATAGGCTTTTACCATCCTGTCAGCTATTTTATAGCCTTCCTTTATTTTAAAATATCCAAGTTCACAAATAATAATTTTCTCTCTCCCTCTGTTGACTGTGGAGACCCTTATAAAAATTTTTAAATAAAACCGTGCAGTTCTGTTAGAACTCAATCTGGGGAGAAAGCAATTTTGTCACATTACCTGGGACTTTTCTCTCTGTCTCTTGTTCTCCTTGATGATCTTACAGGGAAAATAATTTATGAAACATTAAGAGTCACAACAAGCCCTCAGAGATGCAAAGGAGGACTGGGACTAGCAATTAGACACCACATTATATCAATGTAACTAATCACAGAGGTAGCTTTCCTTCACCAGCAACAAGACATGACCAGAATTGTTGAGATTGCAGGTCCAACATCTTAAATCCTGACAACATCTGTTCTGACTAACAGTATCCTTATGGATAGTCTGTTGCCTATCCAATAGCAGTTAGTTTAAGAAAAAGCAGACTTTCGACCTACCACTATAGTGTGTTATGCCTTTTCTTTGGATGTTAGAAACATCTGCAAAGAGGTCATGAAATCAGCTTTAGGACATTCTTGTATTTGAGTACTGTAAATGCAGAAAACATTTCAGCATTCCAGTTGAAGTTTTGTAAAAGTAGCTCAATGCAAATGATGTTGAAATAGCATTCAGTTTCCTTTCTGCTGTGACTTAACCATGCTTTGTCAAAAATGAGACTTTTGAAGGCTTCTTATTGTTTGTGAAAGTCCTGTGACAGAAATGGTACTTAGTGGTATTTTTCTGAAAAAAATATACTAAAGGGTATTACTCCTCTTGTTTGTTTATTAATAGCTGTTTCTGGACTGTGAAGTTAGGAGGAGACAAAGAGTGAGGGCCATATCTAAACTGAAATCCACCTAAGACTGGTGATGATGAGGTTTAAAAGAAGTGTAGAACTGAAGAACTCAGTCTGATATATTTTTTTTCTGCTATTTTAATGAATGACATCAAACTCACTGAAACTTTTTGTTCTATTCCATACCAGGATTAGATAAGTTTTAATTTGGGCTAGTTAACATATATGAATGATGCAGTATAAAAAACCTATATCCAACAGGTCATTTTGCAAACAAGTTGCCCAGAGAAGCTGTGGATGTGTTCTAGGCCAGGTTGGATGGGGTTTTGAATAACCTGGTCTACTGGAAAGTGTACCTGCCCATGGCAGGGGGGTTGGAACTAGATGGTCTTTAAGGTCTCTTACAACTCAAACCATTCTATGATTCTTTGATTCTATAATTCTATGATTCTATGATTCAATGGTTAAGCAAAACACAGTAGAGTTTGCAGGACTAGCACATATAAAAATGCACTCTAGGTAGCCTAGAATTTCAGTTGAGAGAAGCTACAGCAAAGGACTTGTCCAGTGACCATAGACCTTCTGTGGCCTTTGCTGGAAGCTGCTGTGGGAGAGACTCTTCACAAACTTCCCCATGTAAAAGCAGTCTGGGGTAAAAACAGTGAAAGTCTGGAAAAACAGTGGTAATCACATCTAGGAGGCCTGGCACATAGGTGAATGAGGGGTTCCACAAATTTTTTTGAGGCTTAAGAATATAATTTGAGCTGAGTTGTGTGATTTGAGTATTAACAAATACTTTTTAGTGCCATTTTTGAAGTAGGTTATTGAAACTATTGTCCACACCTTGCGGGTCTTGTAGCATAGTCACTTAGATAAGATAGATGGTACCTGTAGCTGCACTTCACTTGGGGAATAATTAGTAGCATTCAGCTTCCAAAAACTGAACTTGCCACTTCAACCCCTGCCAAAAGCCAGGGGCTAGATAGGGAGTCTGGGAAAACACTGCTCATGAGCAGGAAATTTCATCAAAAGGAAAGATCTCTCTTGGGAACATCTGCATACTGCAGCTCTCTGAGCTTCTCAGGGTGACCTTCAAACATTTGTATGATGTGGAGAGACCCCTCTAGTGATGCAAGATTTATTCAGTACTTTTTCTACTTACTATAAATGTTTTCCTCAATGAAGAGGGAGAGCCACCACTCTCACACTCTTGTAATACCCATTTTTGGGTTTAAATGTACAGCCGAGCATTATTTCTAGGGGAAGATGATCCTATCCATGGCAGGAGGGATGGAACTAGATGGTTTTAAAGCTCCTTTACAACTCAAGCCACTTTATGATTCTGTAACTCTTAGTGTGGCCACCATGTTGTCCCCAGCATCACCTGGGCTAGGACCTGTCACTCTTCACAGGGAAAAAATCCCAAACTGCTCCAGAGGGTAGACAGATCTTACATAACAGGCACTGCAGGGACGGGAGAGGTGACTTCCTCTGCACTGTGTTATCACTGTGATAAAGCCTAATGCCAGCTGACACTGTTCTGCCAAGGTTAAAGTGATTTGTGGGGCTCTGTTAAGATGCTGCTCAAATATCTTTCCAATCCACAACGTTTTTAAAAAAACAACAAAACCTCATGACATTTAATCTACTACCAATGTATAGTGCTTCATATCATAGGTACCTTATTTGGTAGATATAGGTGTCCTCTGTGCCTATCTCAATAGTATTTTAGCTTACATAGAAGTCATAAAAACTATTTCTAAACATAATACTCTGAAACTGGAATGCATTTTGAGAAGGAAACACTCTGTTTATCTCAGCTCTATGAAATGTTATCAGAGGCATTGATGAGCCACCCCAGGGTGGGATCCTGCTCTGGCACTACTCTGCTCCGGACAGCTGTTCTGTGGCTCTGAGACTGGAAGCAGCTTCACAATCTATACTGAGCAAATCTAACTGTAAAACTAGAAGTAAATAATACGTAGCATCTCTCCCTGTGGTTGTATGCTGTGTACACATAACAATACTTCCAGTTGAGAAAACCATTCCCAATGTGCCTCTTTGGTGACAGGAAACTAGCACTTCGTACAAATACTTTAGTAACGTGCACCCCTATTCTGCTTAATCTTAGCAAGGCTTCTTTATTCCTGTTTTAAATTCAGAGCTTCAGTTCTCTTGATCCAAGAGGTTAAATACTTCAAATCACATCAGTGCCCCAAGATTGTGAAGGGCCAGCTCAATGATGATGACTGCAAGTCGAAACATTAAGAATGCAAATTATCATCCAAGTGACAACTGTTAAGCTGTATTAAAAACTATGTTGCTTCTGCTTAACAGACACACAGATAGAAATGATGCTACTGTGAAATTTGCAGGGGCAACAGAGTTCAAAGTAGAAAGAAAGCATTTGTTCTCTTGTCTGTTCAATTGCTGTTTTGAAAACAAGCAACAGTATCACCTCAAGAAATCTGCAGCTGAGATCTGTCACCAGGCAATGTCCTTACTAATAAATAGAGGATGTTGATGAATAAAGAAAAATAATAAAAGAGCCTTTTGTATTATAAGAAATTCACCTTATTAGACTACTTTAATACTTTCTGTCATTCATAGGTGGCATATAATGGCATTTAAAGTCAAAAGCCTCTGGCTGATGACTGCTTGCTAGTGCCATATAAATTCCAAGAGCTGATAGAGCTTGTCCAAATACTTCTGTACATCACACTGATTTCATCTTTTCCTTCTACCAGGATGCAATCTTAAACTGTATAGGAATTCATTTGCTTTAAATGTGCAAAAAAGATTTCTTTACAAAGTCAACAACCAGCATGCAAGGAACAGTACTTGGCATGTCCCTTTTCTTGATTTTCAGTGGTGCCCATTCTGCTTTTAAATCTCAAATTCAAATGTACCAGCAAAAATATGTCCACTTCTTCCTCCTGCCTCTGCAATTTATTGTTGCTGGAGGTCAGAGGGTTAAATACTATCTTTAGGGTTTTCTTTAAAAAGCTGGATGATTTTATGACACTGCTTGGATCCCACTCTGGCATGGCACAATTCACAGTATTTTGGCTGTCTCGTGGCATTTCAACTTTGACTCCAATAAAAGCAGGATCAAACCTCATTTTCTTCTAAATAATGAGGGTAGTATTGTGGCTTCACTAGAGTGTCCATCCTGAACTTGATGCATCATTTAGCCAATCTGCTATGGTAAATCCCACATCCTTACTCCATCAGTGTGCTTTTATGACAGTGAAAAAACTGATGAAGGCATTAGTGCCAGCCAGTAAGATGGCACTACCTTACTGAAACCAGTGATGTTACCCTCATCATAAAATTTCTGACACTTTTGAGGCCTGTTAGTATCTTGTTTAATGACGGACATCACAACTGTAGGCAGTTTGCAAACAGAAACCTAACCAAATATAAATACAGTAACAGTAACTAAGTTTAAAGAAAAATTGCTTTTAATGCACAGATCTAAGTACTCACCTTGCAGCAAGGAAACCAGACACAGCACAACCGAGCCAATCAGAAAGGTTTCACTAATGCCCAGGGCTTATAAATGATTGTTTCTGAAAATCATGAGAGAATACTTTGCACTTTGGCATGGAAATTAGTCATACACAACTACTCTGTATAGTGTAATACTACATATACGGCAATTTACATTCACTCCTGGTGTCAAACCTGCATTCCTAATAAGATGATTCTTTGGTGAATTATTCTCAAATGCACAAACCAGCTTGTGACATTTGGACATTTTCTCTCTGGCTATCATCACTGCTGCTTATAAGTGGTCTTCCAGACAGAAATGGCTCAGAGGTCTGGTGCAGTCCATTAATTTTTGAGACACTTCCTTTGGAATTGGCCCATATAGAATTGCAACTCTCCAACAAATATCTTTACTTGCTTGGCCCTTAGTACTTGGTAGACATTTTTCCTTGGCATTTTGAACACCAGGTTCTGTGTCATAAAGCACAATTTAGCTCTTTTGGAGAAGCATCTGGAATTCATCTGTGTAAAGAGTGAGCATAGACTTGTAGAAGATAGTGTTTGTAAAATGATTACCCGCCTTCTTGATTTAATAAAGTTTTATAGAACTCCAGATTCAAGTTAATACAACTCTGAAATAACCAATCATATTTATCATATAAAGTAACAACTAATCACAATCTATTTTCTTTGCTGCTTTTCATTTGCTGCACCTCAAAATACTTCACAAGGAGGTAAATATCATTATCCCTAATTTATGAACAGTGCAACTGGCAGACAGAGAAGTAAGACCAACCACCTTCCAAGTTTTTCATGAAGCTTTTATAAACTTGCCAAAACAGAGATCACAAATAGCAGCTAAACAATTGACATCAAACATGGCTCAATGAGAGGATGGTGGATAATTGTAATACGCAAAGATCTCAAACATCTAAAGTTGTTAATATGTTACCATATATGACACGGATTTGCTGTAGTGAATTACCCACAGGGGAAGTCACCAGAAAGAGAGAGACCTCTACTATTGTCAAAAGTATTTCCCTGTTCTTGTTCAGAGCAGGATTCTGATGAGGACACAGCTATTCTGCTGTGAAAAATACATCTGCAGCCAACTACTGCTGAATGCTTAAGAGGGCAGAAAACCAGCTCTAGCCTAAAAAGGCTGAAGTGACTCTTTTGGAATTGTAAGTAGTTTGTAAGTAGGTAATAACCAACATATAATTGGAACTTCCTCTAAGGAATCATCATCTTCCTTCTTAGTGAATTGAAGCTCCACCCAACAGCTCAAGTGTAGGAATGCACTGTTACACAATTCCTGACATTCAGGTAGTGTGACTTTGACTGTATTTTACATAGCTATAATTTGGAGGAAGTCTGATAGGATTAAGGAAATGTCTTTGTTATCTCTAGCCAATGATTTAGCATGAAAACAATTTGATAACTGCATTTCCTGAAACAAAATAATAGATATTGGAATGATATCACCACTGTTTCCTACATCAAAAACATTGTCTTGTCTTACATTTTTTGTACAGAAATCTTAATGTTATATACTTCTTTAAAATTTCAGTTGGTTACTACAGAAGTCTTTAATATTGCTATGCAACAATTTTAATTTATGAGCATGAAAAACTATTTTTATCACATCCTCCAGCTATAGAGTGATAAGCTGTTTAAACTGCCCCAAACAATTTTGCCAATGCACCTTCACCCTGATTAGCAATTTACTTATTATTCCAGTCTTAGGCTTTTCTTGATGAGAAATGGTAATTTGTGCCAAACTAGCATGGCAATTTCTGCATCGGTAAAATCACTGTAAGAATTAGGGCTCTGTCATTTTTCAGTTGCAGCAAATAATATAATTTCAAAAAAAATCAAGACTGGGTTTCATTTCGGTTGGATTTCGGCATGGTCACAAGCCAGCACCACGGTCTGGCACGAGAAAGCTGCCAGGTTGAGTCGACTTCTGAACCTAAATTCCTTCAACGTGGTTATGAATAGAAGTGCAGCCCCAGACTGGAAAAGAAGGTCCTGAAAAACACACATATGAAAGAGTAATTGTTGCTTTTGCTGTGAAGAACATTGGCTTGGGAAAGGCATCCTGCGTCATTGTGTCCAATCCCCTGCTGTCTTAGGCAACCGCAACATATAATCCTTTTCATAAATTTATCAAGTTTCATCTTAAACTCAGTTAGGCTTCTTGCCCCCAATGAGAAGGCTGTTCCCAAGCCTCACTGTGCTGAGGGTTAGAAATATTCTTCTAATTTCCAGCTTACATTTATTCATGGCCAATTCAGGCCCATTTGTTCTTGTGCCAACATTGTTCTGTAGCTTAAATAGCTTCTCTCCCTTTCTTGTGTTTACCACCCCCAATGAACTTAGAGAGAGCAGGCTGTCCCTTCGGCCTCTCACTCTCATGCCATCTTGTTTGTACATGAGCTGCAGTCCCCCCAAACAATGGATGAGCTATTGTTTTAAGAAGGTTAGCTGAAAATAAAAGCAGCACTCTGCCTTGCTGGCTGGAACAGACAAAATCCATCACTGGCATGTCAGGGGATCAGCAGAACCCTCTGGAGCTAAAAGCATCCCAGGGAAAACAGAAGCATAAAGTCATAATAGACCAGTCAATAGACTCAGCATAATAAGGCCAGTTTAACACATTTGCCCAATTATCCCTTACTACTTTCTGAGTCTGAAAAAGCAACAACTGTTCACAGTGAAACCAACTTACTGGTCCAGAGCAGCTAGGCAGGGAAAAATCAGCATTAGAAACTGGGCTAAACTAATATTTTTAGCAATATCAGTGTGCCCGTGGGAGGAGGAAAACGCATCCATGCTTTTAGGCATAATAGGAGTAACTGGTCTGAGAGCCTGTGGTGTGTCCGAGCCAAATGTTTCTCTTACAAAGGCTCCTCTGTGCGTGCCTCACTTAGGTTGGTTGCAGCTGTTAACTTCCAGGAGGCAGGTTCTGAGATTTCTTTGACAGCCTCCAATTTCAACATTGAAAGACTAACCATATTTCTCAACATATGCCAGAACAATTTAAAAAGGTTCTGGCCCCCTTGTGTTTCTAGCTTGTGTGGTTTTTCCAGTGCTTTCATGATTAGGGTAGGAATTTCCAGACTATCATAACGCAAATGGCATTTTCTCAATGAAAAATATTCAAATGGTGGCCATATAAAGGATGAAGTTTTATTCAAATTTCTCCTTCCATATGTTTTAATGTATATATCATATCATATCACATCACATCATATCGTATAATTTCTATTTCTATTCTATTAAGTAGTGGTTTTAATAAGAGAGTTAGGAATGATAGAATCTTCTGTGAGGGACTCATAGCTTGAGGACTGATGACCTGACAATGTAATTCTTGCTATCATGACTAGGGGTGCTGTTATAAGTTCGTAACTCTCTTTTGGCTTCACTAAAATACAAGTCTTTTAAGCAAACCACATTGTTCTGAGGACTTTCTGCTTTCCAATATACTCATAAAAGTCAGAAAATTAATCCATATTTTCTTTTCAAAATTATTCTTGAGCTAGACACAGATTCTTATGTGCTGCTCAGGAAAAAGGGGAAGAAAGAAAGAAAGAAAAAAGAAAAAATAAAAAAGGCTTAAACTTCCAAAATTTCTAAAGACTCAGAGCCAAACCCAAGAAGAAAAAGAAAGGGTCAAACACAGATTCACAAAAAGTCTCATAAATTTATTAAAATGAACTGTGTTACAGCTGCAGGACAGTTCCTGCTTTAACACTTTTAAAAAGGATTTTGTCCTGTTACAAAAAGCTTGCTCTTGATTTCATTCGCAAAGACGAAGGCCTTCTAGCATGTCTTTTTCTGGAAATCCCTAGTTTGCACATCACACATAGCACTACTAAGCCCAAAATGGAGAAGTGGACTCCTTGGGATTACATCCATCCACAGTGTAGTCTTTCTGTTTGTTAGTGTAGTCTTTCTGCTGCACAAGTTTGAAGAGCCAACGAGGTCCACTACTCTGCAGCACTCGTGTCAGCAGTGTCATGGAGAGGCTGCTCCACACCAGGAACCCCTGAGTAGGGCATTCAACACAAGATCAGACCCTGCAGATGGAGCTGGAAGAATAGAAGAAATGTTTTCTCAAGTTGTAACCATCCTCTGCTCATGTTTTGTAGGCAAATTGGTCCATATGGCTCTTTTTTACCAAGATAACTTTTTGGCATAGGCATCATGTCTGCCACAGGAGCTAACAACAAAAAGAAGGGGCTTGCTCTTGGTGTGAGTGCATCGGGAAGGGGAGGATGGATATAACTCCACTCCCAGCCAACTTCTGATATTTCACTTTCAGTTGAAACAGATTTGCTATTGTCCTTGACACGTAATCAAACTCAGCTTCAGCTCATGTATATCTCAGCAAGACAGATTTGGCAGTGGGAGCTGGTGTTGGGCTTCTCAATAAAATTAAGCAGTCTGGGTGCAATGGATGAGGCTATTCCCTTGAATCATCTCACTGTGATTCTGACTTCCTTTTGCAGTGGGTTGGAGGGAGGCCAGTGGTTTGTCAGGGTGCCTTGGGCCAGGAAGAACATTAGGAGAGATAGCAGGGATTTATCCACTCTGTTGGAAATTAGTCCCTCAGTGATCAATGCTGATTTGCTGCTTCTCTGGACAGTCTTTCCTGGCTTCATGGATTAGATGCTGGTAGTGTGGGGAATAACAATAAAACCATTCGCTAGCTGCATCTGGTGCAGGGAAAGCTTTCCAGAGATTATTAGTTTAAGCATCCTAGAGAGACATAATAAAAGGGGAATCATTATTATAGTGTGTGTTTTAGGATATCCACTGCTGCAGAGTCTTGGCATTATTACGTAATTTAAAATAATGAAAACAATTATCCTTCAGGATAAAGAAGACTTTGAAGGCTCTGAGCTATATGTCACTGCCTATGTATTTGTTTGGATAGAAGCACCCTGACTTGGCCATTAGAAGCTGAGTAAAATTCAAGCTCCAGAGGTGAATTTTGGGCAGCAATAGGAAAGCTGTGAGAGTTGGTTTCAACATTATCCCCAGCAGAAGTGACTTCTACATCTCAGAGCTTGCCACTGGGCTGCTGCTTAGCTCAGCCCTCAACCTGTTTGTCCTCAGCTTTGTACTTCTCTGTGGTGCAGGGAAGTACAGAAGAGCAGGAGTGGGTTTTGTCTACAATGGATGCAGTTTTCCTGCGTAGCCACCCAATCAAGACTGTATCTGCAGATGTGTTCGGACACAAAAATCAGAAGGAGATTCACAAAGTTGTTACTGCATCTCAAAATCTCAAGCTAAAAAATTTCTTCCAGAAACTACTTGAGTGCTTTAGGACTCAATGTTTGTGACCCTTGTAACAAGTCTGAGATGGTAGGAGTGAATTCCAAAAGGAAACCAGAAGGACCCAACTCCTGAGTTACAAATATTGTAACCCATGGTAATTGCTTCATGGATATGCACGTGAATTACTTGGATCTGAGCATGGGGGCTTTTTCCCTCATACTTTTTCTTTCTGTGTCATTGACTTGCTGTATGACTCCCATCATACTGTAGGTATTGGAAACTACAGGGACTCTGAATTTTTTAGTAAGGGAATGCTCTTTCTGAGCCTTCACTACAGATTTAGTTGCTTCACTTCAACCCTCCAACTTTATAAATGTCAGCTTTCACTTACTTGTCTCAAAAAAGACTTGGAAAATCCAGTCAATTCAAATCAGTAATATGCCTACCAGACACTGCATAAAAAGTGTTACTTACAGGCAAAGTATTAGTGATTATGTATTATTTTGTCTATATTAAAATATATCAACACTGAACATATTGTCATAGTTACTGGGGGACGTGAGAGGGCTACACAGGCGAGTTGTCTTTATAAAATACCATGTGTTTGGCATGAAAGTTAACTGAGGCAAACATTCTGTTTCAGTAGATGTCATACAACCACCAGTGTGGTGGAGATGACCCTCTCCCACACTAACACAGCCTTGAAGGACTGGCATTATGGAAAGCATCCCATTTTCAAAATGCTGGACCACTTTCATCTCCCTTGCACACTGCAAACTCTTCTTGAAGTCAGTGGGTGGTTGGTCCTAAAAGAAAAGCTGTGTTGAGAGCTGTGTTTTTCTTAGATAAAAGTTACATAGAGAACTCACCCTCTCTGTGCCTTCCTCTGCTTTCCCCAAGTATCAACAGCAGCAACTATTTGTATTGGCCACACCATTATTTTAAACAGAAGGGACTGACTTGCACGCAGCCCACACACAATCAAAATCACCATGTAGCATAAAGCTGATGTCACCTCTTGCTGCTACTCACATAATGGATTTTGTTCTCAGTCTGTGCACCAGTACAATTTTTTTTTTGCTAGGCAAAATCGTTCCAAAAGAAAGAAATGACTGAATCAAAACAGTCTGAAGGATTACCAAAATTCAAAATGAAATGGAAAATACAAAGATGCCACATGAATATTCTTCTTAAAAGTCTCTATCAGCTTGATTTTCACAATCCATTTTTCTTTTCAACCTGTGGAACATCCCCCTCCAAGAGCTAAATGTACACAAATTCCAGGCTTCTCTTCTTTTTCCCCAAAACAATCACTTTGTCACCAAGGCACATATGGGAAATTTATGCCTGTCTCTGCTTGGCATCACTGCCACCTCATGGATTAATGAATTCTGTGTCCTCTAATTCCCCCACATTATGCACCTCTGTTTTGTATGAGTAGCCAAATGTATCAAGATTCATTTTAATGAATGTGAGTCATTCTCCTTATTCAGAAGGCAGGGCTGTTATGTTGTAAGTAAGCACACCATTAGCTGTGCTAAAAATAAACAGGCATTACCTGCAGGAAAACCTATATAGTAAAAGTACACACTGCTAAGTACATTAAAAAAAAAAAAAAAAAGACATGGCCTGGAATGGTGTTCATTCTGTAGACAAAGGAAACAGGATGGATTGCATAGGGTATGTACTGTATCTTTCCACCAAGAGGTCTGAAAGAAGAGTAGGGCCTGAAGATTACTTTACCATGACATTTAAATTCAAAACACTTAATGTCAGCATACTTTTTGTCAATGCTTTACTATGCTTAAGGTAACTTAAGTGTTAGTGCTGAAAGAAAACCAAATGCATGATTTCTTTTAACACCGGTTTTCTTCTATGTCTTGGTTGGTGTAGAACAAGTATTTCCTGTGTGGTTTGACAGAGATTGCAAGGTTTGGAGATTCAAATATTTCAAGGTCAGCCCAATGTTGGCGAAACAGAAAGCATGCATGACTTCGCCATGTGGTATTTCTGTTCCATTATTTTCATGACTTTTACTGTGGTTCAATGGGAAAGGCTCTGGTTGAGTCTCACAAAACCAAGCTCATAAATCAGTAAGTCAATCAACAAGTCTGGGGAACAATATGTTCTTCTATTTTAATTTCTTTGTGGGAAATGTGTAAATAGATACTGGCAATGAAGCTGGAATATAATGGGTACTTGCAAATTAAGGCATCCAATGATTTATCTTCTCTACGTGCAATGTAAAAAGAGGCTATCCTTTCTGATCTGTTAAAATACTATTTTTAAAATAATAAAACATCTTTCATTTTTAAGGATGGGAATTACAGTTTCCAGAAATGTGGGAAGTTAACACACTGAGAAGAAAATTTAAGACTCTCACCAGAACATTTCTGCATGACTGCACACTATCAGAGACCTACCAGCAGCCTGACCTGGGTGGGTATGGCACTAGTTACCTCAGGTTCAAGCTGTCCCTGTAGCTCTCTCAGTGAAGGACCTCCATGTATCTTTGCCCACGTGTTTCCTACTCAATGACAAACAACAGGCTTACTGGTTTCTCAGCAGTGTCTGGAGATTAATTAGTTAATGTTTGCACAGAATTGATAAAGGCAGTCATAAACCGTAAAATGGAAAGCATTTAGCAAAAGAAAGGAAAAAGGTTTAAAATCACTTTGTGCCTACCTCTTTGCTAATGAGATTTTACTAGTGTTTTAACAACTAGTTGTTGTCTGTACAATTGAACCCAAACAGCTAATTTAAGCCCCCTTACTGAAGTTCTTTTAAACAAAACAAACAATATGTATTATATGCTGAAAATTTATTATGGAAAGAAACAGAAGTCATTTATAAAGTTGCATCATCTATTCCAGGAAAATAATGCAGAACTTGTGATTTAGGAAGCCAAACACCAACCCTACATCAAAGAGTCAACCGAATGTTTACTACAAACAGCTGACGAATGGCAATTCATAGCTCAAAAATGTCCTCAAAACTGCTCGTCAACCTATTTTAAATAATTTTATTACTTCTTTTGCTCTTGTTAGAAAGGTCCATATTTCTGGATGACTTACAAATGGGAAGAAAAAATTAGCCTTTGATAAACCAATTGCTTGCAAACAGTACTCTGTCCTGCCCTAAGGACCTGACTTTCAAGGTGTATTTGGGCAGAGAAACCATAAGTGGACTTTTCGAAAGCTTCTAAATATCTAAATGAGGTACCTATGAATTTTTAAAATCTCATTTCTGCCTGTCCAAATCTTGGCATGTTTAAATGCCTTTAAAAGCTGACCCCATGTTTTTGTAATGCGAGAGGCATTATCTGAAGGCTCTTCACCATTTCAAGAGGCAGCTACTATTACTGTACCAGAGTATGTTCCTCAGATGAGGCCAACAGGTGTAAGTCAACACGATCAAGCAGCACAGCAACACAAAGTGAGTTATGCTATTTCTGGCTTCTCCTGCCTTTATCAAGAGGAGACAATTAGCTTGAGCGTTACCTCCTGTCTTCAACGTGTTCTCTCAAACTGCAATCTAGCTTAAGCTTAAACATGGCCTAAATTGTGCAGGAACAGGTACTGGAGAGGAATGGCAAGATAGTATCTCAGACTTGAATGGAGAAGCTTCCAGTGACAAATTTTAATGAGATACATCTTCAGGCATGATCTAGTATTTGAGTTTCAATCTAAAACACGGAGTCCATCCTTCTACTTCCGTAAAGATATATGGTATTTCTAAAAATATAATTCCCGGTGAAGTCAACTGAAGAGTATGCACTGCGTTCAGTCACAGATGTAAATACTTAATATAGGATTTTTCAACTTGAAAGATGTCTTCTCCCTTGCAAAAGTATGGAGGCCAGATGTGTCAAGGGTTGCTTGAAGAATAGTTATGGAATGCACCACTCAATCCTACTATAAATTGCAGCAGGTAAATTTTTACCTGAAAATAAAGTTCTGAAACAACAAATTGATAAGTAGTTTAGAAGCTATCCACTTCTACCTGTAACATAGACAACAGCAAAACTAATTTGGAGTGGACTCCAAGTGCCTGGCTGGAACCATTGGTGAAAGAGCTGTTCTCTAGAAAACAAAATGGTTGTTAGCTTCCCCTGATTGCAGTGATAAATTCAAATTCTAAAAGAAGGCATAGGAAGACAGAAACTAAGAAAATATAAGCAAATAAAAAACCATAAGCTGTACATTGGAGAAAAATCTGGCTGGCTTTGAATCTTGTTGATGATAACACAAAAAATTAAAACCTTAATTTAAAATAAGCGTCTTTCATGAGTTTATCTATTTTTCTTAATTTGTGAGTTTTTCCAGATATTTTCTTGACTATACCTACTGTGTAAAATGCTTGTAGGTTTGGAAAAAACTTTATATATAAATATACATGCTCATATGTGAAGAGTTTTATGTATATAAGGTTTACAAAAACACAGAGCACACAGTGCATTGTGGGTCTTTATGCCATATAAATAGGTTGTTTTTCTGGACAAAATGGTCCATTCTCTGTCTCTATTTCAATGACTTAAAAACTTAGAGCTAAAATGCCAGCAAAAATTCAGGCGCCTGAATTTAAACTTGAACTTTCTAAACTATATTTGCAGTACTCTGGGAAACACCCCCTCCATTTAATTAACTTTCTGGAATATTCCTGTAATACAAACAGAGCATCAGATACAAAAGTAGATGATGTAGATTATGTTAAAGACATAGGCTGAATTATTATCATCACAGCACTTGGTCAGTCACATTTTTCAGAGCAATAAAGGCTGGCCTTAGACTTGCAAAAACAGGCAGCTGCACAAGGTGTCTCCTTGCAAAGAAATTGCTTTCTGGCTGCTTTGTCAACAATGTGGCTTCCCCTAGGCAAGTCTTGCTTGCCCTTGAAAGAGTTGCAAGACCCGTTCTGCACCATAAATATGATCAACAGATAGTGGGACAGATTTACTGTGTCTCAGTCCTGTTCTAATCTCTTCCTACAATATCATCAATACCCTCTGTTGTAAAAATTTCCTAGCACAACAATATGAGCCTGCAAATGTTTGCCTTTGCTTTACTGCAACTGAGTTGATGGCTCCTTGGTATCCTTGAGGAGGGAAACTGAATAATACAGATGTTGAGTGGCATGGGGGTCTCCAAAATAGCTAATCAGAAAGGATTGCCTGAGCATCCCCAGTTGGTGCTGTGACTTTGTTAAGGCCTTTGGACAACACAGTGGCATTGTAGAGGTCTCAGCTTTATGAGAGGAAGAGCCAAGCAGCATACAAATCAAAGTACAGTAGTGGAATTGTGCAACACCGGTGGAAAACTTGGAAGGTAGAAAAAAATATCACAGAATTCTGATTGCTTTGTGCTTCCTGGATTAGCTCAGCTACTGTCATTTCCTGCTCTAAAACTCCTCTTTGACAGTGCACTCCTCACTCCTCATTTGCAGTAGGAGCTGTTGTGCTGTCTGGAATCAATTAGCATAAAAGTCCTATTTTTATTAATGTAGTTTCCTTGTTGCAGTTTCTGCTGTGATTGAAGGCTTTCAAAGGTCAACCCAAGCATATCAATGGGAGGGTGTATCAGACACTGTAGAAATGCACTGACAAGCCCTTTAACAACTGCTCTTTGAGCTGGGCAGACAGTGAAAGATATCCAGTATGAAACAGCTTGGAATAGAATATGAGCAGGATTCTAAAGTCTGTAATATCCAACCAAACTCCAGCTGCCTAAACAGAAATCAAACCTCAAAGATTTCCACATCATGAATGACATTTGAAGCCAACATGTTGGATTAAATGACAAACTTTTACAGATGAACCCTTTTCTACTTTTTTTTTTTTCATTTCTTGGAGTATGCCGGAGTGTCTTTGGATTCTAAATGAAATAACTTTTATTGGCTACCTACTAACAAAATCAAACAACTTTCAGTGGCATTTTTCATGGATTTGTTTCCTCTTATCCACCTAACCATAGTCCTTCTTCCCTGATGAGTAAGGCAACTGACCAGCTTAGTCATAAATCAAACCGTGACCTTGGATGCTGAAAGACATTACTTTTGGATAGTCTCTGCAACATATGCTCTACTGCCAGCAAACTAAGCCATGTCCAAAGATATTTGCTAAGGGCTTCTTAGTATAAAAGTCCACCTATGTGTTATATGTAATATAAAAAATTAATCCTAATGTCTGTGCTGAAGTGAGAGACGAGTCCTTAAAAGAAAACAAACAAAAAAGTTTGACTTCTTTTATGAACACATCATGAAATAATTATAGACTTAAAATTAAACTATTCACCTGGACTATTTATTAATGGTTGGAGTTGATGATTTTAAAGGTCATTTCTAGCTTATGCAATTCTATGGTTCTATGATCTTTCAGCAGTAAATCAAAACAGATAGGTAGACATTTTCCTAGAAAAAAGTACAAGAAGATTAATGAAGTCTGGCAGGATGACTGGTAACCACAGTTCTGTGTTTGACAGCCCTGTGTTTGAGTTTACCTGGTCAGTAGCTTAGACAGAAGCAGTTCTGAAAAGGATGTCCAGAAACACAAGAATGTAAGACAAGACAGACCTAAGCTAAGAAACTAAAATGGAAGCTTCAGCAGGTTATGTCATACCTGAAGTAAAGTGCAATGCTAATTTTTTTTACTTTATCTTATAAATGTAATGCAATTTACTATGTAGGAGAATTCTAACAGATTCATAATATATAGAAGAAAGTCTTCCAGAGAAGCTCTGAAGGCCAATCTTTAACTGTTAGGTGCTGTGCTTATTTTTCAGTGCTTAGGCCCTGTTGGAATTGAAGCTTCTTTCATTTATTTCAGATTATATTCTGAAAACAATAATCAAGTCTCAGAAAGTGCCAAGGTCCTCACTGGCCATTTTATACTGTTTTCAATTCTGACTTATTTGATACACAAGTATAAAACCAGTTCAGTACGGAAATACAATTTTTCACATTTTTTTTTATTTTTATGTAAAATTGTGTGTGTATTTAACTGTCACTTTAGGATGTTAGCTCTGATTCCAATTTTTGGTATTATTAGCAATGAATTGACCAACCGGATAATAAAAAATGTCCTCACTACATCATATGTCTTAGTAGCAATAATAATAGTAATAATTATAACAAAAATCCTAGTAACACAATTGTCACATAAATGGCTAATTTATTAATTAATGTTTTGTTAAACCTTGCTCTTCTGATTGTCTATTAGTTGACAACTAATGGCCTTGAAGTTATAACGGTACACTTGTTCTTAATTGCTAATGTCTGATCTCTCTAGTCATAATGATTTTATTGACAATATCTGAATCACAAAATCAATTTGCTTCTCTTAGGTAAAGAGGTCATTTAAGTGAAGTCAGCCTTTAACAAGGGGGAAACATGAACACATTACATAACAGCTATTTTTTTTCATAATTACATTAAACAGCACACCTTCATATGTACACTTCCACGTGGTTAAAAAACCCCAAACAACCAGCACTGCATTAGAAGGGTTATATCTGTGATTGCTTCACCTCCTCATTTGCATAGTTGTATATATCAACAGAGAATAGCATTAGCATGAAGAAACAAGCATAGATATAAGGCGCCAAGTGAAGGCATCTCTGTGAATATAAGAGTGATGAGGGGCCAGCAAACCACGGTTGTCTAATTGCTTCGTTTACATGGACATCGGTGTTCACAACAAAACATTGGTTGTTGTACTAGAAATGTCTCTGTGAGTACAGTTGAAACCACATGAAAGTGAGTTAATGTATATTCTGGAAGCTGCTGTCAAATGTCAAAACGTAACCAGTAAGTTGTTTTCAAATTTACTCAAGGACCTAAAAGAAAGAGTTGCCCAGACAAACTAAATAAAAGAGAGGATAGAGTCTGAATGAACTGCACCCTGCAAGACCCACATGGAGAAAAGAAGATTTTTTACCTTTTTTTTTTCCACTCAAGGTAAAAAGTAGACTCTGGTAAACAATAAAATTTGTATGACTTGTGATGCTTATTTTTAAATCAATTGCAATGGCATGGCGATTCCACTGTTATCCACAGAATTTGGTCATCACTGGAGATTTCACTGTAAGAAAATTGTATTTCAGAACACTCAGTGCATTTCCAGGCTGGGGCCTAGATACTACAGCAAAAATCCCTGATAAGTAATGAGAAATATGACCAAAGAAATGACAGACATGTTCTGGCTCTGGCTTGCATCCTATCAATCTACACAGACAATTCGTGGAGCCTTTTGTTCAGCCTCAGGTGGAAGATGCAGATGCCACCACTCCTTGATGTCCTCATCCTTCAAAACAGAAAGTCTGTCCCTGCCTTCAGGTGTGCAAATGCAGCTTCTTCATTCCTGCAAGTGCAATTCATGGGGGTTTTCATCTGGCAAGCAGTATTTTTGCTCCCTTTTTTTTTAAACAGAGCTACTATGTGCAAGTGTCCTCCCCAGATGCTTTGAGTTTAGCATCCATAGTCTGGGGTCCATGGGCAGCACTGCCAATTACTCTGTGCCTGCCTTTCTGTGGAAAAAGAAGTCCCAGAGGTAGTGCAGGTGAGGTAAGAGCATGTAGGCACTGACATGGCCACATTGGTTCCATACCTTCTGTGATCTTGTGATCCTAGGCAAGACTCCTGGAGTTCCTTGTCTGCTGTTAGACCACACCGTAGAGTGAGAGTAAAATCAAACTCTGTTTAGCATGTGATGTTATTTAAGTCAAGTGAAAAAAACCCACCACTAAATAAAGAAAGAAAGCATGAGACAGAGGATTAGTATATGAATGTGTAAGTAATACACAGGTAGAAATTTTATAATGAAAGGATAAGGTTGCACAGTGAGTGGCTACCTGTGAGTAAGAAAAATACAGGTGCATATATAAGAAATACCTTTTTCATTCAGGAATTCTAGCAGTATGGTTTTTACTTGCATGTTCTGCTATGAATGGAGTACATACATAATTATTTTTAGTAGCACTTGGCTTAATAATGGCGATACACAGAGATTTGGTGCGTAACATTTTACAACAAGTTGCCATATAATTTGAAAGTAATATGATGCCTTCTGCTTCTTGTGCAATGAGCCTGCTCATGCTTTGAGAACAGCTGGGAAAATTGTTTCTGCACACAATATTTTACTATCTGTCTCCTACAGCTTCTGAAACCAACGTGCAGTTTTGTGTGCATCATCTTAGTTGCAGAGCTGATCATAGTAAAAGTTACCTTAATTTTTGTTATAATCTTTTAGGGATCCCAGGCCTCAGTGGACAGCAACAACAGAGCCTTTGTAGAGATCTTTAGGCACTGGCCCCAGAACTGCAATTAACTCAGAAAGATTGCAAGGAAAGGGAGGAAGGTGAAGGCATGCCAAAGAAATAAGATGTAGATTAAAATCCTACATCTCAATTGCAAAGTAAGTCCAGATTCCATCATGTTACAGCAAGAATCTGTCGAGAGCCTTTTTGTTCACCCTAAAATATTCTGTGAGATTCCCTTTAAATACTATATGAGTCTTGCCAGTTGAAAACAATTGCACACAGTTCCCTCTAAATACCATTATTTTGCATAAAAGTGATTAAGGGAAACATAAGGTACTTCATTACCTCTAAGGCTTGGACAGTTCCATCTAAAGTAAGTAAAGAGGCTCCTCGTGCCTTTGGTCTTAGGCAGTCTGATCCCAGAGGAGCTCTCTCTCCTTCTGCTCTTGCTTCTGGTGACTCTTGCTTGTTACTGCTATTGTGCCTTGAACAGGGGAGAATAAGTGAACATTTCCCATCCCTTTATCGGTCACGAAATGAAAAGCAAATGCAGAACCTGTGAAATGCGCTCTCATGGGAACATAGGGAAAATGTGACCATTTAAATTGAATTTAATGTCCTATGTCATAATGTCACATGTGTGCACTACAAGCAGCAAAAGAAGGGATGCCTAAATAATTCCATGAAGAAATCTCCCCACAGGTCATTGCCAGAAAAATAGGAGGCAGTTTGAATTCAGCCCCTGTTATTTAAACTTAGGACTATAAGATCAGTAATTAAGGGCTGACTTGCTGCATTAGTGTGTGCTACACTCTTTAAATATCATTTGCCACGTAGTATATGTCTAAACTGATACGTGTACCAGCCCAAGTTGCCTGGGTCCCATCCTTCCCTAGCCAAACTGTTATGATTTCTCTCCACTTCCTGTGGCTGGTTTTTCTCCCCCAGTAAACAAGGAACTGAGGAAGGGAGTAGTGTAGATATCCAAACCTGATTCTCCAAAATGAGGGTGGCATCAGGATACACAACTTGATCTGTGGTCTCGGAAGTACTTCCAGGTGCTGCATACTAAACATACCCAAAGAGTGCTCTGGCAGAAAGCCTAGATCTTGTGGTATGGAAAAACTCTAATAAGCTGTTGACGATGCATATATGGAGATTGCATATACAAAATTTTCTAAAACTTCTTCAACTCAGCTTCTTCTAGAGCATTGGACATCCCATATGTTTTTTCTTAATTGTTCCCTCAAAACAAATCATTGTTAAATCCATACATATTTTGCATGCATCTTCATTGGGGAGGAGTAGAACAAGCCCATACACAGCATTTTCAGGTTGAAAGCATCTGACAAGCATCAACTAATTATGCCATTTAGAATAAAATGAAGAGGGACTCATCTGCATAGCTATAGTTACCCGCGTCTCTCTTTCAGTCAAATGGCATCTAGGCAGTATAGACAGGAGTCTAGGGCACTATTCATCTTGTCCTAAAGCAGCCACCTAAAGTAGATCAGATGTGTGTAACCTAAAACCACCTTTTTCTCTCTACTGACTGTAGGCTGTGTCTACTCTGACTGCCTTAACTGTAGGACACTTCAGGTATTGAAGCCTGACTGGGAATAACCTTGTGTCTTATATCCATTATATTCGGCTCAATTATATCCAGCTGAGAAACCAACCCTTTCAATAATTTAAATTGCCCGAAGAAGGAATAAGAAATTTCAGATGTACAATAGAATATATCCCAATAACTATTTGTTAGCAGTATGCTCTTCATGTTAAATTCAGCAAATAGATTCAATATTTGCTGTTTGTACTGTGATTTTTAGTTTCTAAAAGACTTGTTTGCTCTACTCTGCAGCGATTTTTTTTCATGTTACAAATGATAGGCATAGTTTCTTCACTTCAAAATATTGATAACATTATCTATTTTAACTATTTTAGCTATTTTGACAGCACTCTGGTGGTCAAAACTGATCATCCCTATGTACTTTCAAATTATATGATCATCATTAGAATATTTTTGTGCCATTTAAATATTCTACATATCTGCTTTTTCTACAAGAAATCGTGTTCATTTGTTAGGAAAAAAAAAAGCCTTGCAAAGAGGAGTCATGAAGAAGCAGATGACATGTAAGTTAGTCATACTTCCTTGTGGCTTGTCTCCTAAAGACATACATGGCCAATCTGCTCATAAAATCCCCAGGCACACTGTTAATAGTGAGAGATGCAAAGCCTATAGCTTTCAAACTTCTGGCTGAACTTCTCAAAGTTTTCAGATAACAAATATAGTCGGCTAAATATTAATGGTTCGGCAACAAAGAAGAAGAAACAACGAAGAAGAGAAAGCCAGTCTCACATAACAATTTGGTAGCAGATGATTCAATGAAGCCTCTTTGAGAGAGGGCTGTAGCCAATGCCACAATAGCAGCACTATTAGCCATATGGAAGTCTAAGATTTGGAAGGATGGTTGCAAGTACAAACCCACCCCCTCATCTCCTGGCTTCCAAGGGAAAAGGACAGCAAAGCATCTCAGTTTCAAATCTTATCCACTTTTAAAGAATATCTAATTTTTTTTTTAGTCTTTGTGTATGAGAGTACAGCATTCACACAGTGAGCCCTCTACTCCCCAGGAGCATGGAAGAAAGAGTGACTCATGACTCAGGATGATGATGCTGCCTTGGCAGTGGTGGAGGTTCCCACAGCGAAGCTCAAAGGTGATCCATGGTCCTTTAATACAATTTAGGGCAACCACTAGATGCCTTAAACTACACAGAGAAGGAGTCATATGAAGTAACAATGAGCTGCTTCATTGAGGAAGAGCAATGAACTCTCTGTGCTGAAAGTATGGAGAGCCTAAGACTTCCATCTCTAGTCTATCAAAAAATCCCTCCACGAGGAGACAATTAGCTGGGCTGAGCTCAGTGTGTTATTGTTTACATACAGCCATAGATGGACAGATACATAAACAGTGCAGCAAATATTTTCTATCACACAATGTATTTGTCCTTATATGGCAGCTTACTTCCATGCTTTCTTCTAATAGGATTACAAATGAAAAAAAAAAGTGTGATCTTCAAGGAGAAATAAGTTTGGCAGCAAGAAGAAAAGGAGATGAGTAATACTTCTGTTTCTGCTTTTCAGAAGGTTTTATTTGAAAGCTCTGTTGTGCCCAAAGTGTTGACTCACCCATGTCACTTTTCAGCATCCACATTTACCCTGAAGCAGAGCAAGCTTCTATATGGGGACGTAAAACGGGGTTGCACTGGGGAGCAGTGAGGGATTCACATAGTTTGTACATGGGAGTATAGTTTGAGGAGCTTTATAGCAAATCTGCTCATTTCACAAAAAGAAAAAAAAAAGAAAAAAAGAAAAAGGAAAAGAGAAAATTTGCATTCAACTTTCAGCCTGGTAAGCCTAAATTAAAATATGAAAGTCAAAATGGGTTTATTCTTTCCTGCACATTATTGCTGGAGCCTGAGAGACAGATTGTCCTTGAGCAGCCCTACATTTCAGTGTACACCTTCAGTGACCTCTGAGTACCCTGACTGCCACCTGTGGGTGTGCACAGGTGGGATCAGCTGTACTTTGGAGTGACTTACAGGGAGTTACACTACTGACAGTAAACTAGGAGGAATGGGATGTGGCTCAGCCTCTTAGCCTGTATTACTCATCAAGTTTAGCAAGTTTAAAGATCATTAAAACTATTTCTGTAGCTTAAGGTCACCAGATGTAACTCTGAATGCACACAGGCAGCAAAACTGGGGAAGAACTTGTCGTTTTACATAGTTCCTTTTCAAAGCAGAGCTACACCTTTCAAGTCTTTTGTTTCTTACACACATGAATAGACTTCTGCCTTCTCCCACTCCTGTTCTGCATAATAAATCTGGATCCTCTCTGTGGACTGTAAGCAAAATTGCAGCTTCCACTGGGACAAAGTGATTAGAAGGGTTCAGAAAATGGACAGCCATTTCTAGGAACTGCTCTGAAAATTTATTATACTATGCATAATATTTTTGCTTGATAATACTCTGTTGTTTGCTGCAATTAATATTGTTTGAATTTAATTCACTGAAGTGAGTTTAATGTTGAAATGTTAAGTGTTTCAAGTAAAATAGAAACTGACAACTCTGAGATTAGAAGTTTTCACAATAAGAAAAGTTCAGAGCCCAATCTTGTAGCTGCAAAAGCATGAGAGTAATTTGACTAGCAAGTGCTCATAGACTACTTAGCAAAAAATTACCATATCTGCAGAAAACAAAAATAGTTCTGATAACAATTTGCCAACAAAAAGGGGAACCAAAATAACAAAGTGTGAGATGAAAAATGAATACATATATGAGATCAAACATGAATACCTATATGAAATAAAATGTCAAGACAGCATATATGAAAATGAGAGAATGGGAGGACAAGAGATTCAAGCTTCCAAGATCATGAATATAATAACTACAACTATAACATGTCAGCTGGATCCTAAACAGTTCAAATAATCTAGATTGAGTTAATCATCACAAATATGAATTTTTTGTCCAAATCTATAAGAAAACATCTAACCTCCCAGGCAGAAACATAACTACATTTTATAATTCATTCTGACAGCAGAATTATAATTAATTCACAAAATGCAGATTTAAAGGTGGTGAAATACATATATATATATATCTATAGAGATATATGAAAGACACTCAGAAAAGAAAATATGTTCACACAGCACAACTAACCACTAGCAATAAAAGTCTCTCAGGAGCTGTGTGTAAATCTCATCTTTACTGGAATTCTAAAATAAGAGGAAAGAGGAGGAGTGAGCTACATTTTTTTTTCACACCCTTTCCCAGAACACCTGACAGTGACAATAGGGACTCAGAGATGAGCAGACCAGAAGGTGAAACATCCACACAAGGTTCAGCCTCAACTCTGAACGGCAACATGTGGCACTGTGCAAAACGCCTTCTCCAAATCTCAGGATAGCAGTGCATAGGAAAGCTATTACATCAAATATCTTAAAATTATTTCTAGGAAAATGACCAACAGCCTGAGGGGTTGATTTTTGAGTGTACAGTTGCACTATGGATCATAATATCTCTGAACTCGCAACATAGCATTGCTAACCTACATGAGATCAATTGTGCTTTTTGGGCTTACCTTTCACTCTGCTGTAAGCTGATTTGTATTTAGAGGTGAAACTAGTGTCGGGAAAAAAACATGTTTTCTTCCAGTTTCATTTCCCATGACCACATTGGTCCTCCAATGAAGATGGTGACTAGCAGACATGCATCTCTCCCTGCTCTAGCAGACTGATACCCTAGCAAGGGAGTCTAGACAGACACTTGAAAACAGACTTAATAATAAAATTCTACCTATTTAAATCAGCCTCTCCCCACCAAATTAGACAACAAACCTCAGTTTTGACAGGAAGAATGAATGTCACTCATGCACAAGAAAAAATACCATGTATTACAGTACCCTCTAGTGACTCATACCATAGCTGGATTTCAGCTAGCATTCAGCACATCCCAGGATAGATCCCACCATGTCAAAAGTGCAAGCCCCAGAGTGCCCCAGGGTCACCCCTGAATGTAGATAAATCAGTCTCCAGCCCTCTTTCTTAGGTAAAGTAACACTGAGTGTTGAGTGTTCATTCATTTCTTGTTTGCTTCAGAGTTTGACTTTCTTAATTCCAAATACCCAGCTTTTAAAATCTATGTGAGCTAGCAGCTAGACACTCACTATTCTTTGATCTCACAGTATGAGCTTCCTACACAGCAGGAAGACAATATTTTTTTCATGTCAAAATCCAGTCATATCTCGGAAGGAAACAAAAATAAGCTTTTTCTTCTCTGTCCCAGTTTTCATCACAAAACCTTTGGCCCCTGTTGCTTTCATAAGATCTTTCCTCCCTGTCTGACACATGAACTGTGGGAAATCTTTCCCAAGTGCGATTAAACCCTTCCCATCAACCCATTCCAAAAGCTGCTTTGGATTCAGTGTCCCTCAATTCAAACGCTCCTTTCCCCTCCTGTGGGCTTTAACTCAGGAGCTGGCAAAAATATTAATATCACCTGAATGGCCTGGCCTTGAAAGGTCATCTTCAAAAGTATTGTAACTCCCTTCTTGACTGGTGTTCTATACAGCAGACTGGAAAGAAAAGGAAACTTCAGCTAGCTTTGTGCCTGATTTCCTTACTTTTTAACTGTATTTGTTACTCCAGTTTCTTGAAAATAGTCAAAGAAATTTTCTGACTTAGATCACAGGTAACACAAAGAGATTGGTATTAGCAAAGCGAATATCTGTAGGGTTCCATATGTGCTATATATTTTCAATAGTTGCAAACTCTACCTGTAACGAGATCTAACTGCTTTTCTCTTCAAAGTTACAGACCTAACGCTTTGAAACAGTTGCCTTTTAGCTAATGGACCTTAAAGCCAGTCACAGTTTAGGCAAGAATGTTTTGAGAGCCGAGAGTGAAGAGCTTTTTGGGAAAGAGTTTCAGGCTTTCTTCAGAAACTTTACATCTCATGGCTGAACAGTTGTTCATGCAGGCGTAGCTGGAAAAATGTGCCGAGCAGGCTGTCGGAGAAGCATAAATGCTTCTTGAATGGATTTATGGACGGATACCTGAGCAGTCAGCACTACATGATGTGGTATTGAGTTATTTTAATCCTTTTCTCTGTCCATTTATGCCTTTGGTCCCATTCCCAGAGTGGCTGAGTCACCTTTCTGAACTTATGGCAGAGAAAGGCAGTAACTTGGAAGCGAGCAGGATGCCAATGTTTGAACCCTAAGCTGGGTCTGCTGATGTTACGTCCCCACCATTCCCAGAACTTGCAGGGAAAACTGTGTCTGGTCTGTTTCATTTAACACAGCAAGCTGCTCCACCAGCAGCTCCACACACCACAGTCCAGCGCACGGACACGGCAGCTCCAAATTCTCCAAGTCCCCAGATATCAGCTGCAGAAGGCTTTCTGAATTTGGGCTTAAGGATGAGCAGACAGCAACACGACAGGCAGCTATCATGACTCAACCTTGATACTAGGCAAATTGAGTAGTCAAATAAATCACTGTAATTCAACCTAGCAATTCAAAATACCCCACGCTCCTGATTCTCTGGTAAGCTACATCATGTAGTATACGATATATATTTTCAGCGGTTTCAAACTGCCAAAAATTTGGTATTATTTCTCAAACAGGAAATAAATTAATGAAGGATATGAGAGGTAAATGAAAACATGTCACAGAATGAAAACATAGTTCAAAAGCTCTTAATAAATTAAAAGTTACAAAAAGCAATTTACAGAGTGTTTTATGTATGTCACTACGATGAGGTTTTATTGGTGTGATATCATAATTTGGCTGTCTCTGATCTCTCTCTTGGCAGCAATAGCTCCAAAGACATTATGTGCTGATCATGCCAGCTCAGAAAGCTGAATGCCAGAGGTCTGCTTTATTTGGGCAGTAATCAACAGGACTTTTAGGTTTACCTAAGAACTTCCACATCAATTCTCACAGCACCAGATCTTTTGGTCTTTCTTTTTTGACTTTAATAATTGATTTTGTGCAGAGAAATTTAGTAAAGTTGTCACAATATGCTGCCTATATTGCATGCTTTTCAGTTGTTTTCCAAATTTCCCATGGAATTTTCTGTGTTTACAAATGTATCCAGATTTTACTTTGAACTTTCTACCCTCCTCCTGCCCTTAAAGATAAATTAATTCCTTAACATGTTTGTACTTGCAAATTCATAAATTTATACAGTTCATGCCACTTTAATACCTATTAAACTAATTTGAAGTCATGTCAGGCCAACTATCCACAGTAAAATGGATTAGAAAAGCCAGTTGATCAGATATAGAAAGGACTCCGGGCATTTTTTCTGTCTAGCCTCCATGAATTTAGAGTACTATTTTCATACAAATAATTCTGTTCTCTTTAATTCCTTTGTGATTAAGCTAATTCACAAATAACATTGGTTCTTAGAGAATCATTAGTGTAAAGCAGAGCAGACAATGTTTTTAATTAGGGCTTTTCATACCTCCTCTATCCATTTGGTAATAAAATTACTTCTGTATTAATTGATTAGTTATTTTAATTTACACAGCAATAAGTGCTGATATACAGTGGCTATCAAACATCTTTGTTAAATATTTTTTCAGTACAACTGATATTTATTTCCCAGAGAAGTTGAAGATATTTTGTTTAAAGCTTTCTGATGTATGTGCTATGACTCCTGACAATCATTCTCACCAGAACGTAGTAGACATATAAGTGAATTTTAACCTAACACAACTTTATTTTTGTTTCTACTAGAGATTTTCATATTGCTGAAGGAATACATAGGTTCTTTGAATGTCGTAAAATTATGTATAAGACTTTGCTGTAAAAAGAGAGTCTTCAACTGCAAAAGAATGCTTATCTAATATAAGCTAAGAGAAATTTTGTGTTCTCAATTATATTTACACTTCTGTCAGTTTTTGACTCAAACAAATAAATTGAAATACTTCAGCTTACTGAAGTGATTAGTCATTTTGGATGGTTGTTGGGAAATCAGTTTCTCATGCATTTTTAAAATAGAACAAATCTACATTTGGAATAATGGATTAACATTATTAGATCATACACAAAACTTCTATTGAGGTGGCTATGTCAACATGGATATACGATTAAAATATTTCTGAAATCCTACTTTCCATATTTTATTTTGAGAATAATGTCCTGACTTCTCAGCTATGCTTATTTCTTCATACTGAAGGATAGAGATGAAAGGGGGGTTCAGATTGATTAATTATAAATGACCTCGCTCAAATGGCCATATGTACTGCTTGGTGAACATAACAGTGTTGATGCAAATATTAATCAGGATCTGCTTACTGTGCCTTTCCTCTGGAGAAGGAAAGCTGCTGGCCACATTGCTACATTCATGTCCTGTTGCAGCAAGGCAGCTGACTAATGCAGTGCACTCCATGCCCACCCCCAGCCACTTATCCCTGTCCCTGGGGGTTCCTTCTCCCTCCAGCAGGAACGGGGCTTTCATGCACACCTCGCTCCCATCATAATGTCATGCTGTGGTAGGAAATTCAGTGGATGATACTCTGCTGTTCTCCTCAGTAGCTGAAAGGTTTGTCATGTGATTACTGGCATGCATAAAATTATCTGATCCTCTCTTACATTTGTGAGCAAGGGTGGAAATTGAAAGAATTCATGAGTTCTCATCTCAGATCACTGGTACACCCTTCATTGCCATGCCTTCAGGCCACGCTTTGGACCAGGAAGAGAAGAGCTGAGTGAAAAATTAAGTCTTGCAATAGAAGTTTTAAACAAAGTGTTTGATATGCAAAAAACCCAAATTTTGAGCTTAACCTGTGTTAATCAAGTTTATCAGATTTTATCATAGCTGTTAATGTTAGCAGACATTTCTGAACGCTTCTCCAGCAACACACAAACACAAGTAACTAAGAAAATACAGGGATTAGTGAAATAATCTCCAATGGTATCTCCCATCTCATGGTAAAGCACAGGGCAGAATGGTTAACATTTGGGAGAGAAGAACAGCAATTGCTACTATACAATTCCATTATCTCTTCCTTATCATTTGATGAAGCGTCAATCATTTAGAAATATCTGAAGCCAGATATGTGTTTCCAATTTAATTTATTTAGTTTATTTTTTTTCCTCAAAAAGAGGCCAGAAGACAGAAGATACATTTTTCCCCCAACTAGAAACGACCTCATTGAGGCATTTATTTTTACAAGTTACAGAACTCTGACACAGAAAAATCATTAAGTGAATGTCACCCATTCTGCTCACTGAATGACGCCAACATCCCCTGGGAAAATAACATGCAATCATGTGGTCACACACTGCATATTTGGGACATTTTGCAACTCTGGAATATCTGATTTTTGAATATTTACCAATCCCTTAAGACAATTTTTGCATGCCATATTTATAATTCTGCTTTGTCCGTCCTTTTCCTTTCTCATACCTTCTTGACTCCCATAGCTGTTGCTTTACATCTGCCACAGGACTGAAATCTTTTAGGGTAGGAAATACATCTGTGGAAAAGTCAGAATGACAACCAGCGTGTGAACATTTGCACAACAGCTAAAAGAAGGCCAATGTAAGTCACCATTTTAAGCCATAAAACAGCATTTCATGAAAGAAGAATCCGTTGCATTTGGGAAGACTATATTAGGCATATACCAAGTATAGAATATGTTAAGAATATGCCTAGTTACTGTAAGGTGAGCTTTACACTGAGCCTTCAGGAAAGTTTCAACCCAAACAATGATAATCAACAGAGATAGTGACAAATGGAAAGGAAGTGGGGAAGAATAGTGACATTTGGTGCTGAACCATATGTGCGTGGTTTGAAAGACATGACTGAATTGTTTTTGGTGCTCTATTATTCTGACATTTAGAATGAGGCAAGTTTCCATTTCCATTAATGTACTGCCAACTCAAAGGGGAACTGTCGCAAATTTGAGACTAAAGAAAGCTGTTCCTCAAACTTCTCTTGAGCATAATCAATGCCCTCGCTAAGCAACAGAGTAGTGTCACAGTGTAGACTCTAAGTGATTATTACACTTCCTGCTTGTTGAATAAAAGAGCATACTTTATACCTTATGATGGTGTGGCATAAGCTCCTTTGACAAAAGACCATGAAATTATATATAAATGAAGAACAACCAGTGCAAAGGAACTCTGTGGACCAAGATTTTCTGATTGCTGACCTGGCAAGACATGAAGAAAGTGATTCAGTCTTAGGTGGAGGATGTTCAGGTGAAAGAATACAAAAGCCTGAAATATTACAAATTGTGGGTGAAACCAAAACTCTGGAGGAAAAATACAATGATCATCAGTTTCCTTTATTGTTTTTTAAATAGCTGTCTATCTTTAGCAAAAGATTAAAAATAGAGAGGAAGAGGGAGAAGAGAGAGAGAGAGAGGGGGGAGAAGCTGAAGGTAGCACCGGTGATCTAGGATCTGGTGAGGAGACTCTGGACTTCGAGATTTGTCCCTCTTTGAAACAGCTCCTGTATGCTGAAAATTCCATCTGGAAGCAGCTGTTTAACAGCTTTACAAACAACGTGAATTCAAAGGACTCTCCTGACCTTGCATGATGACAGATGAGCACAATGTTAGCGACATCGCTCAGAGATGAAAGACAAAGGGAAGATTTTTCTCAAAATCATCCATGCAAGTTTTTTCCTAAAGAACGTTTCCCTTCTTTGACTACCTAATCTCTGAAACCTTGATGGTAACAGCTTAAATTCATTTTCTCTAGGAGGCAGTGACTGTCCTTAAGTAATGGAAAAAAATCAGACTGTTAGGTCATTGCCATACTGATTGCATGTAAAGTTATTAGTATTTCTTTGGCAGGGAGTTGGTTTTTTTTAGTTTAATCTGGTAGCAGTTTAAGAAAGTCTCCAGGTGATGAACATCAGTTTTATGCAGCAGACATGAAGGTCAGAGTTTGCCATTTCACCTAGGAAAAACCTAGGAAGAGTGTTGAATCACAACCCTGGACTGATCCTGCTTCCCAGCTCCCCTTTTCACTCATTCCTGGAACTCTCCCTGAATGCCTCAGAAATTAATTTCCTTGCTTGCTTTGCAAATTCCCTTATGGGAATAAGGGCCTTACAGGGCCATGCTGCCATCCCGTGCATTTGTTTTTTTTTGTTTGGACCAACTTTATTTTTTATTAACTTGAATTTGCAGCCCTTGGTGTTTTTCCATTCTGCTAGCGTAGAAAAAGATAAGGAAATAATGAACCCATTGTGTATATACCTTGATTTTATATAAATTAATTTATTGCTAGAAGAGGTGCCAAGACTGGCAGTCATGGCATCTGAAGTTCTTCATTCACCCACAGAGCAAGTGATGAAAAGATTAAATGCTCTGTAAGAATGAAGTGCAAGCTCCCCTTAAACACCACTCCATTTGGTCTCAGTATTGGACCAAATGGAAGAAACAGATCATAACATGAATGAGAGCTAAGAATAACCAGTAGAAATGTCAAGAGACACAGTTTGAGTATAAATCACTTAATTTACCTTACAAGGAATCACAGAACCATGGAATGGTTTGGGTTGGAAGTGACCTTAAAAACCATTTAGTTCCAACCCCCTGCCATGGACAGGGATACCTTCCACTGGACCAGGCTGCTCAAAGCCCCATCCAGCTTGTCATTGAACTCTTCCAGGGATGGGAAATCCACAACTTCTCTGGGCAACCTGTTCCAGAGACTCACCACCCCTCACAGTAAAGAATTTCTTCCTAAGATCTAATCTAACTTCACCCTCTTTCAGTTTAAAGTCATTTCCCCTTGTCCTATCACTACCTGCCCTTGTAAAAAGTCCCTTTCCAGCTCTCTTTTATCTCCCTTTAGGTACTAGAAGGTGCTGTAAGGTCTCTCTGAAGCCTTGTCTTCTCCAGACTGAACAACCCCAACTCTTTCAGCCCGTCAGAAGAGCACAAGCACAATTTCTAGAATTGCTGAAGATTTGTCAACCGAGCATTAAATTTAACTCTCTTTAAAACACCAATAAGGACTAAAAAAAATCTCCTGTGAGATATGAGAACAAACAAAACCTAGAAAGCAGGAAAAAATAAACAAAGAAATAAACAAAGGCAGACAATCTAATGGTCTGTCTGCAGTGATTGTTGACAAAATAATACCTCAGATAATGAAGCCTTTTGAAGAAACAAACTGAAACTTCTATGCCTTTTGACATAAGAAGTCGAGAAACCATCCTCTGGAGCAGTTTCTCATAGTTATCATTCTGCTCTGCATTTCACTTGCTGCCATTTGGTCCACAGAAACCACCCACTGAACATTTGCCTTCTAAGTGCACCACCTTCTCCTATGTAGCATGAGTGACTTCTTGGGTTTCTCTCAATTCACCACAGACAGCTTCCGAAATCTCCAAGTTGTGAACAATTTCTTTTTTTTTTTTTTTTTTTTTGAGGAATTGCTGCAACATCTTATGCTCAAACCAGCAACCTTGAAAGGAAAGAACTGCTGGCTTGGGTTACCCAAGCAAGACCAAACCAAGACCAAACACAATGGTCATGGACAAATGCTCAGAATATGCTTGACCTCTGTGCAATCCATTGCAAAGCTGCAGACACTCACTACCCCAGATTTTATTTTAAAAGCTTTTTTTTTTTTTTATGTATTTAATTCAGTGTGTGCAAAACACTGGAGAATTATGCAGGGTTACTACTTATCGCATTTCAGTAAAATCTTTGACTCTCTGAAAGGTTTTCTCAGTCACCTAAGACCAGTCATTTCTTTGTATGAAGGTTACTGTATTTTATATTCAGTATTTCTATTATTAGTCTCCCAGTCAAACAGTTTCCTTCCATCTGGCTGGCAGTTATTATTGCATTATTTGATAAATCACTCATAAATTCTTTGCATTTTTTTACATTCCCTTTCCAGCATAAAAACATTTGTTGCTGAATTTAGAGCTATAAAGATCAGAGATTCCACATGAAAAAAATTACAGGCATGTATTTCTGCCATTCTTAGGAACGTAGCTGCTAAATATTTCTTTATTGAATTCTAGTGGAAGTTGGTTTTTATTTTTGAAAAGAAAGTCCTTTCTGCCCATGCCTGCTGTTTGGATTATTGTTTGAGAGAGCTTGCGGACCACACTAACTTCAATATAGTTTGGATGAATTCATAGCACTGAATATTCATACGGCGTATGATACAGACACTGAACCCAATTTAGTAAATGAATACTTGTAATTTCACCAAAGCCCCTCTGAGAGATTATTATGCAGATTTATGAAGGAATATTGCTGAAGCAATTCTTGGCTGTGTTTTCAGCCACTGAGGACTTAAAGTATGTAAACCTAAAATAATTTCAGACTTATTTACTGTCATTGCTTTCATCTTCTGAACCTTTCTGACATTATTTCTCTCACTGGTTTGTATCCAGAATCCCCTCTGCTATTCTTGCCCTTGAGTAAAGAGCCAGTGTCAGAACACCTACAAGTGTTGCCAAGTTACTCCCAACAATATCCTTGCTGCCATAATGCCAGCAATCTGTTCTAATCCTACTGCTGCAAAACTGCATTATAGGCAGAGGGTTTATGGACATGGTCATGTGGGCTAGTATAACTCACCTGGAAATACAGACACCAACACACAACCAGATTGTGAACAGACTTTCACGCCTCTTCTGTGTGATGATTACCTCACTATTTTGGGACCACTGGTCTTGTAAAAGAAGGAATAATCAGGCCGAGGAAAGATGGAGATACTTGACCATCTTTCTGTATTATACCAATAGTATAATACAGTTCTTTAAAATTCAGCAAGTGTGCTGTAAGTTGTTCTCTGAGTTACTGATGTTATAGGCAGTATCTTTTTTAGTGTCACTGACCTGTGTACTTTTTTTTGCAGCTGGGGTCTCACCTAAAAAATCCACTGCGCAGGCTCGAAGGGTTAATGACCTTTCCCAAATCTTCGCTCTCGAAGTCTGACCATACAACAACAACAACAGCAACTCCCATACCCACCGTAACACCTTCAGTTTCATCCCTCTGTGTGTCAGAAAGAAAACTCGTTGCTACTTGCTGAATGTCGCTTAAAATAACACTCTAGTCTCTGACACTGCTACTGAAAACAATAATTAAAACAATTAGATCATTATCCTTCTAGTCAATATTACCTCTCCTGCCCCGCTCATTAAGGGAATTAGTCACCCCTGGACTATCTTAGTTTGCTAGTGGGCACGGAGATCCTGAATCCTTATTCATATTGCGTCATTTGTTCCTCAGCAATTGGAGTCCTATCTCACACAAGATGAGATAAAACATGGGTAAAGTCTTTGAGATGTGTCCTACACGCTTCAGAAGGCTACAGCAACAGTTAAATTTTAGCATACTGTAAATACCACGGTTCTTCTCGGTTACATCTCTTGGTATACAGTATAGTAACATATGCTACATGGAAGTGAATCGTAAAGGCCAACTTCTGCTCTTGGATTCAGATCTCCCTGACTTCAGTGAGACTGAAAAGCAAGGGAGCCTGGTGACACCTGCAAACAGCAAGTAACCATGGCAAAGTCTCCATGGGGGAGTTGAGGGAAAGATCAGGAGAGAATTCCTGAAGGTTTCTCATGCTTCCCGTAAATTGTCATCCTGTGTCTCATTTCAGCCATGTTTTGTGTGGTGAAGATGCACATGTACATCTTGAACTCCTTTCACAAATTAATATATATTAGAGTAAGGCAAGTGAAGCCTATGGCCAAAAAGCTAGAAAATCTGCATGTCAGAGAGACATATCAATGAAAGAAGAGAACTGCAGATAGATGATGATTGGAAATGCACTTATTTTCCTTTTTTTTTTTACTAAACAATAGTTAATAAATTTATTTCAAAATGCTTTCCACTTTCATCCTAACCCATTTTATTCTTGCATTTCTTATCTTTTTTCCTGGATTCTCTTTCTGTTTTCATTTCTTCATTCCCTGATCCTCTGTCTTTTTCTCCTTGTTCCTCTGTGCTTGATTGACTGTCAAGTTAGATATGGGAAGAGGGAACTATCTTTGAAAATGTCAAAGAGTAACTGCGAAAAGGCACATATTTGCACACTTTACAGGAAACATGTTCAACTCTACACAGATAGAATCCAAGATAGTGAGGTACAGAAAAGGAATTAAAGAAATCATTCTCCTTTCTATTCTGCAATCACTAGGCTATTACTAGCGCTAGTAAAGCATGAGATGATTGAAACTTAAGGATGGGTCCAACCACTCAGCACTTTGTGAATGAAAATAACAAAATTCAAGTTGCAATTTTTGGAGGGTGAGTCATGGCTGTAATTGACTCAACTAGACCAATAAATAGCACATGGCTTAAGGAAGATTTTTCTCATTGTCAGAAAATTCCCCTTCACTTGTTGCACCCCTTCAACAGTAGCCACAAGCATCACAAGGGTTGAAAGGTTAGAGAGGAGCTTTTCTGAGGTGCTGCTGGGCATCTATTGCCTTTAAACAGAATCAGTCAAAACCCCACGAATGGCAAATAAATGGCAGTATATTTAACATCTTAATGCCAGGAAGTGACGATGTTGTTCCACAAAACATCAACCCAATCTTCTGTCAGGAGCCCTTTCCAACACACATCTCAAATACAAAACCAAGCCTTGCAACACTTGAAGGCAGAACCAATTCTGTCTGACTCACAATCAGCTTCGCTTGAAGATCATTATTTAGGGGTGCTATTAAGGAGTTTGAGGTGGTTCTTTCGGACATCACCAGGAACCCAACTGCCAGCTGCAGATGCCAGATACCATTTTCATCATTGGGAAAGCTGGATGTGGTAGGCAGAGATTATTCTAAAGCATGTAAAGAATATCAATAGAGTATCAATATATTTTATCTGTCTTTATAGTGCACTATTTTCATAAAGGGTAATGAAACTTTTTAAATACGGTAGTCCCAAGTAGTAATGGCAAGGTTGTATGTTTTTCTTTTACTTATAGTAAAGGTCATTCTTTAGGGGTGCCAATCTTTTAACTCCCAGTACAATCTACTTTCCTGCAGCTCTTCTAACGGACTGTGGATATTTTTGACAATTTCTTCTGCTCCTCTAGAAGAAGAAAGTAGAAGAAAGTATTAAGCTTATATATTGACTGAAAATTTGAGGAGATATTAATTCTTATATGACATTATTCTTGGCTCACTCATCAAGTTACATCGGAGTCAGGACAGTCCACACAGTCATAAGGCAGCACTCTGCTGCCTCCATCATCTTTCAGCCAGTCAAATGGCTTCACTGTATGTGGTTTCTGACCTAGGCCAGAACTGAACTAGATGAGAGGCCTTACAGCTGCAGTATACCAACAGCCAGCTACACCAGCCATGCTTCCCAGAGAACGTGCTCATAATACAAGGCATTGTCCAAGTTCTACTGACTCTGAGGAAGACTGGTATACTCCAACTCTGGAACCACTTCTTGCTTCAGCGAAGAATAAAGGAAAACTGTTAATAACGTTCTGAGAGTGAAAGATACATTTTTGCTCAAATATGTACACAATAGGAGACAGCAAAGGAGGAAAATCCAGATACAGTACCTTTGCAATAACTACAAAATACCCACCACAGAATGTCCCCAGTAATTCACCCAGCCCAACGTAGTAAGCCCCTTAAAGAAAAAAAAAACATGAGAGCATCCAAAGTTTACTTTCCTTATAGCATTCATTTTAATACAGTGATCTCCTTAATTTCAGAGTTCTTTTATCCACCAAAGCAGAACAGTTTTCCTTCTCTTCAGTCAAGGCCAATCTTTTTAATTTGTACATAAAGCTCTACTCTATCATCTGACATATAGCTTTTCACTAGACAGCATTCAAAGCATGTACTATTTCAGGTAGTTATAGTAATTACAAACCATAGAACATCAGCTGTACTTTTAATTTGAAGAAGGTGCTTCTATAATAAAGACAGGAGCTAGAATATAACAAGTAACTTCTTTTTTAAAATAAAAATTCTTTGAGATTTAAAAACCAAGTCTGAGGCATCTTAAACAAAATCTGTTACTGTGGATTTCTTGGCTGTGTTTGTATATAAATGTAGTTTTCCTTTTGTTCAAGTGACCAAAAAATTGGATGCAAGTATACTTTTATATACAAAAGGTGCAGTCAGAATCTTGTCTGGGTTGTATAATACCCCGTGAGATTTGCTTCAAGCTCTAACTGAGGTTTTTCAAAACCTCTTCTTTCTGTTTGTACAAATTTTCTCTCATGAATAGCATGCTTCCTAGTGGAAACACACAGGGCTCTAGAGCATGCGAGCCTGACACTTGCTTCTCTCCATAAAAACTTTAGAGTGTAGAAAAATAAATCAGTTACTCAAGAATTTCTGAAAAGTGGAGAAAGTGATGTTGTACAGCTGCAGGAAATTCATTTTATAATCTGAATAGCTGCTCAAGATTTTTTAATAACAACCACCTAGTTTTAATGGGGATATTTTCATATTGCTCATTCTGTATCCTGAATACCCATCTGATATTTTGTTAGAAGTACTTTCAATATCATTTAAATGAAGCAGAACTATTCATTTTCCTTCTTTTCCACCTCAACAAGATTTGCCTTTTTTGACTCTGAAAAGCCCATACCCTTCTGCTTGTCAGTGCTCTCAAAACACTGTGGGAAGATATTCAGTAAATCCCAAATACACCTTACTACCCCGCTAATGCCATCCATCATCATTCTCTCTCTGATATCAATCTCCTCCTGTCCCTGTTTGCACTTGGTACCAGAAGGAGCTTTGAGAAGGTGACCCACATGACTCCTATCTTAAGTTATCTGCTGTGGTCCCGAAAGTGATTCATGATCATATCAAATCTATCTCCCCGGTGCTGTTTTGTCCTTAAGGCTCCGGCAATTGCAGAGACTGACTAGAGACTCCAATCAACCATCTGGTGTCTGCCAACTGGAGTGTCTAGTCAGGTTACACCGAATGCAAAGAGAAATGTGCTTTGTATTTGGATCCTTAATACGCTCATCTCTTCCCACGGGCCAAGCAGAATATTAAGCAGTTGATACTCTGAAAGGCTGGGATGGCAGCAAAAGAAAACCTTAGATTTAAAAAGAAAATTTAAAGTCAGATTTAAAGCTTGACTGCATGGAAGCACTCGTATAACATATGCAGCAGCTCTGTACTGGCAAAGGATAGATTTATTAAGTGACGGGATGTTTTCCATCAGTTCCTTCTACAATTCCGTTTTTTTAATGGTAATCTGCCTATTTATATGTGATTACAATGCTGTTAAGGGAGCTCATTTTTTACTTTAAACTCCGCTTGTCCTCTAAATTAAAAAAAAAAAAGGAAATACTGGAAATCTGAAAAACTCATTATATTCCTTTTGCCAAATATTTTTCAGACCAGGCTGCATCAATCTTTGCATAGACTGTTTTACTCTGTGTATTTTGAGATGAGCCTTCCCTTCTAGATCTCTCCATTTTCCTTTCTCCCCTCCCAAGGATACCACACAACTGGAAATACGAATGCTTTGGCCAGACCTGGTCTTGCCAAATTACTGTCACGTGAAAAGTCCTATTAGTTATAAGGCCTTAATAATAAGCTTCTTGCTCAGCTGGTTTCCTTCTCTCATGACAAGTTTTATCGCGGGCTTGCACAATCACAGCAGCCAAGTGCCTGAAGTGGTCATTTGGGGAATTATTTTTCAAAGGTGGCAACACTATCTGCCTGGGCACTATGTGTCTCTAGGCAGAGGGCACCAAGGGCATGTCCTCCATGACAAGTTGGCACCTCAGTGTCCCATCCTTGAGCACCAGAAGCAGTCACTGTGTCCCTGAAGAGCGATTTTCATAACACCGCTCAGTCCTGAGGTATGTGCATCAGCTGTTCACAGGCTGATTTGATGGGTAATATCACCCATGGTTTTGAAACTGGCCAGGAAAGTGCTGTGGGATTTTCATAATTCTCAGTGATTTCAATAGGAACCATAAACTGGCACTAAATTCACTATTTTGTTTCTGCAAATTAAAAGAACAGATACAGGGCAATTGCCCTGCAGGAGACAGTGAGTTGGTCGTGAACGCATCTGAATTAAATCAGAGGGAAAGCCAGGTTGGCCACAGCAGTGCTGGTCAGCCTGTGTGGAATGATGTCAGTGTCTGTCAGGGTTCCTCTTCACCTCTACCCCCATTATCCCCTTTCCTGGGGGACAGTAGAGCAGCAGGGGAGCTTCTGACTCTGGAGGGTTTTCCCTGCGTGCCTACCCACTTTTCAGCCTCCCAGGGCTAGGGCTGAGTCCTGTCCTTCAATCCAGCTTGATGACCAGAATTTGGACACTAAGATGGTAGGCTCTGATAAGTAGCCAAAGTTTAAACACTTGCTTAAACTGGTACAGAGCAAGGATTTGAGCCTGAAGTTTCCAAGTCTCAGGGGAGCACCTCACTTACCTGCCCGTTCTCCATTCTGCCTCCCTCCTCGCCTCCAGCTGAGATCCAAAATTTCATCCAACACCTGGCAAGCTTTCCCAGTCAGAGTGTTGTTGAGATTTGGTCTGAAAAATGTGCTTTCCATCAGAAGCTGGATTTTTATACAATTACCTAGCCAGTCCTACTCAGGTTTAAGACCATGGTTAAAGCTCAGGTTCCTGTTTATATCTGTTCTTCGAGATTTATTAATCAGTTTTTCCTTTTGCATTCCTCAAATAAGGAGTATCTCTGCCTGTCAGAGGGAATGTAGTCCAGTGGATGCACAAATGGCACAAGAATAAACAATTTCTGATGAAAATATGAAAGCAAAACAGAGCAATTTGCTCTTCCATGTGATACCATATAAATTCTCCTTTATGACATACAGATACGGAAGGAGGCTAGAGTTTTGGATTGATCCTCATTTTGGTTACTCAGTTTGCCTGTCTCTTTTAAGGAAAAATGCCTGCAGCAAAGTCTGGTTAGAAAAAAAGAAATGAACTATGATTTTTAACTGAGCATGAAAAATCATAAGAAATCAAGCCCTTAACTTCTGAAAGCAAGCTCCTTAACACCAGCATGTTGAGATCATTTTAGCAGACTCTTCATTTGCTCAGTTTTAACCAGGGCTGTCCATGCGTTACACACTTCAGGAGCACAGCTTTGTCTAAAAGCAAACCCCCAAAACAACTACAACGGCAACAACAATAAATCCTGGGGAGGCAGTTCAGACTATATTTACTATATACCATCTGCACCGAGCCCAGAGAGACATAATGTTCCACATTCCCTGTCTGTACTACGGAGAGCTTTTCTGATGTGTAAACCATCATTTATCTTGTCTTTGATTCCCTTCATGTGACCTTTTTCAGAGTATGGCAGTATAACATCCTTGCTATGGCAGGCTCCGAGACCATTTGAGGACAGGCCTCATAAAGCCTGACTTTAACATTAATCGATCACTTTATTATGGAAGTAAATCAAAGCAGTTAAACTCAGGTCTTCGGGGAGTTGAAGGTCAAAGAGGGAAAAACAAACTTTATTCTGGGAAGAATACAGAAAAATTCTTTCAGTCCCATCCCTTTGTTCTTTGCCTTAGAGGCATGACAAAAGCACGTACCACATGCAACAGTTAGGGAAGCACGAAAGCAAATACACATTAATACACACAAAGTGTTTGCCTGCATCTCATTGTCTCTTTATCTCTATATTCCAAGCAGGTTTGTAAAGCCCTTCCTTCATATCCCAGAAAGCAGGGGCTGGAGAAGGGGGGTGGTCAAGAAGAGAATACAGACGAACTCCGCTTCCTGGCAGTGCAGCTGGAGAAGGAGAGGAAAGGAGGAACAAGTACTGCAGAGGAAGGGTCTAGCAGATCTGGTCTTCATTCGTCATTGCCTCATGCTATATATATGAGCATGTATATATATATATATGCTTCACTGATATATTTTGAGAAGTGCAGAAGGACCTCCACACCTGTGCACACAGGGGCTGCAGTAGCACAGGTACAGTTTTAGGTCGAGGTGAACATATAAAAGTTTTCAGGGAGAAAATTCAAATTGAAGAAGTTTTACAAATAAGAAAATCTGAAATTTCAGTCCTCCTCACCTCTGCAAGGCTAGATAAACTGAAAGCCAACATTGCTTCTTCACAGAGGAAGAAGCCCAGAGGGGATATCACTCTTTGCCACAGCCAGGCTTCTCTGTGGTGCCCCAGACATGAGCGGCCTTTGTTCTTTATTACTGTAACACATCGTATCTTGGACTAAAACTGTAAGCCTTGAAAAAGTGCCACAAGACAGAGTGATAGGACTGTGTGAGAAGCGGAGCCAAGCAGAAAGCTGCTGCCTCACAGTGTGCCCAGCTCAAGGCGATGCTGATGCCCAGGACTTGCTCCTTCCCCGCCGGCTGCAGTGCCTGAGGTGCTGCCCACATCCCCACAGCCTGCAGAAAACACCGCCTCTGCTGGGCAAACACACATGAAATGCTGAAAAGCTGTGCCTTCTCATGCTGGCAGTGGGACAGAGATGCAAGGATAGTTGCAGAGGTGAGGTTGTCCCCTGGGAGTGACAGAGAGCTGTCTGCCAGCCAAGGGCAGATGAGCAGACCTCAACATCACCCTGGACCAGTCTCTGATTTCTGTGCCTCAATTCTCCCTTGCTGAAACAAAGAATATCAAATGTTATTTTTTACTTGTTTTAACTATTGGAGATTTTTCTGAGAAAAAAGTCAGCACTGACTCTGCCTTTAGCCTCGCATTCTTCCAGCCCTGTGAACTGCAATTGAAGTGTTTCCTTGACCTGTTTTGCTTTTTGACTTACCTTGGATTTTTCAGGGCTTTACAAACACACAGGCACACCCAAATGACACAGGAGGGTGTTGGTCAGTAATGAGCTTTCTAGTCAGGGGAACCTGCCAGTTGAATTTATTTCTTTGTAAGACACAGCCATTCTTTAAACACAGAAATTTGCTGACATAGTGAGTAATAAGAGTGCAAGCACTTATCAGGTCTTACTTACTGTATTTAATGTGTTGAAAAGAACACATGTGAAGACATTGTCCCTGTCCCAAAGTGTCCAAACTTTGAATGTAGACATGCAGTGGCACAGGATGGTAAAGCACCACTGGAAGAAGGTAGGGTTAGGAGAGGCAAAGGTTACAAAATAAGATGATGCCATTGATCAGCTATGGAATGTTCTCATCTTGGCATCTCCATTAGAAACATAAGAAATTAGCTTATTTAAATGAGGTTAGAGCAACGGTTAACTCACAGGCAAGGTAACCACTCTGGAAAAATGTACATGTGGAGAAAGTATTCCCAGCTACTGGAAGCAAGACACAAGTGTTTATGCGTGAAATGACAAATAGACTATGGCAAGCAATACTGTGAATGGAGGGGGAAACAAGAGTGAATTTATGATAGATCACAGACAGAAAAACAGGAAGAGATATATAGAATATATGTATCTATTATATCTATTAATGGAAGGCCAAGGAAGGAAAAAGAGCACTGTCAGTTTGAAATATAATACATTTCAAGGAGCTATGTTTTCCTATTTTTAAGTGATTTCATCTCTTTTTCTTTTATGCAGTGAATCATCTGAAAAGAACAGGGAAAGCTGACTGCACTATTAATTAGAGGAAAATTGAAACGTAAAGTGCTATGAAGTACAGAGCACTAAAAACCTAGAATAAATATACATATTTCCACATTACAGTAGTATTAAAAGTATTACCGGTAGATTAGAAAAATTGCAAAAATATGTTTTCAGTATCACAGCGACCCTTTTAGGCCTGAGGTGCTGGGAAAAGAAGTGTATTTGAAGATAGCATAATGCTACCAGCCAGTACGAGAAAGGTCATTTTTCTAAAGAACTCTCTGAAATTTAGCCAGGTTGATTGAACAGCACAGTGTGGGTCACCAGGTTCAAGAATAAGACTACATGAGTGGTCACAGAGTGGAAACTATTACTCTAACCACAGACAAAATGGAAAACTGAGGCTGCCCTAGAAATTACAAGTTCTTAGTTATGGATGTTTCTGATGGGAAGCATCTATAGCACCAGAGACTGGATCCTATCCTAAAATTGGCATGGGAAATACAGTGTCCATTTGAAATGAAGCAAGAGTCCAGCTGTAAATATTACAGATGACCCCTCTACTGAGATGAACACAATAGGACACTTTGGGTCCAAATCCTTCCTCACTTCTATCAGGAACATCAATCTGAATTTGAATGCTGTGGCTGAAGCCTCTGTCTTTTAAAAGGTTTTCTGATTTGGTTTGGACAGGCATCCAAATCCCAAACGATCTGAACCTCTGGGATACGCCCAATTAAGTTGGAAATATTTATAGAAGGACTTCCTGAAAAATCTTGGTGCTTTCTGATTCTTAGTAGGTCAAGGAAACACAGGACTGAGTATTCTAATATTTCCATCCCACTGACAACAGTAAATTCATTGGTCCAAATAAAAGACAAAAAAAATGGAAGATTCTGTCTGTATGGTTTCAAATCTCAGCAAAAGTTTCTGCTGGCTTTTGCTTTGAGTACTTGAGTAAAAACTTAACTTATTATTTTATCCCAACAGACTTGTACACTATGTTAACAGTCAGTCAGTGTTGGAGCGCTTCCCTCTGAATTCACATGTGCATGTAAATAATTCCAATAATTTCCCTGGACACAAATTCAAGCTAATGATTTGTTTCTAGCTATAATGTTTGTGCACATTCCTTCCCCAACATGCTGTTTCAGTGATATAAGATTTTTTTTTTTAATCTTCTTGCAAACTGATAATGAAAATAAATTCCCAGGTTAAAAAAAAAAAAAAGAACAAAAAAAAGTCCCAAATTTTTCCATCAGGATTTCCATCTAAAACAGTCCTCTCTACCTGAAAAAGTATAAACATGCATCTATCCAGCTGACCCAAAATCTATTCAGCGTTCAGTGCATTATTTGTTCCTGACAGGGCTGTTCTACAAAGAAAGAAAGTTATTTTGTCCAACCATTCACAGTCCTGGCTCCTCAGATTTCAGTGTCCCCCACACTGCTGGAGGCCAAAGCCTGAACTTACTGGTAAACCTTTTAAAAGATAATTTACTCTCTGCTTGCATTTAGATGTTCAACTAAACTGCTGGACACAGCTCCTGAGAGTATTTGCAATCTGTATATAGCTGATGTGTGACAAACCATCCTCTTTTATGCTGCTCTTTTACATTTGCTAAAATTTTTCTCATTTACTGGATGAAGCTTAAAGAGAAGAATTCATTCACTTTAGGACATAGCTTCTTATAAAGGCAGAGAGATTTATTAAAATGCTGGTACTCTAGATAGGAAGACTAAACTTAAATGTTAGCTTTGAGATTGACAGTCCAAGATGACAACACTTGCAAATGGATTACTTATGCACCTTTGTGCTCTAGCTCCACTGGAATAAAATATGGTCAGGAGGGCTATTTTCATGATATACTGCATTCATAATCAATTTTTATATAATCTGTTCTTCCACTCAAAAAAATAGAACCTTTCAGAAAAGGTAAAACACCTTTGTTTAATGAAAAATATATAATAACTAGGTTGGCAAATGTTGTATGTGAAATTTCAACAGAATCCATAAATTATTTTAAATGCCCAATAAAAATGTTCAATCAAAAGCTCATTTTAAGATACATTGTTAATGAACTGTATGAAATGATGCTTAATCAAAACCCGACACCTTACAGGGGAGAGAGATTCCACAGGACCTCAGGAGCACTATTGTTCTGAACAAAAGATAACAATAGAACAGGGTAATTAATAGTCTGCACTCCCGTGGCATTCTCCAGGGAATTCCAATTTCTAAACGAGCTCCATTGTTTTTCAAGAAAGCAGAAATTATACTGTATGATACTGTTAATGCCTTGAATTTGATCAGACATTAAGACATCATCTGTCAGGATTTGGTTGCTCCAGAGTATTGATCATTCTTCTGTTTAAAGTTATTGTGTGAAAAGGAGAAGAGATTTTTCTTGTAAAAGGTCATTTTGCAAAAGCATTGCAATGTCCTTATCTTGTCTGTCTGTAATTTTTAAATTACATAAAACAAGTTAAAGAAAACATCTAAGAAGAGCTCTTCATCACAGCGGTATTAGTAAGTGTGGATATATTGATATGCACAACAGATTTTCATATTTGGTTCCCTTTCAACTGGCACCCTATAATGAGTATGTCATATTCATCATATATAAATTTCTAAATTTTCCTAGCCAAAGATAGAAAACACTACTCTTCCCAGCAGAGCAGAAGAGGGGGGTAAAGTACTACAAGGACAGCGTACTGAAATACTCAAGTCATCCTAATTACTGGCAGCATTACTGTTGTAAATAGTTTCAAATTCAGTTCTGTGCATATTTTTTCTCCTCTTAAATCTTCATTCCTTGGAACAACTTGGAAACATTAATTTTCTACAAATGCAATTTTTCAAAACAGTCATAAGCTGCTATTATTATTAATCATGATATTCACGTTAGTACAAAACTGGATTTATTGAAGAGCAGAGGAAGATGTAGCCCCCTCCCCTTCTTTTCATTACAGCCTCCCGCTCTGAGATATGTTCCTGCTTGCTCAGCCTGGAACGCTTAGCACTAGAAAAAACACAAACATACTATCAACCAACAATGCCTGAGAAATATTAATGCCTTGAAAGTTATGGTTCCTAACAGGAATGTCAAGTTTTTATACTGGACTTGTGCTCCCCTGAGACCACCAGCAGGTGATCAAGTTCAAGGGAGAAGATGGAGTGTGAATTTGTAGCACACTGGCAATGCCATGGCTGCTCTTCACATGTGCACTTGTTCCTCCTTCCCCTGGGGACCCAGCACATCCACAGTCACTGACAAGAGACCAACCAACACACCACAAATTGCTGCTTCTTCATCCCTGGCAACATATCCGCATCCTTAAGCACTTTTATGAAGTTGTCCCACTCTCATGTAAGTGGAGCAACTGCATTTGATGGGGTGGGAAGCGAGGAAGTCACCTTCTTCTGGTGACTTCCAAGTCTGTCGCAGTGTTAAGAAAACACATATAAGAAAAAAGGATTTATACTAAAGACAGTTAGATGTGAAATGTTCCTTCCATGAGAAGACCCATTTAATGCATTTTCTGCTGGACTGCAGACAGCTCTACTGAAATGAGCAAAACAGGCTGAGCAGGGAGGCTGTGAAGGGTATTGTATGGTTGCACAGGACAGTTGTGTGCCTTGGTGTATATGTCTCGGTGCAGAGACATAGTTCAGATTATTAAGGTTAGAAACGTGCATTTGGATGTTGACTTTTCTGATGGAGGCATTTCTATGTCAGTGGTACATAACATGTAGCACATTAGTAGTAGTAGCCTTATTTTTGTTGTTTTCAGCAGCAGGAGTAGCACTTTGGTCCCCTTTAAGAAGAGCCCATTGTCAGGCTGACACAGACTGAGGAGCTGCTTCTTCCACCCGCTGCAGACACAGCCTGGGTCCAGCCCAAAACTCAGTCCCTGGAGGGAAAGGGGCTGGCTGGCTCCTCAGCTGCTGTAATGTGCACGTCAGCAGCTCTTCACTGCCAGAAGGGTTGTTCCTTCTGGCCTTCAGGGTCTTTATTCCTCAGTCAAGTGCAGGCAAATGAAGTAAAACTATGTGGAAATTCAGGAAAAGCAGATTTAGTCACGGAGTCACTGTGTTCATCAATCTTTGTGTGTTTTCTGAAAAAAACCCGCAATGCTTTTTTCTTTACTTTTGCTCCTTATAAATGAATATATGTACACAGAGAACTGTGAAGAGATTAGATATGCAGCCAAGATAATGTGCAAAAAAACCCCGGAATGTGGCAAGGGATATCTCTCATATCTCAAAGTTGTCCTTTAACAAGACCACTTTTTTGCTCGATCCAACTATCAGTTCCAACCCTTTTCCTCAAATTTCTACACAGTAAATATGGTCCTATTGTTATCTTTATTCCTTAAATATCTAATACAATGACTCTTTATATTTTTCAGGCAATGTTCTTAAGTAATAATTTAAATAGGGTTTTTTTTGTTCTTTTCAGTAATGAATGGCACTATACTTTTTCTTATTTTTAATTTCAGATACGATGCTCCTTCCTCTTCCATTTTTAAACCTTTACTTATGATTTCTTTTTCATACCTTGCAGCATCTTATAAAATATAAAATAAAAAATGTAATGAAACATTCAGAGGTTTCTTCTCCTTGTGGGTTTTAGAAGATGCAACATTGTGCTGAACTTCCAGCCTGCATTTTATTACTTCCAAGAAGGTGCAAAGAATAACAATAAACACCTGCCTGCACTTGCAAGCTGACAAACAGAACGTGCTCAAAGGTTCTCTCACCTCAATTTCGAGTCTCAATTGGATGTGTCAAATGCAGGGATCAGGACATCATGGTATGTTGTCATTCTTTTTTGCATATGGAGGTTCCCTAATCATTAATTTAAATATACAGTGTTCATACAGTCTTGACTTATTATTGAAGTGGACAAAAAGCTCTTGAGATCTTGCATTCTAACCAGAATGATTTGCTGCTGCCACTACAGCCCCAACTAGCAGTACTTACTTTTGGTTTTGTTTGGCTTTTTTTTCTTTTAAGGAAAAACGTATGGTTTAGTGTCTGTGGTTGTCTGGGCCTCTGTGGTGATTTCACAGCATATTTTCCCACCTGTCTTGTTCCACTCCCTTTTTCCTGCCCATCAAGATATTCATTACAACATTCTTTCTCTTAGTCATATGCATTTCTTCTAGGTTACATGAGCTACTCACGTCAACCAGGAAACTAAGTAAGATAACATCAGAAATCTCTGGTTCTAAGCAGTTCTGTCCCTCTTCTGTGATTGTTTGGGATGGCTGTTTAGGACTAGATGCTGCTTAAAAGTATGCCTGCACAGACAAAACAAAACCTGACAGCACACCTCTATACAATGCTGGAAGTACCACCAGGGCACCACTCTCCACTGAAGAGATGGGTCTAAAAATGAAGAACTTTGAGAATCAATTCTGGGAGTACAGCATTTCTGTGGGAAATGAAGAGTTTCTGGATGTTTGAAGAGTAATATTCCAGTAGACTCCTGGATTCAACAGTAAAAAGGGCAAATGGTACTTGTTAGTCTTTGTTGAGGTATAGAAAGATATTTAGGTGCATATATTAGCTGAAGAGAAAAAACAGCTGGTGACATACTATTAATAGGCTTTTTAATGATGGTGTGCTATTAATAGGCCTACTATAGACCATGGCAGGGGGGTTGAAAGGAAATTATCTCTAAGTTCCCTTCCAACCCAAATCATCCTGTGATTCTACGGTTGTACATTCTTGTCATCCCACAGGTAATTCTCGTGTTCGAAAACAAAAGTTTCTATAAGAGTGTAAGATTTGAATGCACCACAAAAATGCATATAATTAATGTTTCAAGTTCAGATTTGGGCTTTTACTGGTAAATATTGATCACAGGAGAAAAGTCCCTTGAAAGTTCATGAGTCAATCATGAACTACACTGCATTCAAAATAAATCAAGGCTCAAATGCAATAGATTTAAATATGTCACTGTTAAAACACACAAAATTCCACTGAAATCCAAGCCTAAACAGAAGACAATGTATTTCTGCAGATTAAAAAAAAAAATCTATGCCAAAAGTGAGCAGACTGAACATGTATACAAAGAGAAGAAGAAGAAGTAGTATGTGAAAATAAAAAAAAACAGATGAATGTCTAAAAAATGACTGGGAAATTGGAAATGTGTGGATCTGAGAGTTAATACAGTGGACTCAAGGTCACAGAACAGAAGGAATGACACGGTGGACACACAGTGGTGCACGAATAGAAATAATAGAAGGTTCAGCTGTAATAGCACAGCATAGTCACAAAGGTTATGAGCATGGAGAAATGACACCAGGGTAAATATTAGTTGATATTTAGTGCACATGATGTTTTAATATCCATAAAGATATTTGAACAGGTAAAACTATTCAAGCCAGCCACAGTCATTGTCTAAAAACCAGCCTTATTTTGCAGATTAGTCATGAATGTGCAAAATGTGTGTATGCATTAAAGAAGATAAAATATTTACAATTCTAAATTGAAGATACAATGTTCCACTACTGCTTGCTTTCAAACCATGCCTGAATCTTAAATTGATCATGTAGATATTAAGACTGGGAACTATCTGACTTCCAGTGCTACCAGCATTAAGCCAGAAGATGTAATGGAAGGATACAGAGATTCATTTCATAAAGCCCAGTAGTTTCCCGGGGAATAGAAGATGAAAGTGAATCCTCCACTGTGACCACCATGAAATATCCCTCTTGCACTTAAACAGATTGGCTAGCAAGACTCTTTGAGACTAAAAAACATACAAAAGGTCCATGCCAAAACCATAAAAAAGCATTCATGGGAGAGCTGTAATTGCTTCTAAGTCCATGATCAAGAATATGTCTAAATGACTGCATCTGATTGTAGATATATCTATATATGCAATTTAGGCTATACTAAATATTTCAGATGATGAATGTAAATACAGCTGTAGTTTATTGTTCCGTGTATTACAACCTCTTAAATCTTATTGTTTGTCTGCATTGAGTGTATAAATTTCCTTCATCTGCAATGCACTTTCCACAGGACACCACATCTCAAGATATTCAATACCACCCCTTTCCTTCCACTCCCACCTTGGTAGCACACCTTCCCTCAACACCCTCATTTTCCCCAAGAGCCTACATACATGCAGATATCGTTTTCCTTTATGATAATTTAACCAGGCTGAGCTCTTCAAAGCTCTTGCATTTTTTACAAGCCCAAATTTTGCCATACAATGTAACACTTGTTGCCGTTGCTAAATGAAAATCCTGCAGCAGGATTCTACCCTTATGTAAGTGAAACCAGAAATCACAAATACAAGATTACTCTGTGATAAAAGCATTTACCTAAGGACTTGGGAGCAAGTGGGTCCAAGAGAACCAGTCAGTAATTGATACACAAAAATCTCTAATTTTTAGGAAAACATGATACATACCAAACAGATACGCCCAGACATTTCAGCTGCACTTCCATCAGCGAAGTTATGCCTGAGTTTTGACTAAAACCTCATGAAATTTGACAAGGCAAAGTCCAGTCTCCAGAGAATAATATTGTGACTAGGGAAATACAGCAATGGAGAGAAATGCAGATTCAGGGATGGATATGCCAGCTGCTGGCACCTGAAAAAGACTGTGGTCAAGCATAATGATACAGAGAAGTCACTTGAGGTAGGTGAAGAATGCAATATAACTAAGAGTTTCATCCAAGCCAGACCATCAGTTATGTTCATTTCTAGATATTTTATTTGAGTGCTAATCAAAATAAATTCTCTCAACATTGTATTTCCAAACAGGAATTCTTCCTCAAATCTATGCTAGTTCCAAACAAAACAGTGATAGATAACAAATTGAACTATATATGTGAAAAACTGCTTAGTCCATGATCAATGAAAGGCCATGTAGTCATTTATATTGTATGTAAAATAAGAAAGTAGTCCCAAAATGTACTCTTCTTACAAATACATTAATATCTTTGCCTGTCTGTATATATTACCTGAAAATACCAACATTAAATTGCCTACTGTGAATTTTCTTTGGACTGGGAATAGAAGAATACTTTACAAACTTAAATTAGTAGCTTATTGTAATCCATGTACTTCAGATTACCTTTCATGAATCTTTATCTTCAGATTAGATAAGATTTGCCTCAGTCTAAATTTTTCTGTTGCAGTCCACAGAGAAACTAAAAGATACGGGAAATATCTGTTGCCATTTAGTGTTGCTTGTACTCTGAAACCACCTTAAGGCTTGAATATATGAATATTTGCTCTGAAGTCGACATTAAATGTTCCTACTGAAAGGCAAAATGTAGTGCACTGGAATATTAGCAGAGCACTGTCTAAAATCCACCTTATTTCTAAATTCAAAGGGATTTGCTCTGTCAGGCAGGCACTGAGCTCCTGAAGCAATGATAATTTGGACCCACCACAGCAGTGGGGAGAACAGTGGCTGTAGGTATGTAGGGGTACAGTATTTGGGGGAATCACTAGATGGTGGTATGGCTGACGCCCCTATACCACCATCAGTTCTGCTTAGCCAAATGCCAGGTGAAAATCTCCATTCCCTGATGTGGGACCCCTTCTTTCAGAAGCAGTGTGTATTATTAATAAAACCTTCCCATCATAACTTTTCTGACTATAAATTATTTCTTATCTATAGTTAATACCCCAGGCTAGATCTAAATTTTAAAATCTAAGTCTAGACTCCCTGGCCTTTCTCCTGGAGCTCCAGCAGAAGGGGAGGTGCCGACTGCTCCCCTTCCAGGCTTTGCATCCTTGGAGATACCAAATTCCCCTAAGACTGGGAATAACCTCAGCTGGTTTAACCTCAGCTGGTTTAACCTCAGCTGGTTTAACCTCAGCTGGCAAATAAGCCCCATGCAGCAGATCTCTCACTCCCCATTGGTGAGATGGGGGAGAGCATAGGAAGAGTGAGAGTGAGAAAACTTGTGGATCGAGATAAAGACAGTTTAATAGGTAAAGCAAAAGCTGCACAACCAAGTAAAGCAAAATAAGGAAATCATTCACCACTTCCCATAGACAGGTAGATTTTCAGTCATCTCCAGGAAAGCAGCATGCATCACACATAATGGTTACTGGGGGAGACAAATGTCATCACTTCAAACGTCCCTCCCCCCCACCTCTTCCTTCTTTTTCTCCCAACTTTATATGCTGAGCATGACTCCATATGGTTTGGAATATACCTTTGATCAGTTAGGGTCAGCTGTCCTGGCTCTGGCGGGATGGTGTGAGACGTAGAAAAAGCCTTGAGACTCCACGTAAACCCTGCTCAGCAGTAATAAAAACATCTCTGTATCATCACCGCTGTTACCAGCACAAATCCAAAACATAGCCCGGTACCAGCTACCGTGAAGAAAATTTATTTTCTCCCTGCCAAAACCAGCACAGACTCTAATCCGAAAGGTCTTCTCACTTCCAACCATTTTTGAGCCCAGACAAATGTGGTCCAGAAAACAGCGATGGACACAGCTGGGCATGTGGGAGCTGCTTGTCTGCTCCAGACAAGGCAACACAGGTTATCAAATGCCAGCAGTTTAAACCTGGAGCAATGACAGAGAAGGAGGCAATATCTTTGGTCAGGGAGGTGATGGAGAGCTGCAGTGACATGGGAATCTCCAGCAGAAGCTCAGGAGATGGTGCCCAGCTGCTGGCCCAGAGGCATGGGGGCCTGAGAAGCTCCTTGCTGGGGTTTCTACATGGGTGTGGTGCACATCCCCTGACTTGGACAAGCTTCACCTTATGCACAGTTCCTGCTATTGCAGCAACAAGTTACAGACGTCTGCCCATGCCCTGCATTTCGCTGTGGGGATTCACTCCTTTATTGTTCAACTGCACCAAAAGCTTTCTTTGTTTGAAGCTGGTTGTGTCTTTGTTGTTTCTGTTGATCTGGACAGGTACAGAGAATTAAAAGAGTGGAATGTAATGTATTGATTTTTAAAAACATATTTATGATGTCTCTCAGTATACTTCAATAAAAGGTTCTACATCAGAAGACCACACTTTGCTTTTCATTCCTTTCACAAGTCTGAGAACTTGCTGCACTCCTTGCAATGAAGGCAGCGATCAGTCTTCCTGCTTCTGCTACTGCATTTCCAAAGTAATTGGTTGGTTTTAACCCTTGATCAAGAGGTCGAGTATGAAATATGCTATGAGGAAACAATGTTTCTGGCAATGTATTTATAAGTATGCTAAATGCATCTTTAGAATGTTTTTTTTTTCCAATTCTTTACCATTGTTTCAAATGCTGTCTCCTTGATTGTTACCACAGAAATGCACGTTTACCTTGAATATCTCATTATGAACTTTCACACAAAGACCTTCAAGAGTTTAAAAGGGAAAAAAAAAATCTGTTATTCAAAATAATCTCATCTCAGTAGACAGTTTTCCTGTAGCCAGTCTGGGTACAGTGTGAGTGTTTTGCAGGTGCATTCTTGCTGACCTTGGATGTAGCAAATAGGTGTAAATGACATTCAGGCCCCTCTGCTGCTGTCATTATGGGTTCTTTGTTATACTGCAGGAGTCACATTAGCATTACACTGAGAGTACAGTGTTGCAGGTGAAAGAGAAAACTGAACCTCATGGATATTACAGTATAACAGCTTTGGCTCAGACTCCTGAGGCATTGAGCCAAGCGATAACAAAATGTAAGTTAAATTAAATACAAAAACCCCTCCTACATTAGCATCAAGGATTTGACTTACACTCCTAAGGAAAAATGTTCCAAGTTAGTTCTGCTTCTGTCCGAGTTTGGAATTAAAGCAATACAGACATTTTAAATTTTTAAAAAAATGGACAATTGCTTTGCTTGGTTTTGTGTTATGTTTGGTTTTAGTTCTGCATTGGATAGTTTATAAACAGCAGGTACTAGGGTTTGGGTTTAAATCTTTATGTGTCTGACCAGAATAATGTTTTTTCAGACAGGAAAAATTAAGGGTCCAATCTGCTATTGTTGTAATTGAATTTAGAAGACTGAAGCAGGTGATGATAACTCAGGAATATACATGAAAAAAAAAGAAATTGTCAAAAGCATGAAAAGAGTACATGATAAAATACAGTTTCCAAAATAACTTCTTCACAGAGTTGTTCAGCTTGTGTTAATTTCCAGAACTGCATGCATCCATTGTAGGTTCACAGTTTTTGCAGTAAGAAATACAATTTTCTAATTGATAGAGTCTTGCTAAACTATACAATTAATTAGTAAACTTTAAAAAATCATCTTATGTTTTAAAAACCAGAGAACTCAAATTGTTAAGCATATACAAATTCCCCTAAAAAAAATTGAGGGTCTTAAATGAGCAAAAACACAGTCTCAGGCTTGTTGCAAAAATGAACTGTATATTTGATCTGCCATTCTTTTTTAACCATAGTTGCATATATATAGCACAAGTAATCTAGATAGCAACATTTGACTTGGAATATAAAAAAAGAGGCTAATAAGAAGTTCCTCCTCTCCTTCAAAAGACAGAACAAAGAAAATACCAAAAGCTACATTGTAATCTATTCTGGTGGCAGGGAAGGAGCAGGACTTTAAGTCATTCTTCATCCACAGGCATGGAAAAAATAAAACAGGATGCGATCAAATTATAATTCTAAACCTGATTTTTCAAAAAAAAATATTCTTTTTTGAATAGTTCCTTTTTTTATTAATTACCAGATCTTGTGAACCATTATATGTCAGAGAAACAAGTCAGACAAGATGTTTGCTTATAATTAAAGTGATGAAGAAACATTGAAATAACATCCCAGTTCAATAAAACTTAATAAAAATGAAACTAGAATACATGTCCTGACAACAAATAATGTAAGTATGCTTGAAATATATAAGGCAGGAGTCAAAAGGGACATTGAAAAACCTGCAGCCTACTGATAGTCTGAATGGTCCTGAACATAGTGAAATGTTTACCTATCAACCTCTCTTATGGAAATTTATGTATATGAAACCTATGGGAAATGATCTTAGCTTAAATTGAAATTGTTATATCCATGGGGAGACAAAAGTGCCCACGGGGTTTTCTTTGTTTATTTCTTGTTAATTGAATTCGAAGTAGAAATGAAAAAGACTGGTATTTATTAATATATATATATATAAATTAACATGAAGACAGATAAATTTCAAAACAAAATCAATTTCTTATTGATATTGAATAACAAGATCACAACATTTTATATCTTCAAAACTGAAATATGAAAAGGAAAATTTTTGTCTCAATATTTTTACTGTTTAATTTGCTTTTACTCACTGTCACAAACTCTCAAAGGTGACAGAAAAAAATAGTGCTTTCTAACCAACAATTCTTTCTTCAATTGATCTTGACTCTTTTTTTTTTTTTTCTTAATTGGGACAGACCAGCAGACAATAAAATGAAAGTCAATAAACAGGTCAGCTTCTGTGCAGCCCTGTGGGCATTCCTGCTTTTGTCTGGAGAAATCCTAAACCTCCAGTCATACGACAAATGTTCTGGTAAAAAATAATGATGACAAGTTATGGAAAAAGATTGAAGAAGTGCTAAAAGAGTTTGAAAAACAGTCTTTGTCCTTGCAATAAAAAATTGCAGATTGGTGACTGTGAAATGAAAAGGCAGCAGGTCTTTTTCATGTACCATGCACAGCGAGAGACAGAACCCAGCATCTGAGTCTGAAGCCTTCCTGGTTCTGCCTTGGGCTGATTGCCCATGGCCGCATTCTTGTGCAGGGGAGAACCCGTGAGCAATCTATGGGATTTTGTCCATTTTTATAAATGCTAGCCTCTTAACATCCAAGTGGACCAGATCACCCGTGCAGCATGTGGTCCAAATACACATTGAAGGTGAAGCTGCATTGACATTTCATGATAATTGACAAAAGCTCCCAGGTCCAGGGAATGGATGGTGTTCTTAGGTGAGCTCATGTTTCCAGCTGGTTCATGCTCCTAGTCTGGCTCAAAGTTCTCTGACATGTCCTAGAGTATGTTTTAGATGCTTTCCTGGGTTTAGTGTCCTTGTGCCACAGCGGCTGCTGTCCTTGTTCACGCTGATTAGTGTGTGGGACAAGTCCATCCGCTCTGCGCTGAGTCACCACATTAATCAATGATTTGCTGCCTCTTGTCTCCTCCCGGCAAGGAGGCTGGAAACACACTTGGTATCCTTGAAACTGGGATCCAGGATGTGAACAAGATGTGGAGCTACTCATACTCTGAGTACCCCAACACATAAGTCTCTTTAGAGCATCAGCTGCATATGAAGATCTTCTTTTCACCCACTTGCTTACAGTGAGACAGCACTGATGTCTCACTGATGTAATTCTTCTAGAGCCAGATGAGATGCACTGTTTGGCTGAAGGAAGTTTCTTGATTGCCAGATGATTGACAGGTAGCACTAATCCACAAATCCCAAATAGACCTTCCCTGTGCTCACATCCTCTTCTCTCCCTCTATGAGTCCAAGGCAATGAAATAGTTTAGGGAGGCAGTTAAGGAAAGCACGTTTTCTACCCTTTTATACAGTAATAAAAAAATCATTTATTCAAAACAAGGAAGGGACAGACAATTCCTAAACTAAAAAAGAGGTGTCATTGAATTTGAAGTACGGTATACACAGACACTTGCTCTGAACAATTCGAGTAGGTTGCAGGCTTCCTCCAAAAAATACAGGGTTTGGGTAGCTGCAGACTCCAGGGAGCTGCTGGGCAGTTGGGTTTGAGGTCCCTCTCAGACATCATATGTGAGCTGCAGGGGGGAGTTTGGGGTAGAAATATGACTTTGCACAGGCAGAGCAACATCAATTTGGAGCCTCTCATTCCTCTTCTAGCCGGCACAGATGGTTCCCCAACCAACACATCCTTAATTAAAGGAGAGGCTTTGAGTAGCTTCATCTACAAGCTTTGGACTGGCCTAGGAGTTTGTTCAGCTGTGTCACATCTCTAGGATTTCTCACCATGGTCAGCAGTCACTTCTGTAGGGTATGATGTGCCAAGCCCAATCAGTTAAACTAACCACGAGGACTTCTGAGTGACGATCAAGCTCTTTCCACATTTTCTTCCAGCAGTAACAGCAGTGTGAACAATCCTGCCAAGAGGAGGTGGATGAGCTCTATGATTTCAAGTTGCTGCTGACGAATTATTAATTCTCCAATAGGCTTCTGAGAGTTGAAAGCTGGAGAAGAGATGTAACCTCCAAACAGCTAGGGATCATTGAAGAAGAACTTGTTGCTGATGGGGACAGTGGGAGAGACAAGATGAGGAACAAAGTGCTGACCTGGGGGCAAATTGAGCACACCTTGCTTTCCTGGAAGGTTCTGAATTTGAAGGAGTTGTATGTGACCACATTAAAAAAAACGGGCCTTGCAGAATTTGGCAAATATGATGCTAAACCAATCCTAATATAATTATCTTAATAGTCTACTGTGTAATTGCCTGTTTCCCTCTTAATGCGAAATATTCACACTCCCCCAGGTGAACACTATCAGAAGCCCACTCCAGTTCGAACTGTCCATCAAGGCAGGCTGGCCCTCCTGGCTCAATTTTAACTGCCTCTAGTCCTGTATTAATTTGCAATAAGAGGAAATAAGGTTTAGCAAAATAAGGCTGATGGCAGCAGCTTTGGTAATCCTTTCCTAACCTATGCTAAAATAACACCCTCTATGAAAATACTAGCCCTTACAGGTTCAGGCCAGAGTGTTAAGGCTTAATGCTTGGTGAACAGTAGACTGTACGAATTCAAATTAAAAAGGGCTGGAAAATCTTCATTACCATCATAACTGAGCAGTAGGAGGGTCCGAGCTGATCAACTCCTACCTCAGCTTGTCTGAAGCCCTCATTAAGAAAACAGGTCTTTTTAACTGCATGATGGGTCAGATGAATTAGAGAATTCCTATCTTCCAATGAAGATTTCAGGGCAACTATGCACATTAGCAAATTATTTTGGCACGTTGTTTGTGCCAGATCTTGTATATTTCCATCAGTTCATCAGAAATTCAGCTCAAGTCCTACAGGAGGCAGGGCTTTCTGATACATGGGAAGTTACTTTCATATGATGATCATTTAAAGTTCATGTAGAAGAACAGAATACAACCTGTGTAACACAGGAAGAGACACTGGGGTTGAGACAGAAAATCCAGATTTGCCACTAATGAAAATGATGAACACTTCACTGGAACCATCTAAAACAAAGGCAGCTTTAAAAATCCAGATCACAAAGCCACACCCAGCCTTAGTTTTCATCCTCTAAACAATGAGCCACTGTCACCCTCTCATCATACCTAAAGGCAAAGAGAGGAAAGGGGAGTTCTGGTTGCAAAGCAATGCCTTCATTTGGTTAGATATTCCCAATAGGGAGAGAGAGAGAAGGTTGCTATATGTCAGCATATTTGTTTCTTTATCTTTCAAGAGAGCCTGAAAACAGAAATGTCTGTTTACTGGTTTGCACAGACACTAACTAAATAACAATTATAAGGCTTTGTGAATTTAAGCTAGAGGATACAGCTACTAAAGGAAATATTCAAAACGTATTTGGAGGGATGGTATGAACTAGTTGTACTCACTAAGGTTGTTATGCATAAATAGTACTTCTCTTAGAGTATTCATGGCTTATAACTGAATCAACATTCCAGTTATAATAATTAATTTGACCATGCCAAGTCAAGTGGTACATCTGACCTGTGGCTTGAGAACTGAGCACCAATAAAACCAAGAGTTACAGCTACTGGGTGAGGGAATTCATGGTCCAGGTTTCTTCTGTCACTCACCCTGATAATGAAAACACTCCTGCAGAGGGTATTTCCTGTCTATCAGGATGAATTTAAAATCTTGCACCCTTGTAGAGCAGCTGAAGTTCGATTTGCAGCAGAGGTAAGTGAAAGGCTGTGGTTTTAACCCAGGTGAAAAATAATAGCAAATCTTCACTGCAACCTCAGGTAGGCATTGTAGGCTGCCAGTGAGGTGCAACATCCCAGTTCAATCTCTCCTGCGATTCCCCTGCCGGTTGTCAGCCACGTTTGATAGAGCACACTAGAGCACACAGGCACATCCTGCCTTCAGTCATGCCTTTACACTTCAGTGTGCAGCTACATCCCATTACCTGGTCAGCAGAACATTGCAGCTTGTAAATCAGCAGCTCTTTTTATGTACCTGTTGGCTGTTCACAAGTTCTCTGAGCCTCACAGCCACGCATGGTGGGCCTGGTCAGCACTGCACCAACAGGTACCCAGCAGAGCCAGAGAAATTTCAGCTTGGCAGAATGACCTGGCAGGTCAAAATCACTCAGCGGCACAGGGAGAGTTTGGGGTGATGGCTTGATTGATGCTCTTTGCACAAACTCAAGCAGAGTCTTATGCCTTTATAAATCTGCTGCATGATTTTAGATCTGATGGAAGTTAAACGGGGAATTCAGCAGAGGAAAAATTTTTCTGTGTGCAGGGGAACTGTATGAGGTTGAGTGCCTTATGTGCCAGAATATGGCTTCAGTGAGACTCAGAGGTACACTGGCCTTTTCCAAACACTCTGCTCAGGGAGAAATTCCTCCCTAAATGAAGAACAGCTCTCCAGCAAGTGAAACCTTCTAGAAATATCTTGTATGACCAACATATCACACAGTACATCATGTACTGTATTTCCCCCCCCCAGGTAATCTGCCTGAACAAAGACTCGCTTTTGTCCTCAAGTTCTTTTGCCTCCTTGTATCACTCATTCCTCAGCAATGCCCTCCACACTGGGGGGATGCCATGAAGCCTTGTGGTATTGTGCAACGCTGTCAAAGAAATTTATGATCCAATATTTTGGTTTTTGAAAGGCTGCTCCTCCCCTTTCTGCTTTAACAAAGAATTTACTCTGGTCAAGGTCATGTGAATTTCAGCAGCGGGGATACCTGACTGACAGTCTACCTGAGTGTGCCCCAGGGATGTATTGCCTTTCAAAACACATGACAACAAGGTATTAAACCCATACTCAGCCTACAACTTTTTAATTCCAGGTTTGACTAGGTTTGCACGCTATACAGACAGAACTTTGGTGGTTGATTCAAAAAAAAAATAAATTGATAAGTTAGAATAAAAGCATGAATCCATATCAATCACTCACAGAGGTTTATACACAGATAGGTGTGTGGGAAAACTGGAAGAACTCAATCAAAACTGATGCGGAGAAGAAATGACTGGCTATATTGACAATGAGGGATAATAACTATAGAGATACATGGCAGGAAGACTTACAAAAGGAAGCCTCAGAACTAGTGACATAATTTGAATGAGAAATGTCTCAGGAAAACTTAAATGTCATTGCTGTTCAGGTTGTCAACAGTAATTCTGTCATTTAGGTAAATGCTCCATTATTTTATTACAAGCCTTTAATTACTGTTCTTGCATTCTAAATATGTTTTGCTCTCTGAAGCTCAACGTTGAAGTGACCCATTATTTATTAAAGGTAAAATGGCAGCATAATAGCATGCTAGCCCAAAAAATGCTCTTAATATTGTAATACATTCATGGAGCTAATGCTGGACAGCCACGCACAGCACTTCAGAAATACGTCAGGGCTGTTGTTTGGTTTGTTTGTTTGTGTTTGTCACATCTTCAAATGAGTATGAAGTCCAGCTTTCCTCCATGCATCAAGAGCATGACAATGTAATTTTAAAGACTACGGAAAACTGACTAAAAACCAGTGAGAATTTGTTCCAGTAATCTGCCAGGATGGGCAGGGTCCCTAGCCCTCCAGAAGTTAGATTTTATGGAGGGATTGCAATCAGTGTGCTTTTCAAAAGGAGGCTTCACATCTCACCGAGTACTTCTTAAAGAGAGATTGCATCGGATAGCTTCCCAGTCCAGGCTTCCTTGAGGACATTAAATCTTGAGTCTATTTGATAACTGACAGCTGAACTGTGAACTTTGGGTTTTTTGCACCGTCTGTGAGACTGCGCTTCCAAACCCCCAGACAATGCAGTGGAAAAAAACTGGAAAATGCAGTTATACCTCAGTCCCATCACATGACTTGTCTGTTCTTGACCCCAAGTTCACATTCAACTTAACTAAGAAAATGAAACAGATATATAACAAGGGAAATAGGCCTGGGGGAGGGGAGCAATAATGGCCACATGCTGCAATACAGAGAAGAACTGGAGCAAAGTATTAACACGTGAAAATCACAATTCAAGGCAGGAATAAATCAAATGGCCTGCAAAGACTGCAGTGTATCCAAGGTACTTTCTGTGAGGTAGAGAAAAGAGGCCATCCAGGGATTTGCAAAAGGGACAAGTTTCAGCCCTGGAAAAAAAAATTCTATTGAACAAGTAACAAATATCACCCTCAGATCTAATTTTCTTACTTTGCAGTTTTTTTCTTGACCTGCTGCAATTTTACAATGAGCTTTACAACTTTGTGGGTTGTCTGTTGTTTGAAACAAACTGACTCATCAAATGATGCACTTTTACTGCTGTTTACACAACTGTAACGGCCTTATCTAAAGTACAATAGTTCACTGAAATACCTTAATATATAAAGACAGGAAAAGCTACAGAAGATAGATGCATAGTCTCATCTTAGGAGTCCATACCAGAACTTGCATAGTGCACTAAATCCTTAATAGATTTGGTATGTGTTTTCCATCCAAAGTACCAAGCATTCAGCCCTTGTTGGATTTACTTATGTCAAGATTGCATATAAGACTGCTTCTGGCTTCAAGACTGCTTCTGGCTTCAAGAAACCTCAGTGTGAAACACAGGACTTAGACTGGAATGAGGAGGGATGTCAGGCAGAAAAGAACCTGAATTTGATCATAAAACTACCTTTGCACATACCATGCGGAGAGGAAGTGGCAAAGTGGTGAGAGGAACTGCATAGAAAGGGTAGAAAGAGTTGGCATGAGATGATTTAAAAAACATACTTAAGCCTCTCCAAAATTTGTTCCCCACCCCTTAACTTGCCTTTTTCCTTCAATTTCAACAAGGTCCTTGATCCATCGTAGATGCTTGAAACTTCATTTAACTCAGCGCTTTAAAAAGGAAGAGGTTAACACCATCCTCAGGAGCCAAGGAGTAGGTCTGTGCAATCTTTAAATGAGCAGTTCTCCTACAGCACCTCTGCCTTACCTATAATAACCCTCATGCCAGGTTTTAGGGGCTTGAAACTCTGAGTGAAGTAGAAGGAAACTAAATCACAAGAATCTTTTGTGATGCAAAGAAATCTTCTTTGGAGGCTGTTTTTCAGTGACAACCCAAATACTGTATAAGACTGTTGGAGCATAATTCCTGAGTGTAGCTCTGCCCTATATATCTCAGGCTGTTTGTTCAGTGCTCGGTACCAGGCAGACATTTCAAGAGTGCATGAGCAGGAATAGGAATAGAACTGAGTAGTTAATGGGAAGCATTTGTTATTGCCTAATTGCATCAAATATATCAGTATTTAAGGAAGCAAATTATAAATATAACAGACAGTCATGGATTTGTTCAAGGTTGAGCTCAGTCCTGGAGTCAAAGATTAAATAGTCTTTGCCTGCCGTGATTCATCATCATGAACCTGTGAGTATAATGGCTACCAAGGAGTTTTTGACCGAGAAGAGAATTCATAACATACGACAACTCATTGTTTTTCAAGTTATTTAAAATGTCTTTTTTCTTTAAATATAGACCATCTGTATGAATATTTACTCATTGTTCCATAAGAGTCGACTATCAGCCCTTTACAATTATTCTTCCAGCCTGTGGGGCTCAATGATCCCTTTTTTTGTTCCACATTTTGAGACAGTTCTCAGGTGGTCACTTACAGAGAAACCCTCCATGGTGAACAACCCCACAACTTAATTTCACATCCAGAGCTGAAGGAGATAGATGAAAAAAACAGGCTAACAAATGCAGGTTTTTCACATGATGATGATAACAGCCCACATAAATGGGACTTGTAATAATAAATTATTTGTAATTTGACCAGTAAGTTGTTTACAGAAAATCAAATTCACTATTAATATAAACAATAGACTAGAATATCTTTGTTCTTCAGAGAAGTAAGTGACTCCTAAAAGCTCGGTCCTGAAAGCAACAGTACTATTTCTTGCTTGGAAAAGTGTTGCTCTATGAAATGTAGCTACCACAAATGCTATGAGTAGCTACACTTGTTCAGTTTCATGAAGGACCTTTCTTAAAAAGCAAGATATGTAAAGAAGAGTAACAAAAATTATACTGGAGATGAAAAACAAATGACATTTAACTTCTAAAATACCTTAAAATAAAACCGAGCAGGGCTCACACAAGGTAAGTAATTTTCATTAACATGAATGAAACCCAACCAATCACTCTTGGGTTGACACCATTAAAAAACTGTACTAAAGAGGTTCACACAAGGTGTACTAGAATAAGATGTACTAGGACATTAGGAAAAGATGAAATCAGCTCTGAATGTATGTACAGTCTTTAGTTTAAGTTTGCTATGTTTTAGTTTAGCATTATTGGTTATTAAATCATTATGTGCCACCTTCATCAAAAAAATCATAAAACAGGAGCCAACCTTCAAGCCTAGAGGGTTACTGCTATGGCTTCTGTGAAAGAAGGAGTTTTCAGCAGTTTCAATAATCCCTTAAAACTTCTATTAGAGTACCCAAATTTAACATGACCATCACAGACTGCAGAAAGCAGATGAGGCCTCTTTTCATCTTCTTCTACAAGCCGAAGAGTGGATGAGCCATGTGCTTTTAATACTACTAAGGTTATCAGATTATACTCTTGCAGGGAAAAAAAAGTCAGAGTAAAGATGAATCTAAATTCATGACAAAAAATAATGCAGAATAGGAGGAAAATAAATGAGCCAGAGACTTTTCATGAACTCTGCATGGGCATGAACATCTTCTCAGATGTTCATGCTGACTTTTGAAGGGAGTGTTTTCCTCCTTACAGGGCAGCCTGAAAAATATTGGTCTGTATAGAACAAAAAGGTCATTATTTTGTGTATTAAACAAATCCTGCACTGTTCTGATCAGTAGACCTGATCATTACATACTTTTGTGTCCTTTGGAGGAATTATGCCATAAGCTCTCATTTTTCTGGCACCCCAGGAAGTGTCTCCTCCATTTGTGCACTGAGTTACTTCAAAGGAAACTACTGTGTAAAAGCCTAACAAAAGCAGTAAAACTCATTTTGATGTGCTCTTGATGTGCAGTGGGCTCGGACATAAGTTCTCACAATCATTCCAGTGTAAAGAAAAAAATCAGTCCCATGTCTTCCTTTTTATTACATATTAAACCTCAGCTACCAGAACTGTGGTCAGAAAAAGAAGCGATGATCAATACTGCTATGTGTCTCTGATAGTAATGGAAAAAACAGAGGCCACAGATAGATTCATTTGGAAAGAAGGAAAAAACACAGAAATGTTGTTCTCAGTCAGGTAAAATCACCTTCTGCAATATTAAAAAAAAATTATATTAGATGCCATTGTACAGACCAGAATAATATTCACCAGGTGCTCACACTGAAATCTGTGCTGGCATTGCTGTTTAATTACCTGCAGTGAATTAAAGGATCGAAGTCCTGAGGAAGTGAAAATAAGTTCTCTTGTGCTTTAAAATTATGGATTTTACTAAACCATGCTGAAATATTCAACTTCATTCTCTCTGCAAGTCAACAAACAAGGCAGGGGCAAAAGCTACCTCTCACAGGCGCTTGTTCTCTAGTATGAAATTAGTTTTCATTTACCTTAATTTGTTCTGTTTGCTAAGAATTACTGGAGCTATTAAAGCTCAGACTTGAATTTTAAGATCAAATTACTTTCTTATGAATTTTTTGATATAATAATCTCACACACCAGTGGCATCTTCCTTTACCAACATCTACATATCCCCTGTTCATCTCTGGAGTGGCAAGCTACCTATATTGTCTGTAAATACACACATTTTATAGTAGTCTGGAGAGTTCATATAACCTTCCTGGTGGCTGGGCCACCCCAAGCCTTGGTCTCAACTTTCAAGCTGAGAAAATAAACAGAGAAGTAAATTTTTTCTACCTTTTTTTTTTGGTTTTTTTTTGTGTTTTTTTTTGTTTGTTTTTGTTTTTTTTAATTCAAACACTCCAGAGGAGGTTTCTTTATATCTTTGTCCTCCTTGTTGGTAACAGATCTTAGGAGACCAGTTTTTAGTGGCCCCTGTCACCATGAAGTTGATTGCTCTCATCTCCCTCAGGAAAGTTTTGCCCAGCATTTGCCTCCTCACCCTCAGATTCATCAGGACTTCTCCAGTTCCATGTGCATAAATAAACAAATTCACACACCACATACTGTCCTGAAATGCTGAGGAATAGTTACCAAAAGTAACTGAGAAATTATAGACATAATGCAGGTCAAATATCTTGATACATTGATAACTAAATGCAAAATGTAACATCTCACAAGGACTTTTTTTAGGGTAATTAATTTATATAATATTTGCTTCCCAGATATATTAATGGCACTATTAGAAACATTTTTCAAAAACAATAGAATGCAAGGCATAGTCTTCTCCTGAAACTAGACATCCTGAAATGAGAGGCATTTAAACTTTTTTTTACAAAGAGAATTTGCTAATGACCTCAGCTATTTTGTCTACTCTAAATCATTGTGGATAAACCTTTTACTGTCACAAACAAGACATTCCCTGTGTTTGACCAAGAAGCTGACTCAGTTCGTCAAGGTCTCCTTATGAATCAAGAAAGCTCATTTCTGACATCAGAACAGGACATGGGAGCTTGTGATGGGTACCTGCTTTACCTAAATATGAGCAGGGAAGACATAGGCAGGTTTTGATTGCAAAAGACAGGCTATCAGATAATAACTGAGATGGAAGCCCCACAAAGAGATTCAGTCAATTCATTCATAGGGTCTTTAAATAGTATGATCTAAAACAAGTGCTCTTACCACACATGCATCGATATCAAACCACTCTCACACAGGGGGATGACAAAAATGTGAAGTTAATCTCCTGAGTTCCCAGAAAAGAAAAGCTAGAGAGCATGTTAGAAACATCACAGACAAGAAAGCTCAAATCTGATCTCAAAATGAACATGAAAAAACAGCATCACAAACAACCAGTATGTCAAATCAAAGGATTTTACTATTGTACTGTGCCACTGGAGAAAAGAGATGACTTTGCAATACCTATGGGAACAGATAAGCATTAATGACAGCTTTGGAAAGATGAAAGAGATTAACTAGCTATTCTGGCAATGTGTCCTTCTTGCCTTGACCAACGGTGAAATCCAATACAACTTAATTTTTGCATAAAATAGTTAACACATCTCATAAAATGCTTTATAGGGAGTGTCATGCAAGGTAGAGGAAGACTACAGAGAAATGGAATCTCCAGGGAAAGTCCTAAGTAGTTGAGATAAAAGTTTCCGCAATTTCCTGTTCTCCCTTCTCTGTCCACACCTCTTGTAAAATATGCAGATTTTTCTTCATGTTTTCTACCCCTCTGTGCCTGTTTTCATACTTTAATGTCACAAGCTAGTGTGAGACACTGTGTATTTATTACCTTAATTTACTTAACACAAAAATTTCTTCTTTTGGTTGCTGCTGAGTTGTGTTTACAGAAGAAAGAAAATCACATCCCCTGCATCTGGCAACCTCCCACTTTTTATGTGGCCCTGATAAATTCAATGTTTAAATATTCTCAAAATAAAGGGAGATTTATCCACTATTCTGCAAGTGGAAGTCTTATAAGCAATTTTCTCTGGTATCTCTTCTCAAATAAGAATCCAGCAAATAGACATACTTGGTTACTCCCAAGGAGCATGATCTAGGTGTTTACTGTAAACCATCCAGCACTGAAAGGCTTGGATAAGTCTGCATTTCAAATGCATAAATTTGCACCCAGAGTCTGAAATGTTTGTTACTTGTAGACCATGGCAATGATTTGTTATAGCACTTTGTTTCTTTTTTTTTTTTTTTTGTGAACTCAAACTTAATAGAAAATCATACTGGGCACCTTTTCATTTAGGAGAACACTTTACTTTTGCCAGAGACATATGTTTACATATGTTATGTAAAAACTAAAACAAAACTCCCAAAAGTCAACACCACAAGCCCCGAAACCTAGACTTTCTACTTCTGCTGATTCCTAAAACTGGAGGGAGAAAGGGAGAAATTGGTGGTGAGACTGAGGAAGACAGAGTGCTTTTTTGCTGAGAGGGTGCAGTGAACTACAGGAAGTTTTCACCTTTATGAGATCTAAGCACAATTTTCAGTTGGGCTTAGAGGCAGCAGGTGCATGTGAAACTAATAAAGGAGATAAGAAAGTTGTTGGTTCGTGTTGAGATGTGCAGTGCATCCATAGTGCCAAGTCCATCCTGTTAGTAGTGGTCCTAACTCTGATGTCAGAGGAGTTGTGCTTGCAGATGCCAAGACTGACTTGGGCCTGTTTACACCTATCGAACATGCCAAGAGACACCAGGTAAAGTGGAAAAATAAGGAGGAAAGAGTGACAGAAATAGTGATGAGCTGCCATAAAAAGTAGCCAAGGAAGGAGAAAAAGCCACAAATCAAGCAGTGTGCCGGAATGAGCAAGAGGGTAATGGGCATCATTGTGGTCTGTGCTGTCAGGGTGTAGGGCATCAGCAGGCACAGCTGTGGGAGCTGTACCCAGGTAGAGGAACTCTTCTGCTTCAGTGTTAGAAAGTCTTCCCCTGAAAAGAGAAGGGCTTTTTGCACCTGAAGTAGTTTAGTTTGCATAGCATCCCTGGGATGAGATCACTCTCCAAACAGCTGCAGAATTTGGGTTAGAATTTCTAGAAATCAAGTTCCACTAGAAAAGGAAGGAAAACAGCCCACAGCATGAGCAAGGATTAACCTAAAGACAGCATACTTCTCATGCAGCTGCCCATCATCAGTAATGAGAGGGATTTGCCTGAAATCCTGGTCTTGACAGACACCAGCCATGAACATCCCTCTGCAACAAGATCTCTCCACTTGCTGGTCATCGTTTTGGGATATAGGTGGCCTGTAATCCACAGCATTGAGATCTTCTAAAGTAGAGCAGCAGCTTCTTGTTAAATGAGCACCAGTGGCTGGAGGCAGAGGGAGAGAAAAGGTTTATATGTTTGCACTCCCTCCATCTAAACAGGACTTTGCAGAAAAAAAATGCAGGAACCCAGCCAGGAACAGAAGATACTTCTCCTTTTCAGGGCTGCATATTTTGCTAATCCTATCTGCTTACCTTCCTTGTATTGAGTGGGGCAGGATAACCTTCTGGGTGGGACAAGACATGTCCAAGAATTATAGACTTCAGCTAGTTGTTTAATTAGTTGGGTCATCCAGTCATCTAACAGCACTGACTGAGTCACAGCAGAACTTCCACAGTGAGTTGCAGAGCACTGATTATTATACTGTAAACAAGAACTAAGCACCATGTGTGTGATGAATGCTAGAGTATTAAATGCATACCTCCGCTTAAGTCTCAGAGTTCTTTCAAGGACTGTGTTCTGAAAAAAACACCTTTGCAATGTCTACTGGAGATATTAATGTTGCATAATTTTGAGATTTCATGACTTCTACATTGTTTTATTGGAAAATAAAACCTTCCTTCAGTCACTAATGAGAATGAAGTATTTATATTTAATAGAGTTTAAGTGGTAGTGGAGAAAAACTGTGTCTTAAATTGAGACTTCAGCTCCTAATTGGCCCTCTCAAACTGTATGAGACCATTTATATGCTGAAGAAAGTTGCTGCAGTATCTAGCCTTCCATATAACCCTCCATCTCTATTTTGTTTATGTGAATTATAATGGAGATTTACAGGAATCCGTGGTCTGCAGAATATCTTTGTTTAAAATATAATTGTCATGTATCAGCAGGAGTTCTCCTCTGAAGAGGCCTGAACAGCTGGTGCAAATAAATATTCTGGATGGCACTGTCTTTTCCATCTGACAAATTATTGTCCTGCTTGGGTGTCTGAAATGGGATGGAGCAAGGCAGACTGGGAGGTATTTTGTGAGGCAGCAGAAATTAGCTAGCCAATTTAGTTATCATATAACTATTTTAAAACACAAGCATTAAACCTCTTATGACTTAACTTTTTGGTGATGAGATGTATGTAAAACAAGTTTTATACTGACAGGGGCACAACGTTTTATGTGTCTGCTGGGAAAATAAATGGAAAGAGAAAAAAAAGGAGGGTTGACAGAGACTCACTGCAGAGGTTACTTTTATTTCTCACTTCATGTAGCCTCTGAGGACTTGTTTAATCAATAACAGCATCCCATTTGATCACAATATTCCATCCTTTTTAATATGGGAATAATAACAGATAGCTCCCCTAAAAGTGCCTGGAAAAGAAAAAGTTTGTTGAAGAGGTCAGCCTTGCGTTCTGCTACACTTTCTGAATATAGATCTCCTTCCAAATGCTTCTCAAATGGTAGCCATCTGATAAGGAAGGACATGTATGTGACTGCAAGAAACAAGTATGTACTTATATCCCATGTGTATTTATATATATGTATATATATGTAAATATGCATATATAGATACATCTAAATTGTAAAATAACATGATTTCTCCTTCACTTGTTGTATTTTGATATATTAGTCTTTGTGGTGGGCTCCTTGAAAGTGAATAGTGCTAGTCCAGAGCTTCAGATAACCTTGTCTTTACCAAGTTTTCTTGTTCTCACAGTGGTCTGTTTGAAGTCTCTCATTTTACTAAGAAATTACTTCAGAGACAGGTCACGTTGGTTTTTCTTTCTTACTCACCAGTCACATGCTGCTTTACTGTAGTAACAGGGTTAATTCACTGGAAAAAAATATAAGAGCAGAATGTTATCTATTTGAGGAAAATAAAGATTCTTTTAGGTTTGCTATGCTGACTGTCAGGGCTTGCACACCAACACTCTTGCCATGAAATCTGATCTTATTTTATGCATTTGTCAGTGCTTCTCTGCAAAAGACATATTCAGCTTGAACACTGAAACTCACTGGAGACTGCTGAAGAGCAGATTGATTAGAGCCTCAAGATAGACTTCACATGATTCATAACTCCTACAAAACAAGAAGGTTGTAGGCCTTTTAAGCCCATAATGAACACACTAATGAGGTTAGATTTTCACATTTTAGATACCCTTGAGCATGGTATCAAAATGTTTCACTACCCCAAAAAAATGCTGGTGGTCAAGCTGTGATTTACAGAGGTATAACTTAAAATTTTCACTCACAGATTTGGGGTTCAAACCCATGAATTCATGCCCAAAGAACAGTTCATACATATTTAAACCAATTTACAAGAAAACGATAATTACATTTTTTGACTCTCTTTATAATTTTGCCAGGTATTGATAACTTTTTGTAATCCTAATAATTAAAGATGCTAAATGTTTTCTCGAATTGAACATTATCTCCTTTACAAAAACGTTCTAGAGAGCTAAAAGACAGATCTGGGGTGGAATGCAAATGCCTAAGAGCATCTGTTTATTGCTATTTTAATTGCCCAGCAAGATGCTTTATTGAATGGGTCACCTATAGGTCTTTTGTTACATATGTCAGCTCTACACAGACACATCATACACAGAAGGTGTAGAAAATGATTATAGATGTCTGTGTTAGGATCCAGAATAATTGTCTGGATCACAAGAAAGTTTTTTCTAGAAGTAAATTTTTCTTTTTGATTTAAAGCACCTATGCACACATTTCCCGAAAAAAAAAAGGTGACAGAAGTAGACTAAAGCTAAAAACAAATTGCAAAGTTTTGACACTCGAAATATTATTGCATGGCAAGCTTACCCCGTGCTAATCCCATCTCTCTAGAGCAGAAAATATGATGATGATGTAATTTGGATGAAAATCACCATACCACTTCAGATAAGTTCTTAAATAGAATAGTATAGTGGAAGCAAAAATCTGGCTAAATAAAGTCCTTGGGTACATAACTAATCCCACTACAGAGAAACGGGACTGCTTGTGTGCTCCAAGATAAACATATTCTTAAATGCTACAATAAGCTGGAGCCAAAGAAAATAGGTATAGAACAGAGACAAGACAGACATGTTAGTGGAAATGCAGAATAAGAGGGAAAACCAGTGTAAGAATGTAAAAGAAAAAATTTCAATCAATCGACAGGTATAAGGGTGGGGAAAGAACCTGAAACTATATTCTGGGAAAGAAAATTTTAGATGTTTTTAGTTAATTCTCAGTGATTGTTGTTGTGGATAAACATTCAGGTTGAGAAAGTTTTCAGCAAGCAAAACAGAGCATTTGCTGAAGATGAATTTTGCACTGGGCTTTATCAGGTTTTTCTTTGAGATATTTCATCATACAGGTTACATTTGCCCCATCAGTGACCTGCAATACCATAGGATCTGTGAGCCCAAATAAAACAAGATGTCTCAAATAAGTAAGAAATTGAGATCCTCCGCCAAGAAAAAAAAAAAAAAAAAGGACAAGACAAAGGCTAAGGAATGAGGCAAATTATAAATTTTATAGTAAATACGCTTGTGAATTGCAAGCTGCTATGTTCACTTCACAGAATGAAAATGATATGGATTTGTCAAGTAGCATTTCACAGGAAACACTTCCTTCAGCTTATAGTTGCTACTACTAATGTGGTTTGTTCTGGTCATTACAGTTGAACCCACATGCTTCTCTGAGCCTGATGCAAGGGTAAACCCTGCTGACTTCATCCTCATTTACACCATCAGGGAGCTGAATCATGCAAAGAGGTACACTCACACGTGCTTCAGTGGTAAAATTGAAATTTCTGTCTCTTTTTCCAGCTGACTTCCTCTCCATCCCAGTTGCTAACCCATCTACCAATCGCTCCTTGCAAGCAAACTCCTTCCAAGGCCGCTTTCTAAACCAGATACGTTAAATGATGCCTTTGGCATTCATGAACTAGCTAGAGGACAGGTAGCAAAGCAAGAGATGGAATACTGTATGGAGAAGAAAATTCAGATTAAAATGTACCATATAGTCATGGTAGATCATTCAACCAGCTGGGCTAAATGTCAAAGTGACTGACACTTAACTCATGCAAAACTCCCACAGATTGGAATAAGAGCGATGCATAAATAGTGACTTCAGGATCAAGTCTGTTCCCAGGAGCTACTGAACACTTCACTGCAGTCCTGGAATACGCTTGTCAGCATCCAAGAATCTGCCCCAAATTCTGGCTGTGTTTTGCAGAGCACCAGAAACTGTAAAATTCTCATTTTATCCCATTACTGAACTAAACCTTTATTTTGTTTTTCTATAAAAATATATGCAAGTTTTTAATGTTTTTAAGGATAATTTAACTGACAGAGAACAACAAACACAAATCACTTGGGGTTTTGTGTAACGAAAAGGAAAGTATGCCAATGATATGGTCACCAAGAGGCTGAAATGCTGTTGTCCAGAGGTTGATTGCACCATTTGTAGCCATTTAATGTGCCTAAATGTACTTGTCTTCTTATTAGGAAATACTGTGAATAACTCAGGAAGGTTTTTGTCCAGTACTACTCTCACCATAGTTAGTTCAGAATCAAAATCTTCTGGACTGACAAAAAGCCTCTATCATTCAAGTAAATTAAATAATTAGACACATTATGCACATTAAAGATGATTAAATATTTGAGCACTACAGCTACGCAGTTTATATGAAGGCCATATGTAGTTGTTCGTAACTCTCCTTGACCTAATGCAACTCAAGAGTTTGGAACCTTTCCATGCTGTTTCTAGGAGGACCCTCATATAGTATTTTTCGTTTCTGCAAAACTAGAAGAGTCGTTTGCAGGTTTTTTTTATATTGTCAGAATTGCTTACCCCCTTTTTCAAAACAGAAGCATCAATGAAATTAATAAACATTATCATTCTGTTCAAAGCTAAAGCAGCTTCTTGTATTTCAGGGCTGGGCAGCAACAGATTTCAACTCTTTCTGAAGTTGATTCCATCACCTACAGATCATTGTATTGTGCTGTGGAAAATGAGGAAATACAAAGATAGAAAAGGGAAAATTTTGCTCAATGTGGCAAGTACCTCTGACACGTTACTTAGATGGAGCCTGTATGTACCCCAGAATAAACTGAACTACCACATATGATTCAGAACAGAAGGCAATAGTTTTAGTAAAACCCTTTCTCCTTAGCTTCTGTGAGTGATAGAGGCAGGCAAGTTTCTCTTGTATAAACTGCAGTTACACAGTTTCAGTATCTTGCCAGTGCAACAGCATGTTCATCACTGCTGGCTCCAGTGGAGCGCGCAGCCTCACCAGAGCGGAGCGTGGGGCTGTGTTTAACAGGTCGCTATAATTCTCTGGTCCGTTGGTTCAACAAATGAATGCGTGTTCATTGGTAGAAAAGTAATCTAGTTTTGTCAGAAATATCTATAGTCTGTCTTCTGCAGAACCTGCACCATTATCGCATAACCCAATGCTTTTTTCTTCTAGCAGTTTCATCTCTTCCTGTAATTTTTTTTTGGATAACACTTCCCTGCATATGTAGTGTCAGCCAACTGTACATTTTTTTAGAATCTCAAAGTATAAGCAAATGCTTCAGTGTTCATATGAACCTGGGTTATTACTTTTTTCATGAGGGGTACAGCCTACTAAGGATTTTCTTCTGCTTTTCATAATTATTCCTTTTTGTTGGTGCTCCTTGTAAACATTTTGACAGCAGCTCTCACTTCACACCTGGACGTTTCAGGAGCAGCAACCTGACATCTCTCTCTGTCTTCAGAGAATAAAAAGGTATAGTCAGTTTTCATGACCTCACACAGAATTTCACGCAGAGCTGCCCAAAAGGAATTCATCAGCTTTTGAGTTTCGTCCCAACTTACACTGCTTCAAAGTAATTTCACCTCTGATGCCCTTTGCAGGTTTCAGTCATGTTCACAAACTCCAGCTCGCCCCAGTCCCAGTCTCCCATAAGACTGTCAGCAGGCAGGATGGAAGCCAGGGAGTGCTGATAGTGTCGCAGTTCCAGGATGGACTAGAGCTCCATGTGCATCTGGAGCATAACCAGCCCTGGGCATGGGTTCTGCTATACCTGCAGCATCCTGCTGTACAGGAACCTTTGTTCCTTGTGAAAATATTTAATGACTAACTCAAAATCGGAGAGACAATAAATTAACATTTAAAGTGTATACTGAAACCAAGAAAAAAAATTATTTCTGTATTAGCATCTGTTTGCTTCAAAAGCTGAGAAAGGGAATTTCATGTAAAGAAGAAAATAGTTTGTTTTAATTTGAATAAACATTTTCTTTTCTATATCTTTCTTTAAGAAAATAATCATGGCTGTAACCAACATTTGCAGCTCTCGATTGAATTTTCAGAGATTGGCTGAACATTCACAGAGAAATATTTGTTCTCCAGTCTGTAACAGAGCAGCTGTTTAGCAGAGAGCAGTGCTTTCTTTGCTAGGCCCTACAGCAGTGACGTTACTTGTTACACTAATTGTGAGGGAAAAAGAAATGGTCTTGTGGTTGAGGTGCAGAAGCCGAGCGCCTCAGTCCTTTTCTTGGCCCTACCACAGATTTCCTGCACACTCTGGGGCAAGTGACATAATCTCTCTGTGCCTACATTTCTTCCTCGCTAAAGTCTGTCTATGTTTTTATAGACATCTTTATCACTGCAGCTGGGGAAGACCTGCTCAGGGCAAGGAAAAAAATACTCAGCTTCCTCAAGTTTTAAGCCCCCCCCTTTTATTTCAGCAGAGACACTTGGAGGCATAGTGCAAAATACTCTGCAAAACTCCAGCCAGTGGAAGCTGGAGGCTCAATCAGCAGCCCAGCTTCTTCAGTTATGCAGGGGATGTGCACTTCCACCCAACCGATGACAGAAACCGTGGTGTCAGGAAGATAAGGACAGTCAATATTTCACAGCTGGTTCTCCTCTCAAATAGAGATAAAAAGAACTAGTCTTGAAAAGGTCACTGAGGCACAAATCTGACCAATTAAATCAATTTATAGGTTGCTATTAAAGTATTTTATATATTTAAAATCAAATATCTTTAAATGAAAAAAAAAATATTTTCTCAGTACGTTCTTGAACAGCCCCAAAACTGAGATGATGGCAAATGTAGAAGTGCAACGCAATCCAAGGTCTTAAATTTTAACTTGCACATCACGGGTTACCAAAAGGCTAAAAATGTCCCTTTTCCCTTTCCTATCCTTATGAATTTAAATAAAAGATCACATACAAAAGAAAACAAACTAAACTATTAAACTGAAACATTGCTTTTAGAAAAAACTCTACTTTGAAATAAGAATTAAGTATAGAAAATCACTAGAGTAACCTGTTCTAATATTTTCTGTTGTTATCATGATGATTTTCCAACTTAAGGGATTTTGATATTGCACATAATCATTAAATAAATATCCAGAGTTTTTGATCTGTAGCTGACATAAATTCTGAGTGTTGTTTGGTGATGAGTATCATTACTTCCCAGATATTCAGTTGTCCTGAAATGACCTTGAAAAGAAGCATCACAAAAATACATTGTAGATTTTATGAGGTCAGTTTCAATTATATCCAGTCTGTTACTTCTAACACACTTTCCTCTGAGTGCTGTATTATTTGAAAACACTGCTTTATATTTCCAGTGATATTCTCCAGTTTTTTAATAAAATTCCTTTGAAAATGCCGATTTATCAATAGCAAGCGTAAGTCTAATTTTTGCCTTGGGAAACAATGATATTCCTGGAAGAACTACTCTAGGTAGCTAGAAAGATTAAAAACATAATTTAGTCTTATACAAACATGAAGTATGACTATAAAAACCTACCCTTCTAGATATATGATTTGTTCTTTGATCAAAATTAAAACAAAGAATGAAAACACTTAACTAAAAGGTGCACTTTTCATCTTCTACTTGCTCTTTATAGCAGAAATCCACTTATCTTGGTTTTCTATATAAGGTATTTTACATCATCTAGAATTATGTCCATGTGTGTATAAAGGTTGTGTCAGCATTTCCATTATAAAACCATATTTTAAGGGGTTTATAACCCAGTCATAAAAACTCACTCTGCACTGAAACTTGGCATACAAAATCCCAGCCTGGAACACTTTTTTATCATGATAATTTTATAAAATAAAAGAAAGAAAAAACCTGACATGCTTGGCTGTTATTCAGTTTTCTGAATGACACATGAAAAGAAGAATTTCAGGTGAGGGTGAAGGACAGTGGCCGCCTGGTGACAATGTTGTTTGCTGGTGCTGAAGGAATGGGAAATGGCACAACTTCAGCCTTTCTTAATTATTTCTTGAGTAGTGCACAGGATCCTATGGAAGGTATGACCACTGACCAGCTACCCTCCTCCACATGTAATAATGACTGCACTGTATTCAAATTCAGCACTGTCATGTCAGGTAAGAAACACTCCCAGTCCAACATTTGGATATCACATAAAATGTGGGAGGGAGGTAGATAAAAGGTCAGGGAAAGGAGGAGCACAAAAAAAAAAAGGAATAAAATGTTCGCAATTAGGAGATTTGTTTAACTAAACACTTGGGAAGGTATACCTGCCCTCCAAATGCACCACTAGCAAGAAGTTTCAGAAAAGAGCTCAGGTAGCAGAGGAAAGGTGGCTACAGGTAAAAGTGATACCCTTCAGAAATAACAAATCACATCCCAGAAAGGAGAAGTGCATAAATTTTGACAAGTTAAATGTTAAACCTCAGGAAGGCATGCCAATTTAGTGAGGAGCAACTTATTAAAAGAACTCATTAAAGGAATAAAAGTTAATAATAAAACCTTTTTCAAATGTTTCAGGAGCAGGAAGTCTGTCAGAAAGTCAGTGGGGTGAATCCCAGATCTGAGAGAAGAAAAGTTCTTGGTGACAATAAAACTCTCAGAAATGTTACATGAATTATTTGTAACTTGTCTTTGTAGAATCAGTCATGCAGGCTCCCAAACCAAAGCTGAACTCTAGGAGAAATGAATTGAAGGACCTGTCTCAAACTGGATCTGTAGAAGTGTTTTTAAAATTTTGTAAAACCGAGAACTGCTCTATTAAGAAAAATGGTACCTATCGAAAAAAAGCTGAAGGGACCAATTCAACTAAATTGCAAACCATAATGTGGAAATTATCACTAAAACCAACCTCTGTGTGTGCCAGCATCCCTACAAGATTGGAGGATAAATTGACCTTTGCTTTGAGCCAGTACGGAGGATCTTGTGGTCCACGCACTTATAAGTATTTTTTTCTTTAAATTATATACTTATATGTAATGCTTTGTTCCTTTTATGGAAGCTCAGTTTCTGGTGACCTAGATACTCCAGCTGCACAAGATTAGAGATACTAATACGAAAAATAGATTTTTCTTCCCTAAGTCTCCTTGCCTAACATCTCCTTCTGCCTAACATCACCTTCTACCTAACATCTACTGGACTGATTGTTTTCATCAAGAAGTGGAAAAGAAGTCATCTGTTCACAACAGTATCAAAGAGATTAGTCTTACACATTCCTGCTCCCTTTGCACCACTGAGCCCTGTGCTCTGGAGAGAGCGACCACCATGCTGGGAGTCGTGTTGCTGGGAGGTGGAAGTTTATGAATGTTACTTCAAAAACCCACCACTGAGCAAAGACACCACTTTCATGACAATATTTCTGGCTTAGAGGAGTCTGGATCCAAGACCATCTGTGTTAAAAGGGATAAATCCACTAATTAACATCCTTAATCCTTTTGAAACAAGTCCAATCTGAAGCTGACTGTGAACGTAGCCCTCAGGAGTGTCTTGCACACTGAGATCACCCAGGGCTGCAGAGCTGTCTCCACTGCCACAGGTGCTTTTGAAGAGGACTGCTCTAGTAACAGGGCATTAGTGCTGGGCTGTGGCCTCCCCCAGCCACTGGGCTGAGGGCCATGCTGTTGACTTCCCAAGATACTCCATAGGCACTGGCTTCTGGCTCTCCAGCCCTGCTACCACATCTTTCTCCTACTGGATTATCATCTTGGAAAGGTTGTTAGTCACAGAAGCAGACAGTTCAAAGTCCTGATGCCACGTCACTAGTGATAAAAACTTGCCTTTCTTTTTGAAAAAAACCCAACATCCTAGTTATCTTCTTTCTTGTCCTTTAGCTTTCCTCATTGTAATACACTTAATCGCTCTCCATTGCTATAAACAACTGTTTGAAAGGTGGCAGCACTACAGCACAATGTCATCCCAGATAGCATCCTGCCCATTAATTGCAGTTATTGTCACTCAGTAACAGCATCGGGAAATCTCACAGCTCTTCTGTTTCTGCAGAGGAAAACAAACTTTGCCTGGTTTCAAATGGTGTCCCTGCTTACTCCTGTTTCAAAGAAATTTCTTGCAATATTTGGTATTAGCTTTGGATGTTGTCTTGGTTTCTCAGTTACACACCTGCTAAAGCTTCCTTCTATACAGGGGACAGGTGGGGATATTGTGTATGGAGGCTGCGTTCTAGTGCAAGACTGGACCTCACATCACTGATGCTTCAAGCTAGGAACCTTGCCTTTTTTTACTCTTTCCTACTTTTACTTTGTGAAAGACCTCATACAACTCAGTGGTACCGAGAACAACCCATATGACTCCTTCATGAAAAAAAGGGTTGGGTTTGGTTTTTTTTTTTCTCCCCCACATCAAAACTGTGGGCAGTGTGCAAGACAGCATGATAATAGGCTCTGCTTCCCAGATGGTCTTGGTCATGGTAATAATGCACCCACATTCCATTCCAGTGGAGACAGAGAGACAGAAATGGGGATCACCAG